>NC_058380.1:20873181-21181136 GCF_018350175.1 Felis catus
TTAATTGGAAAAAATTATCAGGAGTGCCTACCTGGCCTCAATGTGAGCATCAGGACACAATCCTCTGAGCTGGGGGTAGAGGTGGGGAAAGGGGCGCCTAAGAAGTTACTGTTGATGGGGTCTGTGGAGTATTTACTCTGTGCTAAGCTCTGATCTAAGTCCTCCATACATATCGACACTTTCAATCTTTGCAACAATCCTGTGAACAGGCAGAGGCATCCCTCTTCGACAGATGAGGAGATGAAGAGACAGAGGCTAAGTACATTGGCCCCTGCCTCACACTGAGGAAGTGTGTCAAGATCTGAATTTGAACTCAGCAGAGTTTAAGGCATTCTGGTGTCTCTCTGAAAGGAAATGTCACCTACCTTCTCAATTTACCTTCCCACTGAGTTAGAGCTGGTCCTAATTCCACATTAAACAACAACAAAGCTGCATCAGGAATGTTGAGGTCTAAGACTTTCCACTCGGGGAAAGAAAAGGTAATAGGCATTCTGTCAATTAAAGAAAAAAAAAAAATTCAAGTTTAAGACTCCAAGTTCCAATTTTCCTCCTCATAGTAGGAATTATAGAACCACAGTGAAAAGCATAAAGAACTCCTCATTTGGAGAATAAAATTTTAGGTCCAAAGTGTCCAACTTTAAGCATATTTATGAAAGAACTTATCCCAACGACAACAAAAATAATTTCAACGGAGAGCCAGAGAGAACTGGGGAAGGCTTGCTTCTCAAATCCAGAGTGCAGTGTTCTCCTTCCATATTGCACAGAATTGATCAAGAATAGTTTCGGGTAAGATGTGGAAACGGCAAGCCAGTTTTCTAAGCAAGTAAATTGGAAAACATAAAAAGGCGTGTTAGAACACATCCTTTAATAATACATGCCGGAAAAGTAATTTCTATTAATTAGAGTGTACATTATTAATAAAGTATTTAGAACTCTTACCTTAATTTAGGTGTTGTCAGGAAATTAAAGTGCTACTAATTCCACGCTAAAGGTTGATAGCTGAATATTCAAAAGATAGCAGCCAAGTCCTGACAAGCTGCAAATGTACAACTTAACAAGAAGGAAAAAGCTCCATGGCTCACGAAGGACATATCTGATTGTAAGTAAAGCCCGTCCCATTTTTACTATCATCAAGCACGTGCACCAGCAATGCAACTTTTCCCTGAGAAATTCTGCCGGCACGTCCACTGAGTAATTCTACCTATAACTCTGCACACCATTAGCTCTGCATTCTGGAGAGGTCATTAGCATTTCCCTTCACATTTAGCTCTTAGGATGGGAAGGAAGCCTACTGAAAGGACCTGCTTTATGCATAAGCAGACTTAAGGGGTTCCTTGGGACCCCAAATTTCTTTCTCATTGATTCCTAAAATTTCTCTTCTTCACTTCACTTCACTTGCTGCTACCAATTTCTCCTCATTCCCCTCCTCCACATATCATTGCCGGCTTCATCTTCCTAAGGCACTAACACTAGCACCAAGAGCTCAAAGCCCTTCTGGTCTGGTTTCTGGGTATGATACTCCGCATCCCTCCTGGCTACTCACATCATACCCAATGACCCCCATTCCAGAATGCTCCACTCCTTTCTAAGGGTCATTCATGGGTCATATCCAGCTCAGATTCTACCTTTTCCATCAGATGATGTTGACTCCCTCTTCTGAACTACCACTGTCCTTAGTGTCTCCACAGTAGGATTTACAATTCATAATGCATCACAATTTGTTGTGTTGTTGTTATGTGCACAGGGGAAGTTTATGTACTTGGCCTATATTATTTCATAAAGTCCTCAAAGCTAGCCCCGGTGATAGGAATAAGTACTCCCTCCATTTTACAGATGAGGAAACTACAGCACACAGAGGCTAAATAACTTGGCTAAGATAACAAGGCTGACAAGTGGCAGAACTGTAATTCAAACCCAGCCAATCTAAGCCAGAAGTCTGCACTTACCCTTGTGAAATCTTCTGCTGCTGTTTGAATTTTGTGTTGTTATTTATAGCATAGTCCTTTCACTTCCGTAGTCTTATTCTTGGTCAACCCAAGGAAAATGTTGGCTTCTGAAATCATGGGCCATTTCTGAGCGTCCTCATTCTTCACAGTGTAATAAGTGAGAGCTGCTATTGTTACTATTTTTTTTAATTATCATTAACTACTGATTGGTTTTATTTATTTTATGTCTTGTCTTCTTCCTGCAATTCTCTTTCAAAATGCAACTTTTCTTTGTGCCCTGAAAATATTTCTGTTATTTCCCAGTACCTTTATGTAGATTCAATGATCAGGGTTAATGGCCCAAGAAAGAAGCAACAGGATGCATGGAAAGTTTTGAAAAGACAAGCAAAAATGATGTGATGGCCACTGAAAGCCAGCCACCTACATCCCAATTATCCACCTACAGCTGGCTCTGCCTTGTGACATATTGTTCTTGATTAATTGTACAATCACTAATAGAAAACATTAACTAATGGATATTAATATTAATTTGTGATGAATAGTCGTTGACATGAGTCTCAGCGGCTTGCCATATGACCGTCTGAATTTGATTTTAGAATCTGCATGTATGCCTATGGAGAGCCTTTTGAAGACCATGGGAGCCCAGAGCGTAGAGTGCATATGGAGAGAATAATGTTCATTATCTTATTAAACCCTAGTTCCTCCCAGGGAGGTTAGGAGACAGCTGGCAAATTTTATCCCTCATTTACAGATGGAGACTCGTTGGCTTACAGTAATTCCATAATATGCCTTAAGTCCAGAAGGGAGCAAAAGCTAAGAATGAGCAGTGGATTCTCTGGCACTGCCTGGAACCTACCTGTGGCTAGCACATACCAAAGAACACAGGGCATGGTGACAAGGACCAATACAACAGACTGCCTGGGACAGAAAAATGAGCACTTTTAGGCCTCTGCTAAAACATTTATTCTTTATGCTAGCATCCAGCACAATCAAATGCATTCTATGATTCCCTCTGTCTTCACCAAAGATGTTATAAGCTCAATTATAAATGTACATGTGCTATACTTTGAAGTTTTCAAAGCATATTCACAAACATGGTCTCACTGAATTCATAAGGTCTTCGTGGGTATTCTCCCAATAAGCCCCAGTTTTTAGAAATCACTTGCCCTTTCATGTTTCAACTTGGAGAGTAAAATACTTGCTCAAGTGCACCCAGATAATAAGTGGAAGAACTAGGAAATGCCCCCAATGTCTTGCTGCAACATGGTAAAGGGTTCTCCCCATCACCTGTTTCAACTTTCTGTCCCTCTGTGTGCCTCCCTCTTCCCCACAGATGCCTCTCACATACGTAGACAAAGTGTTTGAAACTGCTGCTGATAAGAAGGGCAGTTGAAAAATCCTCACTTGAATACTGGCTTCTACATTTGGCCAACTGAGATCTGGTCTGCATTTCTTAAGGAAGAGGAAAAGTTTTGAGTTTTAGTTTTTCTTTCCTTCTTTCCAATTCTGGATCTCTAGCATGAACAGGGACCATAGAACATTATTAGCCTTTCTTGGACATGGAAGCTATTCACTTTCTGTCTCCAAGGAATATTTGTTGAGTATCAACTATGTGCCAGCCACTAGGTACACAATGAAAAATAACAGAAGCACAACCCAATCCCAGTTTTCATGAAACTCACAGCCTAGTGAAAAAAAGTAGAAACAGAAGTAGTCTAGATTTTGGTTGGCATCTTTCTGCCATTTAAGAATTCATTGAGTATGTTGACTGGTGAATGGATAAAGATGTGACATACACACACATATATATAGAATATAACTTAGCCATCAAAAAGAATGAAAGCTTGGGTCACCTGTGTGGCTCAGTTTGGCATCTGGCTCTTGATTTTAACTCAGGTCTTGATCTCACGGTTTTTGAGATCGAGCCCCACATCGAGCCCTACTACCAGCACAGAGCCTGCTTGGGATTCTCTCTCCTTCCTTCTCTGCCCCTCTCCAGCTCTCTCTCTCTTTCTCTCTCTTCCTCTCTCAATAAAGAAATAAAAACATTAAAAATGTTTTAGAATGAAAGAATGAAATCTTGCTATTTGCAATGACATGGATGGAAAACTAGAGTGTATCATGCTAAGCAAAATAAGTCAGAGAAAGACAAATACCAGATGATTTCACTCATTTGTGGAATTTAAGAAACAAAAAAGTTGAACATATGGAATGGGGAAAAGAGATAGAAACAAACCATGAGAGACTCTTAAAGATAGAGAACAAACTGAGGGTTTATGGAGGGACATGGGTAGGAGATCTAGATGGGTGATGGGTAGGTACTAAGGAGGGCACTTATGATGATGAGCACAGGGCATTGTATATAAGTGAAGAACCACTGAATTCTCCTGCACCGATATTGCACTGCTGTTAACTAACTAGAATTTAAATAAAATTTGAAAAAAACATAAGAAATCACTGAATCCCATTTCCTGTATTTTGAAAAGTCCAGTGTCCTCCCTGGGAATCTAAGAATCCCCAAGGCCTTACGTTTTCATTCTATGTCTGGGTCTGAGCATCCTCTTCTGCCGAATGAGTTTGGTTTAGGAAACTTTTCACTGTTTGGCATGTTAGTGTATTCTGTATCACATTTTCACTAGACATGAGACTCAGTCCTCTTCCTTAATTTACACACACACATACACACACATGTACCATTCATAGCACTGCTTTAGTGAGTGAGTGAGACTTGATGGAGGTTTTGAGAGATGAGAGATAATAATGACAACTCCATCTTCCAAATATGGCTAGAATTTGACCACTTCTCACCACCTCCAAATTGACATCATCTCTCACTTGGGTTATTTCAACAACCTCTTAATTGGTTTCCCACTTGCCTCTAGAGCCTATTCTTCATGCAGCGTCCAGAGTGATCCTTTTAAAATATGAATCAGATCAAGGCCTAGTCTGCTTGAAACCCTCCACTTTCCTGTCTCACTCAGCATAAAAACCCAAGTGGGCCACCTGTTTATAACCCTCACTTCCTTACTGACCTCATCTCTAGCATTCTCACCCTCCCTATCCTGCTACAGACACAATAGCTACAAGAAGTTTCCTGAGAAACAGCAAACACACTCCCACTCAGGGTCTTTGCATCTTCTGTTTCTTCTAAATCACCTTCCCCATAAATGTGCATGATTTTTCCTCTTTATTTCTCCAGGTTGCTATTTGATTATCAGTTTATGAGCAAGGCTCCCTCCCCCTACCTCTGAGCACCAGATCTGAGAGCAGTGCCTAGCATGTAGTAGAAGCTTACTAAACACTGCTAAAGAATGAATAAATGAGATCAAAGTCAGTAGTTAGAAATCCCACTTCTTAAAATATAGCTCCTTGGCACCTCACATCTTGGCGTCCCCTATGTAGTATGGCTTTCAAGGATCTCTTCCCTTCTGCCTGTCTCCTTGGCTATTTCTGTCTCTCCTGTGCCCCTTCTCTCTTAGGACTGTATTCCAGCTACATCACTCATTAGTGATGAAACCTTAGGAAAGATTTTGCTTCCTTGTAAAATATGGATAAGAATGGTACCTCTATGAGAGTGATGTTGTGAAATTAAATGAGTGAATACATGGAAGGCCCTTAGACCAGGCCTGGCCCATACATAGTAAGTGCTCAGTAAGTAATAAGCCAATCAAAAACTTCTCTTATATTTTATGCAGAACAATTCAAATAGTTCCATCCCTGAATATAACTCAGCTCCAGTCCCAACTTTGATTATCCAAACCGAAGACACTCCACAGAACCCAAAGCGTTCTTCATTTGAATAAGACCCAGCCCCTTAGAAGGTGTCCCTAGTTATAATGCATTTAATTTCTCAGTCACACAAGTTAGCACAATAAAATATTAATGTCATGAAACTAGATGTACATGGGATGATGAGAACATAAAAATAACCTGGATTAGAGATCAGGGAATTCTTCTCCAAGGAAGCAATGGCTATCTGAGACCTGGAGAATGAGTAGGAATTGCAGGAAAGACATTTCTTGCAGAAAAAAAGAAAAATAAATGAGAGAAAGAAAAGAGAGGACATTTCCAGACCAAAGAAGCAGTGTGTGTGGAAACTCCAAAGAGTGGGAGAGTGGTATGCCCCAAAGCTCTGAAAATGGGACTCAGTGTGTACAATGAGGTCAGAGCAAAGGTTGGGGTAAGATGACAGTGGAGATCTGGGATCAAGACTTTGGACCCAAGTCTTGGAACTTTGTAATCTGAATGCAATATTTTGATCTTCGAGGCAAGGAGATGAAGCCATTGGATCTGTTAAGTCTGATAATAATGGTATTGGACTTTCTTTACTGGAAGATCATTACGAATGCAGATCAGGGAAGGGATCAGAAGGCAGATAAACCCACCAGGATGCCATGAGGTAGTTGGGCAAGAGAGGGAAGTGTTGGTAGAGAATGAAGGCCATGATCCACCCCACCCCCCACTCTATTAGGGAATTTCTGGGTGATCTTTCAGAGAAGCTCTTCTTCCTGCATCTTGTGGATAATAGTACCACTGTAGCCCCTAAGGGTCTTTTTGAGAATCAGACAGAAGCTCCCTTCCTCAAGATACTTACTGCCTGCCATCTACCAAAAAACTATTTGATTCACTTACAAAGAGGCAAGTTCATTCTAACAATAACTAGAAGTATGTCTTAGACATAACTCTTAAATGCCTCGTACTTCTCTCGTGCACAGGGGCCACTTTTTGGTCATTTTTTTCTTATTCATGTCTGTCTCTACAAGCCTCTCTACTTCTATATTAATCCAAGACACTAAAGAAATATGTAGCAGCTAATGTGACTGAATCAAATAATTCATGTTACTTTCTATTAATTTTGGCAAATCTAATTTGTCTTGGTTGTGAGTGGCAGCCATCTAGAACTGAGTCCCAGGAAAATCCCTTGTATGTATGAAACTAATATAATTCTATTTGTGAACCCAGGTTCCTAAGGCAGTCCTCCCACTAGGTACTACTCTGAATTCTTGTCTTTTGTACCCATGTTCTGTTTAAAAGATAGTCTTCTTCCTCTAAAAATGTTCTATTGTTGCCAAAGTTTATGCCTATCTTGCCTGGCCAAAGGTTGGTGGTCTGCAGCAAAGAGCTCTGAATCCAAGCCCAAGGAAAGCAGTATTATATGATGTAAAGAGTGGTCAATGGGCAGGAGACTTTCTTCAATATCTGACCTTCCTCTGATGAAGTTCATGACTGTCAGCAAATCTTAGCACCCTCTGAACCTCGGTGTCAAGAGCAGTGGCTGGATATTATTTCAAATGAAATATTACCAAGACTTCTGCCCAATAATTAAAACTAATTAAGGCTGCTTTGGCAATAGGGCTAGGATCTGAATCCTGGGCACTCAGCCTCACTATTTCCACTTCACCAGGATATTGTCTGAAAATTTGCTTACATCACCTCAAGGATCTCTGCCCTCTCAAAGTACATTAAGTGCAAATGATTTCTCCAACTTCAGTATTTACCACTGTGCCTATCCCATGGCAATATCCCATGACTTCTGTTCTTATTAACTCTATCTCTTGATCCCTGTGCAGTATGACTCAACAAATACTTATTATAAGAATAATGATATGTTATATTTGAATAGCATTTGACAGTTTTTTAAAACTTTTCCCTTCATCTTACTTAACCCTCTTAACAACCTGCAAACTCTATATATAATTACCACCCATCTTTGACAGCTGAGAACACTGGAGTGCAAAGAATTTAGGTGACTTGTACAAGGCACAGAATAGAACTTTGTCTTTGTTATTGCTGTTGTTGTTGTTGGCTTATGTGTTCGTAACCTGTTCCATTTTTGAAGGACTTGTAACAACTTAGAGAAAATTATCCTTCAACATCTTACAATACCTTTACAATAGCCTTCCTTTTTTATCTTACAATAGAAACAAAATCGGTAAATAATTAGATATTAGGACTCCTGAAAATTAAAATCAAAATAGAAGATCAAAACCAGCAGCGAGGAAAGAAAAAGATATATTATGGTTCGCTTATCCACCATGGGGAAGAACTCCAGTGAAGCTTTTCCTGCTTTGTACCCAGGGATTGTCCTAGACTGCTGTACTTGCCTTTCACACGCAGTACAGTGCTCTAGTGTGTTTGGGAATAGAGAAATGAGCAACACTCTGCTCTAACCTTTTAATGAGAATGCATGTGACCAGATTGTTGAGAGCCTTTATTCTTTGGGGTATAGACATGAAATGGTCTTATTTTTCCCAAAAATTAACATCCAGTTCTGCTCCCTGAAGCCCCCTCCTCTGCTATGTCATAAGCTCCCTTAAGGAAAACTCAGTTTAGTTCCCTGCACAGTTGACCCTTGAACAACACAGGTTTGAACTATACAGGTCCACATATATGCAGATATTTTTCAATAAATATATTTTTAAAAATGTGGCAATTTGAAAAAAACTCAAAGATGAACTGCATGGCCTAGAAATACCAAACCAAATAAAAGAAAAAGAAAAAATATCACTGTAAGAATATAGTATATAATATATATGACATACAAAATATTTGTTAACTGTTTATGTTATTGGTCAACAGTAGGCTGTTAGTAGTTAAGTTTTGGGGAGTCAAAAGTTATACGCAGATTGGCAATCAGGTAGGGGAATCAGTGCCCTTAACTCCTGTGTTGTTCAAGGGTCAACTGTACTTCTAATCAGTCTTGGGTATTAGAATAGTCTTATAGGATTTAGTCTATATAGTCTTCAGGATTTATTCCTCTTCTTAAAACCTACATCTCACACTTTATTAGCACCATGCCTTCCTGCTCCACCAAGAACAGACAGGACAGGAGAATTCCAGGCAAGGGCAGAGGAGGCTGCTCTCTCACATCCCCTCCCTCCTATTGAGCTTGCTGCCCTGTACCAGTTCCTTTCCTTGACTGTCTTCAGTAAGGCTGTTCGCCTTGTCTTGGTTGCCATTGCTTCTCTCTCCCTGACGAGCCAAGTTTTCTCCATTTGAAAGGGGTTCAATTTCTGGATCTCCCAAAAACTCACTTACTCATTCTTTGAAGGTCCCATGCAGAACTCCCACTGCACAGCCCCTCAAATGGGTTTGCAACTTCAGAGTGACCTCTTCCTCGTGTTCCTCACAACTCTGCAAATGGCATATCCTGTACCCCTTGGCTGCTAGGGTTCCCTTGCACAGTAGGAAGCCCACTGGATCATGGTGGCAGTAGGGTAAGGGGATGGAATTCATACTAACCAGCAAGACTGACCCCAGGCAGCTTTAGCATTGCAGGCTGGACCCACAGGAAATGCATATTTCTAGGCAGGCTGCTCTACCAGTAACCCCTCTCAATGCTTCACCATCTCTCTCCTAATTCTCCTTGTTCTAGAATCATTAGGGGCTCTGCAGGTTCACTAACTTGGCAATTTTCAAGCAAGAAACAGTCACCAGTCCCCAACTCAGGGGAAGAGAAAGTTAGTTCAGGCACTGGAAATGTTGATGGAGAGGTGAGGAGAGACCCTCTTTCCAAACTGCACCCCACACCAAGAGCCAATCTCCCTTGTCAGGCCTCCTCTTACATCAAGGACAGATGGGGAGAGAAGGTTGTGATGATGGAGAGTGATTCTCTCGAATAGACCCTCTCTGGAAACACGTGGGAGATGCCTAGTCCAGAAGGTCTGATGGTTCTATTGGATACTTCGTAAAATTTCTGAAAATTAGAAGCCTAATGAGAAAGAAGCTCATCCTGTTATAAGTGCCTGGAAGTAAATATTTAAATTAACTAGAAACATATGAGTAAGAAATTAAATTCAAATCTGAAAACTTTCAGCATTAGTAGAACTGACATTTTCTTTTGCCTCAGGCTCCCATGTGGCTCAGCATGACACTGGCTAAGGGATGCATTTTATTTTATTAGGAAATAATAAAATGAATAGAGATGGGGGTGCTCTAGGCCCAAATGCCAACCCATCCCTTTTCTGGGACAAGTGGGAGAAGAATTGAAAGTACAGGCTCAAGTGAAAGAGAAAACTCTTTGAAGTAGATATCTAAAGAAGCAGGGTCAGAGGCTGGGGGGTGCTGGTGTAAGTTCATGGACAGTGGATGAGTATCTAAGATTTTCTGGTCTCCACCGTCTTGTCCATAATTCCCTCATCTCTACCATTTGCTTCTACCTGGTCCAGAACTCATCTGATATAAAACCAAAGCAATCATCTCTTGTCTTCTATCCTGGACATGTATACCTCTGGACTGACTCTATTATCTGTGTCTGAGCAGGTTACACACACAGTAAATCTTCAACTCTTATGTGTTTTTATTAAAAAGAGGTAAAGGGGAAGGTTTGCTTACCAGAGCATAAGAGTTTGGAAGATGGGTCCCTATGTAGCTGGCTTTCATTGAGGGTACAGAGCTGGGCATCTGGATGCTGGACACTGGACTTGTCCCTGTCCTCTGTTGCTAGAGTGATGCTAGCAAGAACCAGAAGCAAAAAGGAAGCCACTTCTTTTCTTTTCCTGCCTCCCAATCTCCCTCTTGTACCTCCATTGTCAGAACTTAACTAGAAGCCAGCTGACAAGTGCATCTGGGGAAGATAATTTGTAGACCCGGCTACAGCATCACTGAGCACAGCAAAGTACATAGAGCAGTGAGCTTGGAGCTGAAAAGCAATAGCTCAAGAAGTAGCACATGGGAAGGGAAGGAGGGCCCCGTAGGTAAGAATGGAGGAAACAACTCAGGGGTAAAGGCATAAAGATCAAGCCAAGCTTATGCGCCTGTATGGCTAAAGCATAAGGTTCTGGGGAAGAAGGAAGAGTATATACAGGTTTCTAAGACTGGGAAAGGAGATTGAGAGAGAGCTGGATGCCATAGTTATTGGAGAATCATAGAAAATTTTTGCTAACAAATAATATGCTCGGGCCCTGTTCAAGTAGGATAAACATGTACTGGCTGTCACCTCTGGATGTGCCATCCAGGATGTCCTGACAAATGGTTTCTCCAGCCTTTGTTCACTTTGGCAGTCAGAACTTGGTGATAGGCTATGATGGATGGACAGGGAGTGGGGAATGATGGCATGTGTTGTCCATGTATTCCACCTCACATGGGGGGCTCTGGGGCAGAAGGGCAGGTGAAGAATGGTCAGAGCATCACAGTGCAGCTCCAGACTTAGTCCTTGGGGAGGAAAGGGGTGGAAGGACAGAGAACTGGGCGATTTGGTGAAGGACTCTGGCATTTTTCATTGAAAGGGTTAAAGTATATTGTGTCAGAAAAATCGCAACACTAAACTTTGTACTAGTACTCCTGTCTTTATATTACTCAAAAACAAACAAAACAAAAACATATGATTTTTGTCTTTCTCTGACTAATTTCAGTTAGCATAATACCCTCCAGTTCCATCCACGTAGTTGCAAATGGCAAGATTTCGTTCTTTTTGATTTCTGAGTAATACTCCATTGTGTTAGAGACAAAACAGATGAGCATAAGGGAAGGGGAACAAAAATAATATAAAAACAGGGAGGGAGACAAAACAGAAGAGACTCATAAATATGGAGAACAAACTGAGGGTTACTGGAGGGGTTGTGGGAGGGGGGATGGGCTAAATGGGTTAGGGGCGCTAAGGAATCTACTTCTGAAATCATTGTTGCACTATATGCTAACTAATTTGGATGTAAATTTTAAAAAATAAAATTAGAAACAAAAACGGAAGACTTTTTAAGGACGTGCCTCCCATGTATTTTCAAGTCCCCAGCACTTCAGTTCTTGTAGAAAAATAATAAATGACTGAGCATTATCAACTCATTTATTCCTTGTATTCATGACTAGTCATTTAGAATGTTTTTACTTAAGCACATATGTATATAAATAGGAACTCATGGACTGATCTTGCAAAAATGACATGCTTTTATTTTAAAGAAAGCATTTCTGCATGTGTAAATATTTTTCTTCCCTCTGCTTGTGTGTCACTGTTTCTTTTTCTATCACATATCTACACATGCAAAAAGATGGCACACCACAAATCCTTCAACTAGAGTCATTGGGCTTCTTGGGGACTTTGTGTTTTCACTCAGTGGAATTGCCTCTACCCTCAAATGAGAAAATTTTCCCCTAGGCGAACAGGTGCAAAAGGAAAAACATAATGTTGAAGCGCAGTTTTCTGGATGGGAGATTTCTTTTATCCCAATTAACCAGGATTGAAGTCATCTTTGTCAGCGGATCTAAAATAATTAATCAGAGAAAACGTATCCTCTAATTAACTTGAGGAACATCAACATAATGGGGCAGCCACTCAGTGCAGTAAGATGGTGAGATGTTGTCTCTTTGCTAGTACAGAAAAGAAAACTGTGGACTCAGAAAGGGAAGAATCATCTATCCTGCCGGAGGGTGTGCACCATTTATCATGCTGACTGGGCTGTCATATCAGTGGGAGGACCCTAGAGAGCCCTGACCGTGAGATTGAAGGTTGGTGCCAATTTACAGCAACACAAATGCATTGAACAGGAAAGAGATAGCTCCTAATCTCTTCAATTTTCTTACATTACCCTGAAGGCCAGAGGATTAAATGAAACAGTAGTTGATGATAACTTTAGAGGGTCCTGAATGCATGACAGGAAAAGTATTAAAATAGCTCAATAGTTTTATTGTATATGTGTGTTAATCTTGCCCCTGAAAGAGGAACAAGGATAGAAAATGCTACCTTTTGCTTATACCTATTCCTCAGTGGGAAAATGATACACTAATTCTGTTTGCCTGTCAGATTCTTATGCAGGGCACAACAGAAAAAATGAAGAACAAAAAATGTAAGGGAGACCAAACCTGAAAATACCCTGGCACACACATTATCTGGATAATGTGACTCACAATTTGTCGGTGTGTCTTTAATGACTTGTAGTGAATCTGTTAGTCTGTGCCTGCCAGCAGTGTATGTCAGGAGAATAGCTTTTTAAAAATTAAAATTAACCCCTGGTCACACTGGGCGAAACAGTCTCTGATTAGGTACAGGTTTTATGTATACTTGTGGTTAGTTTGGATAAGATTGAAACAAACAAGCCATTTCAGGGTCACGTTTCACAGAAACTGAATAAGTACACAGCCAAACAGGACCTACCAGGCAGGCATTCCCAGAACCAAATTCCATTTCCCAATTTATAAAATTATTGTCGAAGGCCTACTAAGTTCCAGGATTTGAATCAGTTACTAGAAATGCAAAATTCCGTTATGTTGTTGTTTTTGTCCTTAGGGGTAATTTATTAAAGAACAGTGAAATAAGAGACAACCAAGAGCTTCACCTTGGGGTCAAATAACCTGTTGATTCATGGTATAGACACTTATCAGCAGTGTAAATTTGGGCAAGTTATCCTTATGAAGCCTGAATCCCCTTTGGAAAAACTGGGGCTGATTAATAGTGTCAGTCCCATAGAGTAAGTATGAAGAGGCAGATAGTAAGCATTCAACAAATACCCACTTTTATGGGCTGTAATAAAATGTGTGAAGAGTTATGGGAACAGATGAGGAAGCATTCAATTCTGTAGGAGAGGGAAAGCTGAAATAAGGAGGTTTAATATCTGAGCTATGTTTTAAAATATGAATAAAATTTGCCTGCTAGAAGTGATGATCTTAAGAGTGTGAATACATCAGTTCAACTCAACTGGCTCATTCAAGTAGTTCTTTTCCCTTGGTTGGAGCATGGAGATCAGAGGTCAAAATCAGAGTAAAAATTAGAGCCTCTGTGCCTAATGTAGAAATGTCACATCACACAAGGGAAAATTACTATTCTATCACCTCAGGTCATACCCTCAAGCCCTCCTTAATGGACACTGATGATCAGTGGGCTGTTTGAGGGTTAATAGGGCAGGTCAAGCCCATGGAGAGTTTAGGATTATCAAAAATCGCTAAAGATCACAAGTATTATCTTTCTACAATACTTGGAAGCTACCAAATTAATAACTCAGGAGACACTTTATTCTACTTTTCTTTAAAACTAAAATCATAGGAAAATTTCCAGTTGAAACACACACCACTCAGTTATTCAACAAATATTTCTTGGATAGCTATTATGCACCAGGAACTATGCCAACCCCTGAGAATACAAAATAAAAACAACATAATCCGAGATCTAGAATGTTCATTTTAGAGGGAAAAGTTTATAGATTTGAATTAGTGCAAGTTGATAATATATCAATGTATGGTACAACCAAGTTCCATGACATTTTATAAATACCCCAGAAAAAAGAATAAGCTAACTTTCTAACAATGCATACAAACAACAAAAGATATTGATCCAGGAAATAACTGATATATTTAATAATACAAGAATAACAAACTTCCCTGAGTTATAAAAAAGAGATGATAAATAAAAATATGATACAATATAAATTCAAACAGATTTTAAAGGGGTTAATATCTTTTATCAATTTTTTGTATTGATGATACACACTTTCCATATTGATGAGCTCTGCCAAGAGTCAAAAGACAGAAAACACCAAAAGCTTGAAAAATACTGTATGGAAAAGGTCAACCTCACTAGTAATCAAATAAATGCAAATTAAAATGCAGTAATATTTTTGTCTATCAAATTAGCAAAAGAAAATAAAGGATAATTTCATATACTGATGAGGATGTGGTGAGACAGATGTTTTCATGCACTGCCGGTTGTCAGTAAATTGTAATGACCTTTCTAAAAAGTAATTTTGCAATACGTATTGAGAATCTTAAACTGGAACTGCCCCTGGGTACTACAATTTTACTATTGAGATGTATGCTAAGAATTTGTTGAGAAATTTGGGCTGTGACTTATGTACCAAAAAATCCCAACTTTCCTATATTAGTAAAAACAATAAAGAAATATGACAATAACATAGATATCACCAACAGGAAAATAGCTCAATAAATTCTGGTATATTCTCAGGCTGAGATACAACGCACCTTTTGAAAATGCTGTTTTAAAAAGGTAAATTTCAGAAGGGGTCATCAGATAGTTTTAGAATAAAAAGACAAGTAAATGGAGATTTTAGTCACCAAACTAAGTCAAGGAAAAGTGTTACTACTGTTCAGAGTTACATTGAAAATACAAAATAACCTAAAAGATTATTTTTATTAATTAAGAGAGTTTAGCAAGATTCTTGAATATGAAATCAATGTACAAATACCAAAAGCATTTTCACTTTCAAATAATAAATATGTAGAAAAGGTAATTTCAAAAAAGATACCATTTGCAATAACAATAAAAAATAATATACAAAGGGATAAGTCTTATAAAATATGTGTAAGAGCTTTGAGGAGAAAATTAAATTATAAAATGCATTAAAGAAGATCTAAACGTAATGATATGCCTAGTTTATATACAGTAAGATTCACTATTATAGGGATGTCAGCATTCCCCAAACTGACGTATGAATTCAGTAAATTTTGAATTAAAATCCCAATGGGAAATTAACAGACCAACTCAAAGTTTATATGGACAAGAATAATAAGGACATCTTGAAGTAGAAAAAGACCAGGCATGAATATCAGTGGGAAAAGAAAGACTCTTGATAAGCAGTCCTAGGGTAGTTGAGTATCTAATAACATAATGTGGAATTGAATATATACCTCATTCCATACATAAGAATTAATGCCAAATGGATAAGAGTAAAATGTGAATAGCAAAACTTTAAACCTTTTAGGAAAAAACCTGTGGGAGAATCTTTATGTTATCAATCCAGGAAAAGATTCATTGAATAAGATATATAGAAGCACAAGCCATAGTAGGAAAAAAAATGACATATTCAGCTAATTAAATTGAAAAACTACTGTTCATCAGAAGACACCACTTTTTTTTCAGGTTTATTTATTTATTTTGAGAGAAAGTGTGCATGCAGGGGAGGGGTAGAGAGAGAGTGAGAGAGAATCCCAAGAAGGCTCACGCTGTTGCATGGAGCCCATCATGGGGCTCGAACTCACAAACCATGAGATCACGACCTGAGCTGAAATCCAGTTAGGTGCTTAACTGACTGAGCCACCCAGGTGCCCAACACCATTTTTCAAAGAAAATTCACAACCTGGGAAAGATGTTTGCAACACATATAGTTGGCAAAAGTTAATTTCTAGAATCTATAAAGAACTCCTAAAATGTAACAAGAAGAACCACAAAACAATCCATAATAGAAAAAATGGTTAAAAGGATAGGAATAGGCAATTCACAGACAGGGAATGACCACTAACATATGAAAAGATATGCACCCTCGGAAGTAGTCATGGAAATGCAAATCGATGAGATATCAATTTGTGCACATTCAGTCTGGCAAAGATTTAAAAGAATGACAATATCAAACTTTGGTGAGAAGGTGGAGCAGTAGAAACTTAGTAGTGGTGATGTAAATTGGTAAAGTTAAAAATGTGATTTAAATCAGTAATAGAATTAAGATTTTTTTTTAATTTTTTTAAATTTTGTTTATTTTTGAGAGAGAGAAAGACAGAGTGTGAGCCGGGGAGGGGCAGAAAGAGAGGGAGACACAGAATCCGAAGCAGGTTCCAGGCTCTGAGCTGTCAGCACAGAGCCCGACGCGGGGCTCAAGCCTAGGAACTGTGAGATCATGACCTGAGCTGAAGTTGGATGCTTAACCGACTGAGCCACCCAGGCATCCCTAGAATTAAGATTTTGAAAAGAATAGGAACTGCTGAATAGGAGGAAAGTACAAACAATGCCCCCCAAAAGGAAGTGTGAATGCCAGAAGGGCAATAACTATCACATAAATTATTTCTGTTCAACTCATAATCCACATCTTGGACAGAAATAAACACTTTCTTAATTCATTCCCCTACAATTTTTATAACAGAAGTTTTTGAGGATTTTTTCCCCATGATTTTATATCTCCAGGTTTGTAATGATCATGGTAGTGAACACCAGTTGCTTTATCTGTCCCAAAATCCCTTTGAGAAATGCATCTCCTCTTCTGGGACACATTAATTTCCCTGCTCAGGCATTCTGGGCTGACATTATATTAACCTCAATTTCACTAACCACAGAGATTGGTCAGGGACTAGGAACCTTATATCAGAGATAATGAGTCTCATTCCTTCTATAGAAGGCTGGAAGACATAAGCCTCATAGCTATTAGTGGCTATGTTTCCGATGATGCGGAAAAATCTAGACAGAGAGAATAAAGTTTGAACACGTGAAGAAGCAGAGATGAGAAAAGAAGATAGATGTTTTGAGAGAATATAACTCCCTATGCTGAGGCCTTGGTACATCTTTGCCCTTCTGCAGTTTTATTATGTAAGCCAATATATTCCCATTTTGGTCTAAGCTAGTCTTGATTACGTTTCTTTCTTGAAATCCGAAAATTCCTAACAATAGCTAATTTGAATTTAAAATAAATTTACCCAAATTTATCATATGGGTGATTTCGTTTAAAAATATATAATGTGAATGAGCAGAGGCAGTTCTTGCAATGAGATGAAATCAAAATTAATAAATACAGTCACATTTATATTTTAAAAGTATAGTATTTATTTTAGGTTATTTTCACAATCATGTATGGTAAGATGAAATTACTTACAGTGAGCTTTCCTTAGAGACATTTGGTGCCAGTCATACAAACCAGTTATTTTTGTAATATTGCTTCTAATGTGTGCTCTTTAAATAGCCTATGTTCTTCTAGCATTGGTGACACAAATAGCTATCTACCACTTCAAAAGATTGATTTATATCATATACTCTTCAAATATTATAAATATTATCATGAACTTAAAGTTCCAGTTAAAATATATTTGCATTACACTTGTAATAAAGAATATATCATGAAAAAATATTGTTTAAATATACAAATCAATAATCAATAGAAAAATCAGTATGAAGTTGAACAAGTACAAGAGCATTCAATTCATAGAGAGAAAACACAAATAGCTTTTAAATACATGAAAATATGTTTAATCTCATTAGGAGTCAACAAAGTGCAAAATAAAACAGTTACATATTTTTTAATCATCATATGCAAGTACCATTTAAGAGTTAAATGGCATCATACTATAATAATTGTAATAACAATGCAGCAATAAAAATAATAGGTTAATTGGCAAAAAATAAAATTATTAGTAATATCAAACACTGATTAGGGTATAGGGACAGAAAAATTCTCTCTACCATTGATGAGAGTTTCTATTGGTTTAGTTCCTTCAAAGCCACTTTGGCAAGTATCTGTTCAAATCTTGCATGTTCTCTGACCAATAATTCCTTGATATTCCCTAAGAAATTTTAACAAGAATGGAGAAAAAAACATGTATGAAGCTAATTCTTACTGCACTGTTAATTAATAGCAAAAAAGAGGATGTAATGTGACTATCAATCAAGTGTTATATTATGCTCTATATATTGTATAGACTTCTATTCAAAAATTGGAAAGAATACTTTTATCACTCTGTACTGGTATGGAATATTCTCCAAGGCATACAGTTACGTGAAAAAAACATCTAACAGAACAATTATTACAATACTATGCAACTTTTTAAACTCTTTATGATAATTTATCTGGGTATAGAATTCTAAGTTGGGTGTTCTTTTCTTTCAATAGCTTTATTTATTTATTTATTGACTTTATTTATTTATTTATTTATTTAATTAATTAGCTGGAGGGAGAGGGGAGGAGAGAGAGGTAGAGATAGAATCCCAAGCAGGCTGCATGCTGTTAGCACAGAGCCTGATGCAGGGCTCGAACTCACAAACTGTAAGATTATGACCTGAACAAAAATCAAGAGTTAGATGCTTAACCAACTGAGCCACCCAAGCACAACTCCTTTCAGTACTTTTAGAAATATAAATTCATTGACTTCTGATATCTCATTAATGTGAAGCCCTCTACATAGTTGTTTGTCCTTTGTAGGTCTTTTATCAAAACGATATTAATTCTACATGTCTACATTTCTAGGTATCTACATATAGATTTATTGTTATTTATCTAGTTCAGCACTTTGTATAAACTTTCAATCTGAAGACTCACCTTTCGTCAATAATTGAAAATTCTCAATCATTTCTTTTGGAATATTATTTTACTTCCACTGCCTATTCTGTATTTCTATAACTCCCTTTACAAATATGTTTGAGCCTCTTGTCCCATCCATTTTGTTTAAATTCTCTTTTATGTTTTTTATTCTTTTATGTCTCTGAAATTTGTTCTGAATGTTTTTTTCATTGTTGTATAGCAATCCATTAACTCTTTCTTTGACTTCATGTCTATTATTATTCTCACCTATTGATTTTGTAAATTTATTTTTTAATATTTTTAAAGTTTATTTATTTATTTTGAGAGAGAGCTCTCAAAAAAAGAGAGAAAAGAAAGAGAGAGAGTGGGGGCCAAAGAAAAAGTGAGAGAGACAGAATCCCAAGCAGGCTCTGCACTGCCAGCGTGGAGCCCAACATGGGAACTAATGATCTATGAGATCATGACCTGAGCCAAAATCAAGAGTTGAACACTTAACCAACAGAACCACCCAAGTGCCCCTGATTTTTTTTTAATTTAAATGACTATAGTTCTGGGGTGCCTGGGTGGCTCAGTCGGTTGAGCGCTCAACCCTTGATTTTGGCTCAGTTCATGATGTCATGCGTCAAGGGTTTGAGCACTGCATCAGGCTATGCTGAGCTTGGAGCCTGCCTGAGACTGACTCTCTCTCTCTCTCTCTCTCTCTCTCTCTCTCTCTCTCTTTCCCTCTGACCCTCCACCCTGCTCACTCCCTCTAAACTTAAATATATATATATATATATATATATATATATATATATATATATATATAAATGGCTATATTTCTTATATCTGCAATTTCCAATATATATTTTTCAATTCTGGATTAATAATATTTCACTTTGCTCTATTTTATGGGTTATTGCCATTTTGTCTTTTTAAGAACCTTAAATTTACAGATTTTAAAGTCACTGAGTGCTTTATTATTTACATTTTTATGGCATATATTCTTCCAATTGTTGCATTATTATTGTCTTTTGTTAGGGTTACTTTTCCTCATGCATTTGGAATTCTATTTTTATAAGTAATTTTCAAGCGCCGTCTCTTATCCCTCCTTGTCTCGTAGTTTTAAAGATGCCCCTACCTCTCCCTGAAACCCCCAGTGTATAACTTGTGTGTTGCATTGGCATTCTAGGCATCTGTCCTATATTTGAAATACAGAAAACCCAGTCATGGAGCCAGCAGGCAGCTTAGCACACTTCCTCATTATGTCATCACTTCACTCCCTCTGACCACATTTGTTTTGTAACTGAGCGAAAGCTACGTCCCTGGGTAGCAGTCACTGCTTTTGTCATTCTTCTTTATCAGTTTTGTGCTTGAGGACCCAATTTTTTACTCCAGCCAAATGTGAAGGACACTTTTTAATCTACCTGCCCCACAGTGGTTTAATCTGTGGCCATTTCTGTCTGTGGTGGGATCCCACAACCCAATAACCCACAGCTTAAGCTGCCACGTTTCTCTTCCATGAGATTTCCAACATGTATTTTAATCCCTACTTAATCGTTTTTTTTTTTTAACTGAAGGGGAGTGAGCACTTAAAGCAGGAACTCACAGTGACATTTTTTACCAGATCTGTGAAAAGAATTTGCCCACTGAGAATAAAAATATATTACTCTACCCTCTGAGAGGGTACAGGATGGACAGGATGTAAGGGAAATATTTATGGCAGTTCGACTTATGACAGGTACTAAAAAGTTGCATTTGGATCAGAGAAAACAGCTCTGATCTAACTAAATGAAAAAAAAAGTGATTAATGTTAATAAACACAACTAATATAGGAAAGTTGCCAGAATTCTGCCAGAAAAAGCAATTGATGTATGTGTCATGACTAACCTGACTTTACAAAGAAATTATAAGCTGATTAAAAGGACTGAGCCAAGTACCTATTTCAGAATAAATTTTTCTTGTTTATAAACTTCTTCTATTTAATGTCATATAAATTGAGAATTATTATTTGTATAACATACTCAAAGGACTATGTTTTGGTCTGAACACAGAGTATCTAAAATCTGAAAGCATCTTCATAGATTCAATTTACACACTGCTGACTCTAACTATTACATTACTGACTCAAAATAATGGCATCGTTTTTGTTCTGTTTTATGGGCTATTGTCATTTTATCTTTTTAAGAATCTAAAATTTACTGATTTTAAAGTCACTATCAGATTGCTCTAATATTATTTAGATTTGTTATGGCGTATATTCTTCCAGTTGTTACATTTGTTAATGTATTTTGTTAGGGATACTTCTTCCTTATGCATCTGGGAGTTTTACTTTTATGAGTAATTTTCAATGAGCATTGTCTCTTATCCCTCCTTGTCTGGTAGGTATAAAACAGAACAAAAATTAAACAGCAAATTTAATAAAAAGTACTTCATTGGCCCTCTAAACCTTAAAAATCTTAAGAATTACTTTTGCCCTAAAACAATAATAAGAATGGTTGATTAGCTGGGGCACCTGGGTGGTTCAGTCAGTTAAGCATCCAACTCTTGATTTAGGCTCAGGTCATGATCTCACGGTTCATGAGATTGAGCCCGAGTCCAGCTCTGCACTGACAGTGTGGAGCTTGCTTGGGATTCTCTCTCTCCTTCTCTGCCCCCTCCCTGATTATACTCTCTCTCTCTCTCTCTCTCTCTCTCTCTCTCTCTCTCTCTCTCAAAATAAATAAATAAACTTTAAAAAAAAGAGAGAGAGAGGGGCGCCTGGGTGGCTCAGTCGGTTGAGCGTCCGACTTTGGCTCAGGTCACGATCTCATGGTCCATGAGTTTGAGCCCCGCGTCGGGCTCTGGGCTGATGGCTCGGAGCCTGGAGCCTGCTTCCGATTCTGTGTCTCCCTCTCTCTCTGCCCCTCCCCCGTTCATGCTCTGTCTCTCTCTGTCCCAAAAATAAATAAACGTTAAAAAAAAAAAAAAAAAAGAGAGAACAGAATGATTAGCTTTGTTTTGGTAAATGCTAATCACAAACGTTGCCTACAGCAAATGTAACTTCCTTAACTTCGGAAAAAATGAATTTAATTCCCAACAAAGATGTGGTACCAATTGTATCCATATCCAGTCTCCTTCCCCGAGAGAAAAATCTTCCTTTCTCTAGCTTTCTGATATTGTGTCTGAAGGACATCTTATGAAGAGCACGTCATATTATCCTTTGAGGATATTAGTCTATCAGGTATTCAACCTGGATTAAACAGCCCTGAACCCTCATCTTAATTTCTTCCCTTCCATTCAGATATGTCCCACACCATTGAAGAGACAGCTTTAAATGATGCTGCTGCTGCTACTGGTGGTTTTAGTTCAGCTGTTTCAGTGTGATGGCAGCACACTAAATTAACTCTGAATGGAGACAGTAAAATTAATTCTCACTATACCCCTCAGCCATCTCCAACTATGGCAAGCACTGGCATTTGGAATAAAACTTTTTTTTTCTGTCTCGCAAAAATCTTAGTGCCCAGCAGTGCAGAATTACAAAACTAAACCTCAGGAATGCATTCCCTGTAGAGACAAAAGTATGTCCATTTCTCCTGTACAATTCTATTTGACTGCAATTTGCTACATCACTTCTTGCATCCATTAATCGGTTTAAAAACTTTTCTCCGGAATTCCTTGAGAGAACTCTGTACGAATACATTTACTGGGGTAGGATGATTGAGAGTTTAAAGGCGGGGATACCGGTTTCAGTTTTCAACCTTATCACCCACTTGAGCCGTAACTTTGGGGAGTGGCCTTAACCTTTCAAGAGCAACACGCCTTCCCTTCTGCCTGCTTTTCATCCCTGCTCTGCCAGTGGATTCATCTGAGTCAGAGCTGCTCAGCTTTCCTTGATGAAAAGTGAATTCTAATTTGCATAAACCTTTTAGTACCGAAGTTGGGGTGGAGGAAGTAGAAGGAAGTGAGGCTGAGTAGGAATGATGAGTGTGCAGATCCATGAAGGAAATATGAGAAGACGGGGCCAGCATCAGATTCATGCTTAAGATTCAGCTGCACTTTGCTCTTCTGTTTCAGTCATGGACCCACAGTCTAGAAGGCTGCTTGAATTGGGGGGGGGGGGGGGGGGAATGGTGGAACAGTACAATTTTATCCCGATTCTTACCTCCATAAAATATCTTCATCACTGCTTTATTTCTACTTTCCCCATATCTTGTCATGGCATTTTGTCTGTCTTCATCCTAACACATGAAATTATTTGGTTACAATGGCCATCCGAGCTACTGGCAATACTGGCAGATGGTTTCCACAAACGCAAGGACACAGATTGAGTTTACAGTAATCCTTAGACCGCTGTTATTAATGTAAATAATAATATGATTATACTATATAAATTTATTTCCTATTTTATACCTGAAAACTATAAATTATGAAATTTATCAGTCTAATCAAAATATGCAAAGAGAGAGCTTACATTCTAAATGGAAGAAGACATATTCTGACTCTTAACTTTTGTCTTTTAAAAATCAGCTGCAATGGGGGTGCCTGGGAGGCTCAGTCAGTTAAGTGTCTGGGTCTTGATTTCGGCTCAGGTCATCATGATCTCATGGTTTGTGAGTTTGAGCCCTGCATCGGGCTCTGTGCTGGCAGTGCGGAGCCTGCTTGGGATTCTTTATCTCCTCCCTCTCTCTCCACCCCTCCTTCACTCATGCTGTCTCTATATCAAAATAAATTAACTTAAAAAAATCAGCTCCAATCTATAGCAACAGAGAAATCAGTTGCTCTCCTCATGTTGACCCACTGCTGGCTGGTTTAACAGGAAGTTTCAGCTGCGATCATTTTCATTCCAGGAGAGTCCTATAACCAGGCTTGGAGACATAGTCTAAGATCACCTATTTACACTTGTCATATTGTAGTAAATGTCATGCATGTTTTCAAAAACGACAGAATCATTTAGGTGACATCTTCTTACCAGAAAGGTAACTTATCAAAGTTGGTTTCTAAAACAATCAATTTATCTTTAGCTTCAACCCAATAGCCTCAGTAACAATGCCCTTTTAGGTAGGAAATACCATGACATTTGATCTAGCCATGGAGGCATTGTATGTGAATTCACTTCAGAAGAAAGAAATGATTAAATATTTCCTCCAAGAGAAAGAGTAGAATTGAATTACTGTTTCCAAAAATGAAATTATGATCGATGAACTAATTAGCCTCCAAGATTTCCTTACCGAGGGATGAGAGAAGGGATGAAAAATGCACATATACTACCCCGAAGAATAACTAAGTACTCACGGTAAACGAGCTAAGGGATGTGGGTAATGCTAAAATGAATAATTTGACAATGTAAACTGTCATTGGAGGGTCTATCATTAAATTGTCATTAGAACAGCCTCTTGTTATTGAGCGACACTTTTATGAAGAAAATAAATATTGCCAATCACATGGAGACATAGAATTATACTTTGTAAATCTCAAGGCACTGTCTCAAGAGAGGTTTATTTTAATATTATTTTTAGATGAAGAGGGCAACAAAAAGCACATTTTCTGCTATAGCAGCTATGAAACAAGCAAACTGATAAAAAGCCACAAATAGTTCCAAACAATCCTATGCATTCTGGAACAAAAGATATCCTTAAAACTCAACTGTTTGTGAAAAACAATTTCTTCATTTTAACAATTACAAAGTCAGTATCCTTAGGGTTTCAGGGCCCTGTTTAAATAATTATTTTAATTAAAATTGTGTAGTTGTGTTATTGATTATAATAATAGAGTTCTCTCTATGGTTGACCAATTTTCAGAAGACAATGTGGTCTAAAACTAGATCATTACTAGTTATGTTTGGCTGGGAGAAGGTGAGAAATTAAAGCCAATCTATCACTCTAAATATCAGTTTAGTCAATAGCTTCAACATTTTCTACCAAGCACTATGCCGTGCCAAAGAAAAGAAGAATTAACAAAACGTATTTTCTATTTTCATTTCCATACATCACATTTGTCTTCACCCAAAATTAAGCATCAGAAGGAAGAAAAGAAAGAAGCTACACAAAGATGGAAAGTATGGAGGGAATGTGTAGACAGGGAAGGCATATTTGAAGAGGCGGCTTTTGAGCAGAGACTGAATGAAGTAAGGGAGAAAGCCATGGAAAAAATCTAGAAAAGGTCAAAGTGCCTGTTAAGGACTGTGCTCAAGGAAGAGGAAAAAAAAAAAGCGAGTGTTACTGTGTTGGGTGTCCTGTTCCTTGCCAAATGTTAGGGCTTAGCATAGGGTCTACTATGCTCGGTAATATTTGTCCTAGTCACTAAATATTTGAGAAAACATGCCATAAAGATTTACTGAACAAATGAGAAATTGGTGTAAAATCTGCTAAAAAGATGAAACTACTAGATCGGATTGACCAGTGTAGAATCAAATAAGAATTTCTAGCTGCTGTAACAGGCCATCAATCCAACCAATAGAAAATTTCTCAGATTTATTCTAAGCATTGCCAGATTAACCAGAAAAATGACCCTTCTGAAGGTCGATTAATATTGTCTTTTGGCATAATTAGCCTGATCTCTGTTATGGGCTGAGTGAAAGGATAACATAAAAAGGCTGTAACGTTTGGTCAAGCTTTTAAGAAAATATCTGTATCAGATCATTTAAATGACTGTTACTCAAAACTGTATTTCACAATGAATAGTGGTTTCTTCTGTGTCTTGAAAGATTTTCAGACTTTGGATCTCATATTGCCAACTAATTTTCAAAATAGTCAACCACAGTTCCAAATCAGCCTCTGCACAGGTAACAGAAATGTCACTAAAAACATGGGTACGCATTCACGTTTTCAACTTTGATACCCATTTTTCCCTCTTGCCTCTGAACTTTTCTTAAAGTTCATTCTTTTTCTGAGATAATTTTTTGCCTATGCCAATGCTAAGTGCCAACAAGATTTCAATTTCTGCTAAAATTGTAGCTGGTAGAGCAGATACAAGTGAATCCTCACTGACAGACTACTTTATTAAGCAGCTGCCCAGTGCCTTCCTTGCTGTGCTCTTCCCACTTCTCGGACAGAGTGACTGAGTCCTCTGTCCCATGCATTTGTGTCTTTCTGGTCATTACCACTCCAAGTCTTAAAAATAAAACGTCTATTCATATATTATCTCGAGAATGCATTGACATATATGCTGATATAAATGGAACCATTTTTTTCATTACATTTCAAACTCTTTCTGAAACATTGGAAAGTAATTGATAACATTGGAAAGTAATTGAAAGCATCAGTTACTTTCAATCGCCAGTGCCTTCCACTTATCTTTTTTAAACAACAGACAATAATCTCTGATCCACGGACTGTGTGTTTTCACTTCTTCCCGTGTCTCATTGCATATACTCTGCCAAAGATGAACTTACACGGAGAGTAAACACTCCATCCAACTGAGCAGTGAGTCTCCATGCTAAAAGAATCTCCTTCTTCCAGAACTGTGCTAGATTTTCTTATTCGTAGTCAGATTTTTACCCCCTAAAATCTTTAATTTATACTTACAGTTCTATCCTTTTAGGCATTCTTTGTGCTTTCTTCATTTTTATCTGGAATTAAAGATAAGTAAGAAAAATGCCGTACATTTCCAATATTTTCTATAGGCCTGATTTCTTAAAACCTTGTCTTTCTCCTCACCTGGTACCTTCTGAAATCATTCATATTTTTTCTATTTATGTATTTATTTGTTTGTTTGTTTGTTTGTTTGTTTATTTAGAGACAGCATGAAGTGGGGAGGGGCAGTGAGAGGGAGAGAGAGAATCCCAGTCAGGCTTCACACTGTCAGCACAGAGACTGATGTAGGGCTCAAAACCCACGACCTGAGTCAAAATCAAGAGTTGGATGCTTAACCAACTGAGCCACCAGGCACCCCTGAACTCATTTCATATTAAGAACACTATTTGACTGGTGAGTTTTGTACATCTCATTTGATCCTCAGTCACCCTGAGAGTTAAATACCCTTTCAGTCTGCAATTCACAATAAAAAACTGAAGGGAAGGAATGTTAAGTGACTTGCCCATTACTAAGGTCATCCACCACTAAGGGGATAGAACTAGAATTTGAACATGGATCGTTCTGATGTGAAATTCTACTCTCCTTCATTTGTGCCCAAACACCTTGGGCCAGTACGTCTCTCTCATCCACCTAATTATCTCTTGTTCTTTTTTACATGTAACCGTAACTTCTTTTTTATTTTCATTCTAAAGGTAATATTTTTTATCATATACAAAATGAAAGATTATGTACACAGGTATACTACTTTAATATTTAACATTATATTTTTCCAGGAACACATGGATAATAATGTACACGTTCTTTTGGAAACTGATTTTTAAATTAATGATAGGTTGTGATGATTTCCCACAGTCTTGTACCCATGTAATTTTTAATGGCTTCTGTGAATCCTTTCTCCTGTGGTTCTCTTATGATATATTTTGCCAATTGCCAAGTTGGGGACAGTTAGTCTGTCTCTGATTCTTTTGTATTATAAACTATATTGCAACAGTCTCTTGATTCTATATTTGTACCTTCCCATAAACATTTTTGTTGGATATGTTACTTGAAATGATTGTTTTGTTCACAGCATAATTAAAATTAGCCAGATAACCCTTTGGAAAATTTTCCCAATTTAGTCTTCCAGCAGAACACATTTCAGTGTTCTCCAACTGAAGGTATTATATATATATATTTTTTAATTCTTGTTCAGTTTGATAGTCAGAACATGGTAGCTTGTTTCCATTTATGATTTTTTTATTTAGAGTGAAATTGGATTTTTTCATGTTTATTCATATTTTTATAGGTCATCTGTCATATTTCATAAATCTTTTGCTTCTTAATTATTGAGAGAAATTTATGTCTGGCTTGCAAACATTTTTCCGGTTTATCTTTCACCTATGAATTATGTTTATAGCAGTTTTGACATATACAAACTTTATTTTACTCTGTCATATATATACATATATTTGCAAAACCTAGAAATATTTTTCTTTTATGCTATCTGGTAATTGGTATCCTAATTAGAATGGACTTCTACTCCCCAAGGTTGTATAAATATTTACCTATCTTTTTCATCTACTTCAGTGGTTTCATTACTTATGTAAATATCTAAATTACTTTGGCTCCTTTTGGAAAGCAAGGCTTTAACTTCCTTTTTTTCTCCAAAAATCAACCAATTGTCCCAATAACATCTGGTGAATCATCCTTTTCCCCACCCATTTCAAATAGCATAATAAACATGCCTCAAAACTTTATATGTACTTGGATTGGTTCATGGAATTTTAAATCTCTCCCATTTTTCTTTTCTCCTACTTGGGGTCAATTCAATCTTAAGTTGTTGTTGTTGTTGTTGTTGTTGTTGTTGTTGTTGTTGTTTTATCAAGAGAGTAAGTTTTCTCTCAGTGCTCATTTTTTTCTCAAAAATTCTATAGCTATTCCCAAGAGATTAGTCTTCCAAATGAACGTTACAATTATTTTGTTAACTTGCAAAAATATTACTCTGGAGACCTCCTTGAAGAGAATCAATATCTTTACTTGAAGTGTTCCCCACCAAATAGCATGATGTGATTCCCCATGTATTCAAATTATCTTCCATAAAGTTACTCTTAGAGCCTGTGCCGTGTAACTGCCATATACTGGAGAATGCATTGACATATATGCTGATATAAATGGAACCATTTTTTTCATTACATTTCAAACTCTTTCTGAAACATTGGAAAGTAATTGATCCTTGTGTATTTACTTTATAATCTACCACTTCCCTGAACTCTATTAGTCCTAATGTTTTTAACCGATTATTTATATTTATAACAATCAAATCATCTTCAACCAGTGATAATTTAGGATCTTTCCTTATGCATATTTGTATATTTTCCCCTCATCTTATGAAAGGGAGTAAATCTTCCAGAACAATAGTGACTCCTATATTTTGGGGTTTTTTAGTGGAAAATTTGAAAGTTTCATTGTTGAGTATAATGCCAACTGTTGGTGTGAGAGATATTCTTTACCGAGTTAAGGAAGTTTTCTGTTATTTTTAATTTTCTGAGAGCTTTTTGTTTTTATCAAGTGCTATTTGCAGCATTTATGGGTAACATGTGATCCTCAATCATGTGATGAATTATACTAGTGCATCTCCTTGCTTTGAACTATTGTTTCACTTTGAGAATTAACCGTACTTGCTCATGCCATGTCGTTCTTAAACTTACTCTAAGGATTTTAAATAATTTGTGATTTTTGCATTTTTAAATATAAGTGAAGCTTGTGTTTGTTTTTTCCCTTTTAATATAATACAGCTTTCAGAATTTGGTATTGACCTTATGTTATTGGTATGAAATAAATTAAGATGATTTCATGTGTGTATGTTTGTGTGAGTGTATGTGTGTGTGCACTTCAGAATAGTCTAAATCCACATTTTTAAAAAAGATTTAATAGTCTGAATAATATTCCATTGTGTATATATGCCACATCTTCTTTACCCATTCATCTATTTATTGATGGACGGTTGCTTCCATACCTTGGTTATGGTAAATAATGTTTCAGTAAACATAGGAGTGCTTATATCTTTTTATATTAGTGTTTTCATTTTCTTTGAGTAAATACCCAATAGTGGAATTGCTGGATCGTATGGCATTTCTATTTTTAAATATTCAAGGAATCATCATACTGTTTTCCACAGTGGGTCCACCAATTTACATTCCCATTACAAGTGCATGAGGGTTCCTTGTTCTCCACATCCTGGCCAACACTTGTTATTTCTTCTTCTTCTTTTGATTCTAGCCATTCTGATGGGTATGAGGTGATATCTCATTGTGGTTTCGATCTGCATTTCCCCGATGAGTAATCTTGAGCTTCTTTTCATGTGTCTGTTGGCCTTCTGTATGTCTTCTTTGGAAAAATGTCTGGTCAGATCCTCTGCCCATTTTTTAATCAGATTATTTGTTCAGTATTGAGTTGTATAAGTTCTTTATATATTTTAGATATTAACCTTTTATTGGATATATTGTTTAATTTTTATCTGGGTCCAGTAACATTGTCCTTTTGACAATGAGATCTTTTGACAATGCTTTTGATTCTTATATAGTAATAGGCACATTTTGGATTCTTACCTCATTATGAGTCAATTTTGATCATTTCTGTTTCCTACAAATGAATTCATGTATAAGATGCTTCTTATTAACTAATATAAATATGTCATACATTCTAATTTTTAATTATCTATAATCTGTTTCCTGGGAAAGTAATCCATTTACAAAATATTTTCTAATTAATTAATATAAATATTACATGGTATTCTTTTTTTATTACATGGTATTCTAATATTCAATTGCCTACATATCTGAAATTATATCTTCTTTTTTTATTCCTAGTATTCTGCATTGAAGTTTTCTCTCTTTTTTCATTCAATTTCCAGAATCTTGCTTTTTATCTAATCGTTTTAAAGAATTGGATCTTACTTATTTTTAAAAATCAGTTTTACATTTGGGGCTTTCTTATCTGTTATTTATCCAATATTTAAATTACTGATTCCCATTTTCTTAGGTTTAAGTAATTATTTTTCTCTAATAAACTTTATTTTAATTTTTTCCTCTATGTTTAGTTCTTGCCCTATTTCATAATTATGGCTAATCAAAACTCTCAGTATAATTATATTCTGAGTAATTAGTAATTACATATTTATTTCTATTTCTATCTAGGAGTTATTGATTAAGTCTCAAAATTAAAAAGTGACAGTCATTTTGCTATTAATTTCTAGTGTTACCCTTCTGTGTCAGACATCAAGGTCTATACAAATTTGTAATTTGGAGAATTTATACCTTTTCTGGCCTACATTGTTATAAGTTTTTGTAAATATTTTATAAACAATTTAAAAATACATATTTCCTGAAAGGTAGAAATCTCAATATAAATCTGTTAAGTTGAGCTTATTAATTTTTTGTCCACATGATTTAGCAAAGACAAGAAAGGGTGCATTAAAGTTGTTTATTCTGGGGCGCCTGGGTGGCTCAGTCGGTTAAGCCGCCGACTTCGGCTCAGGTCGTGATCTCGTGGTCTGTGAGTTCGAGCCCCGTGTCGGGCTCTGTGCTGACAGCTCAGAGCCTGGAGCCTGTTTCAGATTCTGTGTCTCCCTCTTTCTGACCCTCCCCTGTTCATGCTCTGTCTCTCTCTGTCTCAAAAATAAATAAACGTTAAAAAAAAATAAAGTTGTTTATTCTGATTACAATTTTTTATATATTTATAACATTTTTGTTTTACATATTTTTACCTTACTACTTAGTACAAGCATACTCATGACTGCAAGAGTTTCATTTTGGATTGTATTGTATGGATCTATCTTCAAGCTTAATTCTTCTTTTCCTTATACTCCACTTTGCCTAATATTACTATTGCCAACCTTGGTTTTGTTTTTCCATTTTCCTGATACAATTTTGTCTATTCCTTTATGTTACTGGTTGAATTATGCACCCTGAAATTCATGTGTTAATAACTTCCAGCATCTCAAAATGTAGGATGGTCCCCTTATCCATAATGTCTGATAGCCTTATAAAAAGGGGAAATTTAAACACACACATGCACACAGGAAGAAAGCCAGGTGAAGATAAAGGCAGAAATCAAGGTGATGCTTCCACGAGCTAAGGAATGACAGATTTCCAGCAAATCCCAGAATCCAGGTGGGAGGAATGGAACACATTCTTCCTTGCAGCCTTTTTCAGAAGGCCCCAACACTGCCAACACCTTGATGTTGGACTTCTAGCCTTCAGAACTGTGAGACAATAAATTCCTGTGGGTTAAGCCATCCAGCCTAGTGGGCTATGTTATAGTGGCCCTGAGAAACTAATGCACTTCATTTTAAACCTTCTTGTTTATTTGTACTTTTGTGTATAACTCTTATGAATGGTATATAACTAATGAACTCAAGATTAATGAGGATAATGCAAGCCATAGGGTCACAGATAACCCAAACCACTAGCAAAACAAAAACCCCAATGACATTTTATTGTCCAGTTTGTCCAGTTAATATTCAGTGTAATCAGAGTTTAGATTAGTCATGATTAAGGTACCACAAGGACCTGCAACTCACTAACTTTCCCAGTGGGTGTGATATTTGGGTACTTGCTTATTAAGGCTGATTATTATTAGTCCCTCTTGTTCAGAATAAGATGATACAAGCCTTGAGGTGGAAAGATAATCAAGTTCTCCTCATGCTCAATTCAGAAGGACTGCTATCTGTTCATTTCAGATCCCCTGTCTTGAGGGGACCAGAAGCACTAATCAGATTTATGGTCTCCCTACCTTCCTGCCTACCGTTGCTTTGTGTTTGAAATGACCTGGCATTTTAGATCAAAATTATTGGAATTACATTTTTCTTGCATATATAGATATATGTGTGGGGATGTGAGTATACAGAGGGGCAGAGGGAGACGGAGAGGGAGAGGGAGAGGGAGAGGGAGAGAGAGAGAGAGAGAGAGAGAGAGAGAGAGAGAGAGAGGGAGAGAATCTTACACAGTTTCCATGCTCAGTGCAGAGCCTTGTGGGGCTTAATCCCATGACCCTGGGATCATCACCTGAGCCAAAATCAAGAGTCAGGAGCTCAACCAACTGAGCCACCCAGGCACCCATTAATGGTACATGTTTCTTAATTGTGTTAGTTAATGTGACTTCTCTATGTTTTATGATATTATTATTTAATACATGAGATCATGTTTTCCACGTTAAGTTTTTAACAATTTTTGTAATGTTTAATAATTATATGATAATATAATATATTATAATATATAATATAATAATATAATAATAATTTTTGTAATGTTTATTTTTATTTTTGAGAGAGAGAGAGAGACAGAGTGCAAGCGGGGGAGGGGCAGAGAGAGAGAGAGGGCGGGGCGGGGGTGGAGACGCAGAATCCAAAGCAGACTCCAGGCTCTGAACTGTCAGCACAGCACAATGTGGAGCTCTTTCCCATGAATCATGAGATCATGACCTGAGCCAGAGCAGACGCTTAACCAACTGAGCCACCCAGACATCCCAACATTACTTAAGTTTTTACAAATTGATTCCATTTTTCAGTTGCTTATAACTTTTTCAACATTTGTTCAGGAATGTTAGTTGTGTTTCATTATTTTTTCACCCTTTGCAGAATCTGAGAAATCTTTTGTCATTGTTTCCCTCACACATGAATGATAAATATACTGGGTACAAAATTTTCATACAACAGTATTTTTATGCTGAAACTCCCAAGCTATTTCTATATTTTTTCTGACATTCTGAGTTGCACGGAAGTCTATTGCCAATATCCTTTCTCTAATTGATACTTTTTCCTCATCTTTTAAACCTCTTTTTTTTCCCTCTGAGGTCTTTGGAGAACATCTGGTTTTTGCTCTATATTTCTGACATTGTTTTTCTGCAGTATTCAATCCATTTAATTAAAAATTATTTGTTACAAATATTTAAGTCCCAAACTCCAACCTGTTGGACGCATAGTGAAGCCAGATCTCAATATTGATATCAGTTTCTGCTTATACCTGTGGCTTTGGCACTCTGTCTCTGATACCTGGAGCTTCACTTTTTTCTGAGCTTGACAATGGATTTATAATGAAGCCCTGAGACTGGTCTGACCAGTCTGTGGACTGGTCCTATCTGACCCATTTAGCTTTTATCCCATATAGTGTGGTCTACAACGAGATATTTTCATCTTGCTTCATGATTCTGATTAGAGATCACAACATTTTTGTTCTCTACTTGTTAAATCTTGTAATAAGTAGTACATCTCAGAGTATCTAACTTAAATTTACCTTCACTGGGGATTGTTATTTTGAAGTGATTTTAAAACCCCATAGTGTATAAACTTAGCTTCCCTCAGAGACTCAGTGGAACATGAATTCCCCAGTTGTTCAGTTCAGGAACACTTTTTCCTGTATGACATAAATGGTCGGGGGCCCAGATGCCTCCTGTGTGACATTATTAAATTCCCACGCCACCTTTTTACTCAGTAACAGTTTCTCAGGAGGGCAACTTAATCGCTACAAATGTTATTCTGGGTAGCTAGCACTGCTACAAATAGAGAATTAATACATATTGAAAGTCTTTGAGCTACATGTCACTATGGACAAGCTGATTGAAAGTATGGGAGAACACAGATTTACCCACAGCCCCAAGAGTTATGGTAAGAGCATGTCTCGGGTGATGTGAAAATAGAAATGCTTTAGCTCTCCACAAACAGCGAAAGTCTCTCTCTCAGGCATTATTTTATACAATATAATTTATAGTAATAGGTTATGAAGTCATTGCATTGCTTTAAAACAAAATGTTTGATATCAATGGATCATAAAAATCATTTAGTCCAAATTTAAAATTTTAGAGTTGAGGACATTCAGGCCCAAAGGGTGTAGATGGCTTGTCCAAGGTCAATCACATCTAGCTAGGGGTTATGAACTGGGTTTCCTGCTTCTTAGACCAAGTACTATTTCCTTTACTCCATGCTATAAAACATATTACAGAAAAATTCCACATGTTACTTTATAGTACTATGCAACATATTTGTTTCTTTGCCTTATAGCTTGAAGCAGTGATTGTGATGTTTTTAATCCATATTTTAGCCAATTATAAGCTCATAATAAAGCTACTGGAAAATCACAAAGGCCCTTTGGGGGCCAGGAGAATCTCCTAGGGACCAAATGCTGGACCCTACCACTTGTTCAAGGTGTAGGAAATTTTGAAGTATGTAGCAACTCAAAAATCCTGACACATGCTGCAGGGAAGAAAGGAATAAAGTAACACTCCTCATCTTCCAGGTTGTCACACTGACAACCAGAGTTGGGATTTGTCTCTGAGGCCTGCTGACTTGGCACTACGAAGAAATAGATAAACGTAATCCAAGTGGCCATGTTCAAATCAGAACCGATTTGATCGTTCACTTGTAATACACACCAGGAGCCAAAGAACTCTTTTACTCTCTCTTTAAATGGGAGAACTTAGTACAGACAAAAATGCTTTGATTTCAATGTGCAGTTTGTATTACCTTGATGAGAACCTAAATCCCTTGCTGACTCTCGGAGAGAAGCCAACTTGTCCAGCGAGATCCATTAATTTATGAAATTCTATCTACATTTGGCAACTGGAATTTTTTTTAACTCTTCAGTGCTTTGCTCCATGGAATTAAAACAGTGAAGATGTTTGAGAGAACCTACAGTCTGTAGATTGATGGAAATGGCACGGCTTGCTTATACAACAGAGAATAAAATAAGAACAGACTGAACTGATATGAGGAAAGGCGTTTCTAGTTCTACACCATGAACAAACCCATTGTTGCTCTTTGACAATAGAGAGACATGACAGATCAAATTTTTCCCTTCTGTCTGAGTTGACACCAATATATCTTAATATTTAAATAAAAAGTGGAAAGAGTTTCATTTATTTGAACAACAAATATTTATTGAGTGCTTACTATGTGTTAATCAATGTGCTAGAGAATAGGGATGAGTAAGATACAGCATTAAATAACTCATAGTTCACAAGGGATAAGCATAATTATATCCAACAAAGAAGAACATACAAAGTATCAACGAACATGGAAAGTAAAGTACCTACTTCTTGCCATGATTGGATAGGAGGGAGGAAAAGAGACAAAATGGAGCACACCAAAAATACTATTTTTGTAAATCTATAGACAAATTCAAAAGGAATGAAGTATATCTCCAGGTACCAACAACGGAGAACAGAAAGCCAAAAAAATAAGCAGAAACTAATGTCACTCTGACCTGTTTGGGAGGTAGACTCAGAAGCCTACAAGGCTGAGGGCCGGGATTATAAATGCCCATGGGAAGACAGATATCATGGCTCCTAGCCCTGCAAGGCAAGGGACTGGTTTTAATAACTATGCTTAAAACCTGGAATCTTGATGGACTGAGCTTTCTATTAAAAAGGGATGAAGAAAATTTTTGCTCATTGTCCCAGGGAAATGGCAATTAAACTTACATCCATTAAGGGCAGTGGATGAGAAGAAACTCACACACATAAAAACAAAACCCAAGCTTGAGTCATATTTAAACCAACACAGAATTACAGTTGTCAAAGCAGAAGAAAACAATGGAATATTTAACAATGGATTGTATAACAATGGAATGTTATAACTACCCTTAATTCTCAATCCCTGTTTCAATTGATTTACCTCTCTTTAGTCAAAATAATGCTTTATTTTGCCTAAGCTTTATTTTTTCAGACACTTATATAGCTTCCTTTTTTATAGTATTTTTCTGGTACATCTTCTTCCATCCTTTTATTTTTAATCTTCCTGGTCCTTGTATTTAGGTACCTCATATAAATAATACACAGTTGAATTTTGTTTGTTTTAACCCAATCTAAGAAATTTTCTCTTACAAATAATAATTTATTGCATTTATATTTAATGTGATTAATAAAATATTTTAAATTCATTCTACCATCTTATTTGTGCTTTCTATTTGCCCTGCTTTTTTCTATGCTTTTTTTCTCCTTTCATTGAGATGAACATTATTTCTATTCCACTCTCTTCCCTCTATTATTTTAGATATCATGCAAACTATTTTCATTCTCTTAGAGTCTAAAATTAATCATCAGGACCTCTCTTCCTGAATAATACAAGACCTTTAGAATACCTGAATACCAATCTCTCACATTCACTCTTCCCTATTACTGTTGTCCAATATTTAATTACATCTTGAATTTATCATCCTCAAATTTGATAATATAGTTATTGTTTTATTCAGTTAAATATTTACCTATGCTTTTACCAATCCCTTCACTCCATTCTTTTTTGGATCTCAAACCTTTTGCCAGGAGCACTTTCCTTCTTTTTTAAGTAATCTTTTACGATTTCTGTTAATATGGGTTAGTTGGTGGCAAGCCCTCTCCGTTTTTGCTTTGCTAAAAATGTGTTTCTTTCACCTCTGTTATTGAATGCCTTGCAAGGTAAATAATTACACTTTTACAGTGTTTTTCTCTATATTGGTGGTAATTTATACAATGTTTTTCTGTTCTTTTAGTGATTATCCCTGAAATTTTAACATGTATAGATTTTTTTAATCCCACTTAGGCTTCCTTATGAATAGTAAAGCTAAGGATTTATATCTTACTCCATTATCAAAAGCTCATTGGATATTGCCTCTCCCTCATCATATGCATTGATTGACAAAAATTTTAAGGTTTGAAAATACCAAGGCTGGCATGAAATGTGGGAAATATACTCAGAGGAGAGTATAAACGGGCAAATTGCTTTGGAGAAAAATTTGGAATTATCTCACAAAGTTGAAAATATTCATCCCTTATAATGCAGCACTTCTCCTTGTAAGCATGCACACATAGATGCTCACATACATTCACAAGGAAGCATGGGCATCCATAGCCTCATTATTGGTAATTACAAAAAGACGGAACTACCTAAATGTCCACTGAGATGGATACACAAATTACTATATTAATATCATGTTAAATTAAAAAGTAATTGCACAGCAGTAGAAATTAATGAAAGCAATCTAACTGTATTAAAATGGATAGATGCTGAGTATGCTTGCAGTATGACTTCTTTTATTTATTTATTTATTTATTCATTCATTTATTCATTTATTCATTTATTTATTTATTTTACTCAGTACTATCTAGTGTTATGTACACGTTGACAACTTATGAAGATTTGGATGCATGCCACCTTCAGGGGGAGGGAGGGGAGAAAAATGTTTGGGAAGGGAGAGGGAGTTAGAAAGGTCAGAGGGATTCAACTATATCTATAATGTGTTTCTTTGCAAAATAAAAAAAAGATCTGAAGCAAGATGTCTACATTTTCCAGATTTGTTTGTTGAGAAAAGTAGTATTGATATTTTCTGCTTGATTTTTGTCTGGCCCTTTTATAATTAATTTATGCATATGTACAGGTATGTATAAATAGCAGTATGGAATTAAAATCTAAGAAAGACAGATTTCAAACACAGTTTCATGCCTCGGAAAATTCTAAGATATGACTGCCTGCCATCATCTCTAATATTCTTATTGTAGCTTCTCATCACTTGAATATGCGTGTTGTCATATTCCAGCCACGGGTTCTGTCTAGTAATCACTCCCTAGCTGGCACCCCTCCACGACCACTGGCTTCTACCACCTAACTTCCCAGCTCTCTCCATCTTATACAGACAGTGTCTCAATTCCAACAATTCCTTGGCCACGAAGAGCCCTACAATTCAACTGTGCCACTGCTCTTACTGCATGTTCCTTTATGTCCCCTGACTCCCACCTTGGTTCTAAATCTGTTATTATATCTTCCATACTCAACACACTTCAATCTGAACCGAAATTCCACTTGGTTCTCTCCCTTTGTCTACTCTGGACCTGTGTCCAAATGGATAAATGTAGCTAAAGAGAAGCCCACAACCATGCTGAAGGGTTTCTCTTTAAATTCATGATTCACATCTTCAAAAGACCCTAATTGCTGCCCAGCAGTGAAACTAGTTTCTTTACTTTATCCTCTCTACCCAAGTTTTAGAATATTATGTTATGGCTTTCCTTCTTTCCTTTAACTCCCATCACTTCCTTTTCTCTCCTCAATCAGTTAATAGTCTTGCTTCCTATGTCTCTTAAAAAAAAAAAAAAGGCAGTTAGACTAGAACTTGTACATATTCCCACCACTATATTCGCCAATCCTCCTGCCTCTGCACGCATTTTCTCTGCCATCTACTGCCCCCCTTTGCTATAAATAAACTATCTTTTCTCTTACCCATCTGCAGTCTCCCCCATTCTGCACTCATCCCATTCCCACTCGCATGCTCAAATCACCCCTCCATCAGTTCACTCCTCCCTCTTCTATATCATCCATTTTTCTTTCTATGGAGACTCATTCTCATCAGCATTAAATATGCTGTAATTCCTCTAATGTTAAAAAAAAATGCACCTTGATCCAACCTCCCCTCAACTACCTGTCCATTTCTCTGCTTCTCTTTATAACTAGACTTCTTGAGTTATATCTATAGCTATATAGCTTTTCTACTTCCTTTCTCCCCATTCTCTTGAACCACTGCCAACCAGTCTTTTACCACTACCTCTGGACAAATAGCTTTTGTCAAGTTCACCATTGATCTGTGCATTGTCAAATCTAATAGATGATTTTTTTTTTACTTCATCTTATAGCACTTAGCTGTAGTATTTAAAACAGTTGATTCCTCTCTCCTCCCTGAAATGCTTTCTTTACTTGGCTTGTTAAGTTCCACTCCTTTTTCTATTTTAGTGGAAATAGATTTTGGTCCTCTTTTCCTCCTCCTTTCCTCATTTTTCTGACCTGTGAACATTGGAATATCTCAGGGCTCAGTCCTTGAACTTCTTCTCTTATTTATCTTTGGTAATTCCCTTGGTGATCTCATTGAGTATGATGCATATAAAGGTCATCTATGTGCTGATGACTCCATGAGTTTTATCTCCCAACACCAGCCTCATATAGCCAGCTGTCTACTCAACATTTCCATCTGAATTTCTGATAGCCATCTCCAAGTTACTATGTGCTGAATAGAACTCATGGTTCCCAAGTCCTTCCCAACCTCAAACCTGTGCATCTAATAGTCCTCCCTGCTCAGTAAGTGCCACGTTTCTTCTTTTGGTCACTCAGGCTAAAATCCTCAGCTCTCTTCACTCCTCTTGTTCAACTCATGTCACACTAACCCTGTTAGCAAATCCTGTCAAATCCACTTTCAAAATATTTCTAAATCATTTTATTATGAACCATCTCCGTCTCTACCACACTGCTCCATGCCACCATCATCTGTCTTCAGGACTGATGCAGGAATCCCCCACTGTTCTTGTGTCCTTGCCTGCCCCTAACCTACTCTCCATTAAGGCGGCAGAGTGATCATTTTAAGATATATGTCAGATCTTATCAGTCCTCCGCTCAAACCTTCCAATAGCTTTTCATTTAACTTAGAGTAAAAAGCAAAGTCCTTAAAATGCCACCCCATCCCATGGTCCTCTCTGGCTTCATCTTCTTTTTTTTTTTTTTCAATATATGAAGTTTATTGTCAAATTGGTTTCCATACAACACCCAGTGCTCATCCCAAAAGGTGCCCTCCTCAATACCCATCACCCACACTTCCCCTCCCTCCCACCCCCCATCAACCCTCAGATTGTTCTCAGTTTTTAAGTCTCTTATGCTTTGGCTCTCTCCCACTCTAACCTCTTTTTTTTTTTTTTCCTTCCCCTCCCCCATGGGTTTCTGTTAAGTTTCTCAGGATCCACATAAGAGTCAAAACATATGGTATCTGCCTTTCTCTCTATGGCTTATTTCACTTAGCATCACACTCTCCAGTTCCATCCACATTGCTACAAAGGGCCATATTTCATTCTTTCTCATTGCCACATAGTACTCCGTTGTGTATATAAACCACAATTTCTTTATCCATTCATCAGTTGATGGACATTTAGGCTCTTTCCATAATTTGGCTATTGTTGAGGGTGCTGCTATAAACATCGGGGTACAAGTGCCCCTATGCATCAGTACTCCTGTATCCCTTGGGTAAATTCCTAGCAGTGCTATTGCTGGGTCATAGGGTAGGTCTATTTCTAATTTTTTGAAGAATCTCCACACTGTTTTCCAGAGTGGCTGCACCAATTTGCATTCCCACCAACAGTGCAAGAGGGTTCCCATTTCTCCACATCCTCTCCAGCATCTATAGTCTCCTGATTTGTTCATTTTGGCCACTCTGACTGGCGTGAGGTGATATCTGAGTGTGGTTTTGATTTGTATTTCCCTGATGAGGAGCGACATTGAGCATCTTTTAATGTGTCTGGCTTCATCTTCTAACTACCACTTCTTCCCCCATTGCTAATCCTCTTGTAACCACTTCAAGCTTTGTTTTTGTTCCTAGAAAATGGGCACCTGTGGCAGTTAACAGTATGATTGCCAGTACTATTATTTGGGTTTAAATTCAATGCAACCTACTAGATGCATGATCTTGGCTAGGTTGCTTTTTCCATGTGTTTCTTCCTATAATTAGAAATGATAACAGTACCAGGCCATAAGGTTGTATCGGTGGTCTCGATGGGGGATGATTTTATTCCCTGGAAGACATTTGGCAATTTGGGGGAGTAGAGTCCAAGGATGCTACTGAACATTCTACAACACATAGGCTAGCTCTCAAAATAAAAAATTATCTGGCTGAAAATATTAATAATATGGTTGAGAAAACTTGGGTTATATTGTAATGACTAAATGATTCAATATTTGTAATTAATTTAAAACAATAGATAATATACATTAAGTACTTTATAAGTATTTGTTAGATCTTTAAAAATGTATACCTTATGGGCGCTTGGGTGGCTCAGTCGGTTGAGCGTCTGACTTCAGCTCAGGTCATGATCTCATGGTTCGTGAATTCGAGCCCTGCGTTGGGCTCTGTGCAGATAAGCTCAGAGCCTGGAGCCTATTTTGGATTCTCTGTCTCCCTCTCTCTCTGCCATCCCCTGTGCGTGCTGTCTCTCTCGCTCTCAAAAATAAAATTAAAGTTAAAAAAATTTACAAAAAATAAAAGTAAAAATACATACCTTATATATGCATATGCCGTGCATATCCTCATCCAACTGTGCCAGCAGCTCCCGGGGCCTGGAGTGCTCTTCCCACAGATAGCCACATTGTGTACTCACCCACACCTCACAAATCTTGCTCAGATATCATCTCATCAGAGGCAACTTCCCTGACCACCATTCTTGCCACTTTCTCCCCTCTTGTTCTGCTGCATTTTTCTCCATTGCGTGTTCAGCACTTGAAATGCTACGTATTTATTTATTGGTCGATTGTCCAGATTCCAACAATAATTGGTTGTTGCTCCTATATTACGCTTATATCCTGCTGTGCGTTTGTCTTAATGCTACAAAATAGATTGCAAAATGCTGGCAGTCATGAATCATAATTTATTATGTGGTATCATCTGTGAATTCTAGTGAAGCATTGTGCAAACAGTGGGTGTTCAAATAAAATTTGTGGAGATATTCAGCAAGCAGTTGGAGACATTGCCTTTAAGAAGGAGTATGAAGTCAGACATGACTATTTTGGAATCATTTGAAGTGTGCAATTATCCAGATAATTCAGACCCAGAGAGTAACTTTTAATAATAATAATAAAAAAAAAAAGTACTTACTAAGAAGGAATTAGCCACCTCATTGGTCTTCATTAATCTTAGTCTGAGGATCAATCCCTGAGTTTTTCCTCTGAAGATACAACTATTTTGCTGTTGTGAGATATAAGTCAGGTAGCAGTTCAGAATTTCAGAACCAATTGCCAGAGGGCAATATTATATCAGGAATTGGAAAGGGTAGGGGAAGGAGAACACCTGGGATTTTCCTGAGTAAATACAATATAGAGTAATTCAACTGTGAAGAGCACATATGAGACCCCCAGTGCATCTACATTTGGGGAGAAATGGAACTTTAAAGATGTGCTTTCATGTGGGAAAAGCCCTTTTTATTACAAATATACTCCCAGTAAGTGGCAGTTTTCATACCAAAATGGTGCCGCATTCATAGCACATCACCTGTCTCATGTGACAAAAGCATGGGATGTGCAAGCCATTTCTGAGTGCGTTAAAGTCTTTGGAGACTGTGCAGATTATGTGATCTGGTATTTACGGAAGTAAGTGCTGCTTTAGTCAATTGGTAAAAACACTTCCAATATAACCCTCCCCCATTTTCACTAACACAAAACTCCCGAGATAAATTATCAGGGGCTGATGTCAGCGATTAAGTGGTGTTTGTTGCTTTTTGTTTGTTTGTTTTTATTTCTCATCTCCCAGTAGTATGATTTCAAATTACCTTTTAAAAAAAAAGTTTATTTATGTATTTTTGAGAGCAGGGGAAGGGCAGAGAGAGAGGGAGACAAAGAATCCCAAGCAGGCTCCTTGCTGACAGCATGAAACCCTACATGGGGCTGGGTCTCACGAACAGTGAGATCATGACCTGAGAAGAAATGAAGAGACTGATGCTTAACTGACTGAGCCACCCAGGCGCCCCTGATTAAAAATTATCTTGACATGTGTTGATTATAAGAACTATTTTTATTTCAGTTTTATTTTAAGAGAGCTTTTCTTAATTTGAGCAAATAATAAATGGTTAAGCTTAAACTTCAGACTTTGTGAATGTCCAGTTCCTTGGGAAATTGCCATTATACTCAGCAAATAAAAATTTACAGCCCATCTGATATACACTCATTTGTTGTAATGCTTTTCCATCACACTTGTGTGTGTATGTGTATGGGCAGTGTGGGTATGATCCGGGAAATAAGAAACACTCCCCGGAGAACAAATATTTCTGTCTCTTTTCTTGGGATTTTTTTTCTTTGTTTAAGCTGTCCTTCAATGCTGTTCACTTAACATGAACCTCCCTTCCTTTCCAAACTTATTTACTAGCCATCCTCACTGTGTGCTCTCTTTGCGGGATCCACTGGCCTTCTTATTTTTTCCCTCATGTTCTCTCACACGTGCCTGTACCTTTCCACCTCGGCCTCCTTTCTCATGCCATGCTTCCACCTTCTTCTTCTCTGGCTGTCCAAATCCTGTCTCTTCTTCAGTTCATACCTCAAGTCCTACATGATCAGATTTCTGCTTTGACCTGCAATGTTCTATCTGTCCTCTAAGATTACAGCAATTAAAGGGTTGTAAGTTTAAAGGGTAGATTAAGGAAAAGACACCTACCAAGGAGAACAGTTGATTCTGGTTACTCACCGTAGTTATAGTGTATTAAGTCACCACGCTGAATTGGACAACACTGAGCCTTTGCTCCTAGGGGAAGTACAAGGTTAGGTTCCTATGAGCCTCTGGATGTAATATTTTCATTAGTTGATAAATGCATATTGTTTTATGTGTGTTTCTATTCAAAGACATCTTATGCAATATATATTGTAGATTTATTACCATCGAATGCATGGCCAACAGCTCTTGATCTTATGCCTAGAAGAACACATTTTTTTCATAAGGCACATTATAGTCTCCTTGCTTTTACACATTAGATAGTGCTTCGGCAATATGCTTTAGGGCCATTTTAAACAGGGAAAATGACCAACAAGAAGCACAAAAGTGCAAACCCACACACACAAATATGGCACTAAATTGACTGTGTAAAGGACACTTGTTTTCAGTATGAGAGTCGAAACAAGAAAGCTGAGCATTGTCTTCATATGACCTCAGCTGGGAACATACGTGCCAAGCCAAACATGTATGTCGTGCATGTCCGTGCCACAAGTATGATTTGGGACTTAAATTAAATTTCAGCAACCAGGGCAAATAGGAAATCTTCCAATAATGAGAATCTGCTGTAGTCAATATGCTCTAAGGAGCCATGCTCAATTTACCTGTTCTTAGATCATAGAAGAGGAGGAAGACAGATTGCAGTGGATTCAAGAGTTACTATGCCATGCAGGGAAGGGGCCAGAATAAGGAATAAGTCTAGCATTTGAAGGGGAGGGACCAGAAAACCGAAGGCTTCTGAAAGATTAAAAAAAATGCCTACTTGGGGCGCCTGGGTGGCTCAGTCGGTTAAGCGTCCAACTTCAGCTCAGGTCATGATCTCACGGTTCATGAGTTCGAACCCGCATGGGGCACAGAGCTTGCTTTGCATCCTCTATCCCCTCTCCCTCTGCCCTGCCCCTGCTCCTTCTCTCTGTCTTTCTCAAAAGTAAATAAACTTAAAAAAAAATGCCTACCCTTTTTCCCCAACCAACTCAATGCTACAGAGATTAAACTGACTCCAATATGAGTATTTACTCCCTAATTTGAGAAAGTAGCCAGAAGACAGTGAGCACTTTAAGGATTAAGAAATGAACCTGCTCAGGGGCAGCCGGGTGGTTCAGTCAGTTAAGCCTCCGACTTCGGCTCAGGTCATGATATCACAGTTCGTGGACTCAAGTCTCACCTAGGGCTCCATGCTGACCGCTCAGAGCCTGGAGCCTGCTTCAGATTCTGTGTCTCCCTCCGTATGCCCCTCCCCTGCTCTTGTTCTGTCTCTATCTCTCTCTCAAAAATAAATAAACATTTGGGGAAAAAATGAAAGAAAGAATAAAATGTACTTCTTTGACAGCTCTATGTGCAGTGTTGGTTAAAAAAAAAAAAAAAATTAGCCTTCATGTAGAGCAAGCAGCCCAGGAAGGGTGATTCTGTGGGGGGTAATAAGATGATTATAGGAGAGCACAATAATTTCCTTTTTGTAAATTTTGAACCTCTCACCCCACTTGACACATTAGCGGCTCAGTGGAGGAAAGTGGTTTCCAAATGAATATTACTCTTTAGGGTTCACAAAGTAATGTTTACCCAAAATAATTATGACCATAAATGTTTCTAATATTTAAAAGCACAAATAAAAAAAGAAACCCTCAAAAATCTGTGTCTTTGGAAACTCCGTATAAAGCTAAGAAAACTTTTTCTTTAAATTGAAAAATGATATATCCTTAATCTGTTTTTTAAGGGACCACTAAACACATCCCTTTACATATAAACAATTTAAATAAAATGAAAGGAACAAAATTCTTCAATTTGCAGAATGGCTGTTGAATCAACAACCAAAGCGAATTTGCTACAAGAGAAGACAGATGTTTTCCACTTTTTTTTTTCCTCACATAATCTCTAAACTCATATTTTATGTTGGAGAAAATCACAGTTTGTAAGAAAGAACTCTGTGAAACAATTTATAGGGTATTATTTATATTTTCAATCATTTCTATTACATTGTTGGAATAAAACACTGAGTAGCCAGAATAAAAGGAGATATTTAAGCAACTGGCAGAAATTCACTATGTAAACATAGTTTGACAATTCAGGTCAATATCAGGTAAATTGCTGACCCCCTGAAGCCGTCTGTATAATAAATATGTCAGAGTGAGAGGTAAGAATGGCGAATGTGGAGTTTCACTTTGAGCATGACTAGGTTCCTTCCAGACCGACACCTAACTACTCCCTCTCCTAGGCAAGAGCTATAAACTCTGCTCAAACTAAGAAATTCAACTACCTGAAAGCATTGCAGAATGACCAAGCGTTTGGCTTCTGAAAGAAGTCAACACTTGGAAGAAGAGATCTGCACAGGGCAAGTTCCCCATTTTTTTCCAGCTTTCAACCTTGAAGTTAGGTGCAGCTAAAATTCAGTATAAAACTTGCAGTAGAATGTGCAGGAAGAAAGGGAGAGGTGGGGAGGGAGCCGGGAGGCATCAAAAGCTTAAAGAAGCCCAGCTAACAGACTGATATAGTTGGTGATGTAACTTCTGTGTGAGGCAGGCAGAATTCTCTTCCACATCTGCCTGGTAGCTGCTAAAAGATGACTAGCCCACTGAAACATTTCATCCCCTTCTTCCATCTAAAAGTGAAATTTAGGGGCGCCTGGGTGGCGCAGTCGGTTAAGCGTCCGACTTCAGCCAGGTCACGATCTCGCGGTCTGTGGGTTTGAGCCCCGCGTCGGGCTCTGGGCTGATGGCTCAGAGCCTGGAGCCTGTTTCCGATTCTGTGTTTCCCTCTCTCTCTGCCCCTCCCCCGTTCATGTTCTGTCTCTCTCTGTCCCAAAAATAAATAAACGTTGAAAAAAAAAATTTTTTTAAGTGAAATTTAGGGATGCTGGGGTGGCCCAGTCATTTAAGTGTCCTACTTTGGCTCAGGTCATGATCTTGCAGTCTGTGAGTTCGAGCCCCACATTGGACTCTGTGCTGACAGCTCAGAGCCTGGAGCCTGCTTCAGATTCTGTGTCTCCCTCTCTCTCTGCCCCTCCCCCACTTGCACTCTGTCTCTCAAAAATAAACATTGGAAAACAAACAAACAAATAAATAAATGTATGTGAAATTCAAACTCTATCATAGGCTCTCATCTTTAGAAGCTGTGCAACCTGTAGGAGATAGCTTTTATCAGTTTTCCTTGGGACATCTGCCCTCACCGTACCAAAAATCGACTTTGAAATGCTGAAAAAAAATCTAGAGAGAAGGCCTGCAGTCACCAAGCCCCTGGTTGGAATGATGCGTTGCCCCAACTGACAGATTTCAGATATTCAGTTTGAGCCGCGTGCAAGCCCAGGACTCTCGTTCTGTGACCTTCTCTGCATCTGTCGTTTCTGTTGTGCTCCCAAGAGTGATCCTTAGGTTTTTAGGTGTGTGAGAATTTTGCTTCAACGATGCATCTTGGTGGTGGTGGTCTAGTTGAAACCTTTCCCTTCATCTGTTGACTCGTCCAACCGGGAGGGGTAGCCAAGAGGGGTTAGAAATGTTGTCTTATTGTTTTATTTCCTAGTAAGAAGAGGTATAACCTTGCTGAGAGGGTGACAAATTCAGTTATAGTCAACCAGCACTTGACAGGTTTTATCAGAAAACCAAACAAGGAAAGAATATGTACGCCTGCTACCAGCTGTCACAGTTTGAACAATGAATGTTTGATGAGGCCGACCTGCAAATACATCTCTGTGGAAGCCGGCTTTAAGTAGCAACTAGCCGACAAAATTAACAAGAAAAGGCCTTGGTGGAGGATATCAAAAGAAAAGAAAAAGAGAGAGAGAGAGAGGACACCGAAAATCGCTCAGTCCCTTTATTTGTTCAGGAGGTGTACTGAAAGAGCCTCCACACAAGGTAGAATTTGAAACGCAGATGCAGCTCTGTTAAGATAACTACAGTCTTCATCTCAGCCCACACTGAAAATACAGTTGGGATAATTGTCAGATTTTCCAAATTAGTCGTGCTTTGAAAACAGAAGCGGGCCTGCTGGAGACGTGAGGGTTTGGCTGTGCTTCTGAAGGAGCTCCTCCTCTTGCTCTGGGGCCGGGGGGTGGGGGAGCAGCCAGTGGGGCCTAGAAGATGGGTCCTGCCCCACTGCCCTACGTCCCACGGGCCAGTCCCCCACTGGGTCTTCCGGGTCACCAGCATTTTTTTCTTAAAGCCTGAAAAGGAACTAAAAAACTTTCCTGGAGCCAACAAAGAAGACCTGTTTCTTTTTCTTTCTCCTTTTTCTTTTTCTTACTCCAGCCTCTTTTCCTCTGAAGTCAAAATCAGTGGCATTTTCCGCCTTCAAGGGAAAATGCCATGTGATTATTTTAAGCTATATAGTTAACCCAATTTCTCTCAGAATGTTAAATTAGAGAAGAATAAAGCATTATTAAAACGATATGGTCAGGTCAGGTCAACTAAACAAACAACAACAACCACCACAAAAACCCACCCTCCCCATCTTTACACCACCCTCTCCAATTTTTGCATTGTACTTTTTTTGATATTTCCATTACTAAGCCCAAGATGCATCTTAACTTGTGTTACTTTGTGTGTTTGTGACATCCCTGATGAGGAAGATCTAATCTTATTTAACCTTTGTTCCTCTGCAACTCTAGCAGATTCTAGCCACCGCTCAGGGCAGGTCTCAGGGAGTGATGATGGAGTTGCCTGTAAATCCCAAAACAGTTAAGAGACTCAATTGAGCCAGGCTATGGCCATCCCAGACAGAGCCCCTACATCATTACCGTAATGTTATTCCTTTAGTTCTTTCTTGGTGAAGCAGAGGAATAAATCCACTACGGAAGAAAGACATAAAAGGTTACATCCCACGCTTTCCATTCAGCCACCCAAAATAAGTAGAAAACTCAGGAAGGAAATTCCACATCCATATCCCCAGATAGAGGTGTTAAGAAAATGTAATATATCATAATTAAACTATCTTTCAACCCAATAATGAATTTTCACATGTGCATTTTCCTTGTGAACTTTCCCTCTGCTCGTACATTTTTGAGCTCATCTCATGATAGCATCTAGTATTTTATGGCAAATAGAGTAGTGTTATAAATATAAATGATGTGTTCTGTCAATCTGAAAAAGCCGCAAATATTATCTATTGGGGTTTCTCGCTTCTTATCTCTGCCTCTCCAAATTTTTCCAATCCATATTGTGTTAAAGAATTTTGAAGATTTTTTTTTAAAATCTGTTCCATTATTTATCTATTTCCAGAGTGGTGAATAAGGTTTAATCTTGGCAATAAAGATACAGAGATGAAAAATGGCTATGATGGGTTCAATAAGTAAGAAATATCTGTAAAACTAAATTACCCTTCATGCTGCATAGATGTGGGTCTTCATATGCCCCTGAAGGGCAATAGTTGGCTGTGGTTTGATAATTTGCTATTAAAAATATGAAGGAGGGAGAGATGGGAGAAAATGAATGCATTTATATAAACAAATGTAGGGCACAAAATTCCCCAAAGAGAATGGTGACAAAAGTGTACTCTGTGGAGACCCGTGAAAAGAAGCAGAGGGAAGGGTTAACTTTACAATTGCTGTTGTGTGGAAACGAAACTGCCAGTCAATCTCCTGTTTCTCTTTGAGAATAGGAGAAAAGACCTGCTAAGAAACCTGACATCTATCTTTAGTGGAATGACTGAGACACAATGTAGATATCCTTATGGCCAGTATCGGGAGCAAAGCTAGGGGACAGTTCAGGTGGCTCACCACAATCCCAGACCTCTAGGAGGGGGAGGAACAGGAAGAGGAAAAGGAGGAGTAGAGGGAAGGAGGAATAACGTGAGTAGTTATGCAGATAAAGCATAATGAACAGTCAAATGCAGTTATACTGATTGTGGGTATGTGTGTCCCTTAACATAGAGTTTCATAAACCACTGTGAAAGTGGAGAAACACTACATTTTAATACTGACCTTCATCTCCCTCTGTTGCATCAGTGTCTGTAGCCGTATTACAAATTCATACCACATGCCTGTGAGCTGGATGTGTTGTGTACATGATGTTGCAGACTCTTACTTACAAATATTCTTGCCGAACCGAAGATTCAATTACACATACAGTCCATTCCTACCCCCGGAGCTTTGTAGTCAATGAGGAGAATCTGGACTCTTCTTAATATTATCAGTGTAGTTAAACCATACAATCCAGCAATCCCACTTCTGGGTATATATTCAAAGGAAACGAAGGCAGGGCATCAAAGAGATATGTGCACTCCCATGTTCATCGCAGCCTTATTCACAATAACCAAGATATGGAAACAATCTAAACATTCGTCAATGAATGAATGGATGAAGAAAATGTGGGAGAGATATATCAATCGACTAATCGATTCATCTGCCTACTGCGTACATGCATACACACACATACATACCATGGAATATTATTCATAGAAAAAAGGAAATGCTGCCATTAGTGACAACATGGATAGACCTTGAGGGCATTATGCTGAGTAAAATAAGCCAGACAGAGAAAAACAAATACTAAATGGCATCACTTATATGTGGAATCTAAGAAAAGTCAAACCCATAGAAACAGAAAGAAAAAAAGTGGTTGTCAGAGGCTTGGAGGCGTGGGGGAAATAGGGAGAGGTTGGTAATGGTACAAACTTTCAACTATAAGATGAATAAGGTCTGAGGAGCTAATGTGAAACATGACTTTAGTTGATGACTTTGTATTATATAACTGAAATTTGCTGAGAGGGTAGAATTTAAATATTCTCACCAAAAAAAGAGTTAAATATGTGAAGTGATGAATGTGTTAATTAACTAGATGAGGGGAGTCCTTTCACAATGTATACATATATTAATTCATCACAATGTGCACTTTAAATGTCTTCTAATTTTATTTGTTAATTATGCCTCAATAAAACTGAAAAAATATCAGTGTAGTCAGAACGCATTTAAAACTAGGAGGGGAAACTGACGTACAGAAGGGTAAGATGAGTTTCCCAAAGTTTAATACAGAGTCAGTGGCTGATGAAGCGGATTTCATTTTTCTGCCAGGACGTTGGCATTCACTGTAAAGAATTTATTGATTCCATGTATTAGGTGTGCAAGGCGCATGTGATCAATGTATGTATATACATCTTTTTTTTTTCTACTTTTCTTCTTGAGCACCAGAAAGTCACTGAGGAAATATGACTAACTCTGCAATGCATTGGCTGAGAAATCATTTAGGTGGACTCACTGCCAGTGTTCTGAGTGTGTTTATGCATACAAATGTATATGTAGGTGCTATTTATAGCACATACAGACTTCGTGCAATTTTTGATAGGAAATATAACCGCAAGAGAGAGCTCACCATTGTCTGATTATTAATTAAACACACAAAGATGGCTGCCACAAAAATTATTTGAATGGAACAAACTAAATTTGCAGAGAAGACTGAGGAAACAGCTTGGAAGATTCACAGCTGTTGACTGCGTGTCAGAAGTAGCCTCCTCATTAACAGGATTTGAAAGGTACCAGGAAAAACCACTATCCTGAATGCCTTCTTCAAATGCCACCTCGCTTAAAAGTCTACCACTAGAAATCCATCTTATAAGACTACAAGGAAATAATCAGTAAATTCTTACTGCTTGGTGAGAGTATATATGACTCTTACTGTTTTCTTTATACGCTTTCCTTAGTGTTTTCAGATCTCCTGTGTTAATTTGACCGTGATATGGAAGTATGTTAGAAAAATGGCTCTTCTTAAGGAACTGTGCCACTAACTGTAGTCCCAGGAATCTCTGCTATGGTGATAAACACATCGTTGGCACATAGTAAATACACCTGTTGGACAAAAATACCTATCTCTTTTGTTTGGGACATTTTCTCCAGAAGTTGTTGGGTCAAATTTCCTTAAGGCACTAACACATTTTCAGCAATTCTCAGACTTTAGTAGACATCCGAGTCATCTTGTTCCCAAATCTACTGACAGTAATGGTGTTTGCTTTTTTTTTTTTTTAATGTTTATTTATTTTTGAGAGACAGTGAGACAGAGCGCAAGTGGGAGAGAGGCAGAGAGAGAGGGAGACACAGGATCCGGAGCAGGTTCCAGGCTCTGTGCTGTCAGCACAGAGCCCAACGCAGGGCTTGAACTTATGAACCAGGAGATTGTGACCTGAGCCAGTCTGATGCTTAACCGGCTGAGCCACCCAGGTGCCCCCATGTTTTAATTTTAAAAGTGAGCAGGGGCCTGCAGGGGCTACCAGGAGGAAGAGGGCACAGGGGGAGTCTGCAAAGGCAACTCTGCTGTGAACAGAATGTGGTCCACATTGTTGAATTGCCGGAAGAGATGAGAAGAGTTGTTCTCATGGCGCATTCCACTGAGTCATGGGTTCCATGCTGATGTATCAGGGAACACTGGGAAGGTGAAGGGACAGGCATATCCAGTGGGTAGCTTCGAGGTCCCTCACCTCAATTTCAGTTACAGCAGTTTGGTGTTGATCAGTTAAATATATTGACATCTCACAACCATCCCCCTTGAAGAAAGGATCCCTTTCCTGACAGAAAAATAAAGGAAGGTTGGAAGGACTGAGGAAAGGAAGGAAGGAAGGAAGGAAGGAAGGAAGGAAGGAAGGAAGGAAGGAAGGGAAAGAGAAAAAGAAAACAGAACTTTATTGGTTTCTAGTCCTGGCCCTGGAGGAAATTTCCATTTCTAAATGCAAATCATTTGAAAGGCTAAAGAAGGAAGAGGGCTGTCTACTTTGTGAGCTGATAACAGAAAACCTCTGCTCCATTATGCAAGTCTAGAGAAAAGAATGGTTTATAAACATTGGTTTTTCAGTCTGTCAGGGCGCCAGGACCCTGCGTTGCCAAGAGACACCTCCAGTGCTGAAATGAAATAAGAAGACCATGTTTACATTAACATCCCCATTTGATTCACTGTTTGATTAAGACAGAAGAGAGGGAAGAATCAACCTGGCCAGCGTCCTGATTGGAGAAGACATAACACGAAGAGAAGCTGTACACACAGTCCCCATCGGAGACAAAGAGAAGAGCAGGCGTTTTGTGCCCCAAATTCCCATTCCTCACCCTGCCCCACCCCGCAGCTCCAGTGCCCCCTACAATCCCACCATTATAACCTGATTTTTAAGAAAGAAACTGATAAACCTTCTCAGCCAGTGCAAAGATGTCCGAGAAAGCAACACAGAGTACTGAAAACAAGTTTTGGCATCTGACAGGGATGAAGTTGGAAAAAAGTCACTTATTTTCACAGGAAAATGAACCAAAAAGGTCTCAGTTGCCATGAAGGCTTCCACCTATTAACTCCATCTGCCATATATTTAATTACTTTTATGGAGAGAGAACAAGAGTAAGAGTGCTGTAGCTGAATGCCTCAGAGGACACGAGGAGAGTGTTTTTATGTGCCTGCTCTATCCCTATCCTTTTGAGAAAAAAGGTCAGAAGAGGTATGCGCAAACACAAGTATTGTGTATTGATGATTTAAGGCAGATGTTCTTCCCACGACCCCAGCGCGTGACAGACACGTGGATGAGTTGCTATCGGTTGGGGGGAGGGGTGGGGAAGGGACGGTATAGAGTGATATTTCTGATAAGAGCTAATGCACCAAAATGTATAAATAGTTCATTTATTCTGAATTCGACAAAATTCAAAGTCATTCCCATAGTAACATCAGTCTTTGTCATCCACATTTCCCGTGGAAGGAATGAAATAGGTCACCGTACAGGTAACCAGGAAGCCATTGATAATAGCACCCCACCCCCACCTCTACTCTTTTCCACACAAGAATCTTTGTGGGAAGCTACCTGAAATGTAGCTCCAGAAAGTCTTAACTGACGTCTCTGAACTATCAAACTCTTAGTATGAGGGTGTGTTAAACCTATAAACATCTTGTGTATCATGGTTGAAAAGAGCCACGAACCTCTGGTCAATAGGAAAGTGTATTTTCCTTGATTTTACCACATCAGTTCCTGAATCGAATGGCTTCATCTTTGAGGAGATTTCAAATGGGTTAAAAAGCTTAACGCACTCTGAACTGTGCCTGATGCTATATGCATTGGTTGTTGCTGTCAAGTCCTGAGTGAGATTAGGCCCCAAGTTTGGAAGACGCTGATAAGACTTGTTTCTTCAAGATTTCCTGTGATGAGAAAGGAATACCTTTGCACTCTCTAATCTCTGTTTAAAATGCACTGAAAGGCAATAAAGCAGAACCAGGAGAAAATGATTAACAAATGGCCTGCCCTTTCATCTGTTCTCTAAATTAGTTGCCCATTGATGCTGGTCTTTCCTGCATTCTGACTTTCTTTCTTCTTCTCAGATCATTTGAGACCACTCCTTCATACTCCTTCTTAGTTCACTTCTACAAACATTTCTTGGTAACTGACTGTGTGCCAAAAATGCTTCCTTTCATCCTCTTCTCCTTTCAAACTCATCTACAAAATTCATAGCCACTACCCACAGTTAGTTAAGATTTGAATTTATAGTCTTTCTCCTATTCTCAGCTCTCTCAATATCCAGCGTGTGTTCAGCTCCCTATGGATGACCCTTTTTTTTTACAACCTAATATCTCAGTTCTTCCCTGGCTTCCTCAATTCCAATTCCAATTGAATTGAGCTTGCTCTCCACCATTCACTCCCACTTCAGTCACTGGGATCCATGACCACACCTTGGACCTTGTCATTATCAAGACTGTCCTACAATGGAAATTGGCATTTCAAATATCCTATCTCTGACCACCTCCTATCTTTCCAGCTTTCTTGCTCACTTAACCACAGATATTTAGACCTTAATGAGGTTTGTGATCTTTGGTCCTCTCCTCTTTCTCCTGTCACTCCTTCCTGTCTGCACTTCCATCCCTGTCCAGCCCAACCCCATGGTTGCCTCCGCGATACATTTCCAAATAGTCCAAATTTCCCTGTGTTCACATCCTTTCAATATGTATGAAACAAACAAACAAACAAACAAACAAAAAATCCAACCAGTCGTTAAAACCATCACCCTGGGGCCTAAGGCAGGGTACTGACCTCTGCTGGAGTTAATTCCATAAGCACAAAGATTGGTACCACAGTAGATCTGTGGTCTCCAATCTCAAAATTAAAACTCATGCATGCCTGGGAATCCCTTCATTTTTTCTGGTTGGTCAATATTTCATTTCCCAAAGTTTCTATTTAAAGCTTTCTCTATTCTCAAATTCTTACCATCTCTTCACTCTCAAACTGGACTTTGCCTCTTGTTTGCCTAAAGGGAATAGAAACTCTCCACTGGGAATTCTGTCAGATTCCTGTCTGTCTCCATCTGTGAACTTCCTGTACCTGCTCTCATTTTTCCTCTTCACCTCTTAGGTGCTTCCCTCCTCCTATGTAAAGCTAACCTTCTGATCTGTGCCCTGGATCACAAGCATTCCCTCTCACAGGGACCTTGTTCCATTAGTTACATTCTAGTGTAATAGAGTGTGGCAGTTAAGCACGAGGGCTCTAACAGAAGACTACCTGTCTTCAAATGCCCCTTACTATTTATGGGATCTTGGACACATGACAGAATATATCTGTTCCTCAATTTCTCACCTATAAATGAGGAAAGATGATAATCTTATTTCAAAGCCTGGTGCATATTTCTCACCCTCATTTCTCCATTCCTACATTATCCTCAGAACTTAGCTAAAATGTTGCCTCTTCCAGAAGCTTTCATTAATCACCCCGCCCACAAGTGAATTACATGTGCATCGTATGTGTATTGAACCCTTTGCTTATCCTGAGCAAAGTACAAATCATCCTGTATTGTCATTTCTTATTTACTTTCTTTACATTTTTTTGTTTTTTTTTTAATTTTTTTTAACGTTTATTTATTTTTGAGAGACAGAGACAGAACACGAGCGGGGGAGGGGCAGAGAGAGAGAAGGAGACACATCCTAAGCAGGCTCCAGGCTCTGAGCTGTCAGCACAGAGCCTGATGTGGGGCTTGAACTCACGAACTGTGAGATCATGACCTGAACCTAAGTCGGATACTTAACCGGCTGAGCCACCCAGGCGCCCCAATATTTTTTTGTTTTTTAAGTAAACTCTATCCCCAATGTGGGGCTTGAACTCATGACACCAAAACCAAGAGCCACATGCTCTACCAACTGAGCTAACCAAGCACCCATTGTCTATTTCCTTTAAATGAATGACTGTATATGTACAAATGGAACCAGAAGACCCTTCTCCCACCATTTCCATACCCTAAATAAATGCTTTTGGCTTCCTTGTGGTTATTAGGAAAGTATGGTAGATTCCCAGTAGAGTCATGGGACCAGATAATAAGTCATCTTTCACACATCTCACAGGAATAAGCTGTCAGAGAAGTTTTAATAGGTCAAATTCTTCTCTATATTGCCATACATCTTTCCCAGTTTGGCCAGTGGGAACCATTACTGAAAGGAATAATTTGAAATTGTTTGCACTTATCATATGTACCTGGTAATCTCATCTTCCCCCGTAGGTCCTTCCTGTGCTTTTACAACACCAATCAATCAACACCTGAAGGTTCCCTTCAGGGTCAAAATCCTGCCAGTGACTTTGCCCCAGGACTATTCTGAGTCTTTTTTTTTTTTTTTTTTTGACAATTTTAACCTTTAACACATATTAAATTATACAGATTTTATATATCGAATATAAGAAATATAAATAATCCCAATTCTATCAAGTGATACTCCATTTAGGGTAAAAGACTCTAAAATATTCCAGACAGAATTTAGCAGAGGTCAGTGAGTGGCATATTAACCATCATGAAAGCCGTAATCCAAGGACCTTTTAGTGGAACAAAAAGAATCAGAGTACAGTGCAAACAGTGAGGTTTGGGTTTGCGATTACCATTAAAAACCCATTGGCTCTGGAGTTGAGTGCCCATCATAGATGTATAGAAATCTTCCTAGAAGAAAAAAAAGCGGGGGGTGGGGGAGAGGGGAAGGAAGGATGGGAGGAAAGGACAATATTAAAAAGGAGAAAAAATAAGGGAGGAAAGAAGAAGGAAGGAAATAAAATTTTGGTCCTTGCTCTCAAGGAATTCATAATTACCTTGGTGGTGGTATGACAACTACTAACCAAATTACCTTGGTGGTAGTATGACAACTACTAACCAAAAAAGATGAGCAAGATGCTCAGGAAACAAAAAGTAAGGGGCAGGGAAGAAAAAGAAGCATCGTTACCATCATCTCCCCCCTCATCTTCACCATCCAGGGCACTATCTTCATTACGAAATCACTTTAAGAAAGCAACCAGAACGGGAAGTTGTATCTGAGGTCATGGGGGCAAAGCACCCACTTGGGAACGCCCGGCAAAAATATTATCTCTTTCCAGCATTCCTTGCTTCCTCAGCCCATATGAAGAGGCTGGAGAGACAGATTGAAATCCCATCATCTGCTGCCTATCTATTTGATCAGGGGCAAATAGAATACCTAGCTTATGCCTCCATTTCCACAACTGTAAGCCACGTATAGGTCTAATGACATCTACCTCACAGGTTCGTTGGGAGGATTCTAAGAAATAGTGGTCGTTAAATGTTTACCACTGTGTCTCCTGTTGTTATTGTTCATACTGTTCCTCCTTTTATCCTCAGGTTTCCTTTCTCATTTATTTTAACCAAAGGATAAAATCGGCAGGGAGAAGTCCCCACGTAGACTATGGCTGTGGAGATGGCCCTGTGCAGGAAGGAACTTTTTACCCATGCTGCCTAGCTCATCCTTTTTGAAGGGGCAAATGTATCCAATCTTTCTCCGGGCTCTGGCTCCACACCTACTAAGAGGTGTAGAAGAAGATATGAATTTGGCTGAGCTCGAACAAAATTTGAAGACGCTTCATGGCATTTAATTACTTCGGTGCGTGTCAGAACTTGCATGGTCATGAGGTAGAGAAGAAAGCTAATACTGGGAGAAAAGCTAGGAGACATACATTTTATTTTGTTCATCAGCGAAAAGTAAGACCGTTAAGTGCTTCCGACCATTTACGGAGAGTCCTGTCTCCAATTGCTCAGGAGCAGGTGACATCAGAAATGAGTAGATTCTAAAACTGCCTGCCATAATTTCAGAGGTTCCCACTGTTTGGCCTTCACTGTATCTAAAATGTTACTGTTGGCGCATGGTTTGGATCCTTACGAAAGCATACATGTCCACTGGAGGGTAAATGCTTCAAGCTGTGATTGGTCAGTTGTACTTTAGGAGTAATGAATGTCAGAGAGTGTCCCGAGAATGTTTTGATAAGTCAGGCAGAGGAGAGAAAGCACCAGGTCACTAAATACCTGAGAGCGTGAAGACGGAAAGCTAGTCGAGGGGAGAGGGATTTTAACCCAGAAGACAGAGCGCAGTGAACACTCGCTCGGCGTGCTTCCACACTGTGCCTACAGGAAGCAGACTGAACATTTTTTAACAAATGTGCCATGCTTAATCTCAGCCTAGAGGGGCATCATTCTGAGACTATCTGAGGAAAAGTTCCTGAGGCATGTTGAGTCACTGGAGAGAGACAAAAAAAAATTGATAGAGATTTTCCCATTTTAAAAAATAGGTGGTATTCTCAACGTGCTAAATTTTAGTAACTGATGTTTTGCACAGTATTAGTATTCAGGCAGATTGTTTACTCACTTAGATTGCAAACCTTCCAGTGAAAATCTCAGCAGTATTCTTCTGCTAAAGTTTATCAGAGGAAGGCGTTATCTCTCTGAGCTCAAGACTCATTACACTACAAAATAAAGTTACCGCCAACTCGGAATAAAAACATTCCTGATGTTTAGATTCGTTTGCACCCCTGGTATTACATGTCTTTGTCATATAGCTCTTTATATATCAGCCTGAATATTATTCCACACAGAGTGCTTTTCCTAAGATACTTAGGGGGTATCCATACAACATGGCATGTTTGGTGGGAGGAGGGCAAATTTAAAGTTAAATGGTGTGTATGCAGCCTCTTCCCCACCTCTGGAGACGGTTTAATGGAATCTGTCTGTGCTTCATACTAACTATCCATGGATACTGCGAGGTGTTGTGTTGTGGAGAGTAACGGAGACCATGCATGTGTGTGTGTGCTTTGTAAACTCAGGTACCCTGTATTTTTTTTAGTTCTATGAATACACACATAAAAATCACAGGTCTCTGTGTACAGCTATAAAATATGGTCACTGAATTCTCCATGTAGAAAAACATAATCACTGTATGTAAAGAAAAAAAAAAGAAACATGGTCACAAAACTTTCTAAGTTCCTATTTAAAACATGGTCACTAAAGAATTGTCTATACACATATAAAACAAGCAAGGTCAAAGAAATGGCTGGCTCAGCCCTCAGTTCCTCAGATAAAATATTCCGCTTCAGCTGCCTCGTCCATCGAGCTTATCATTGGTCAATTCACTACAATAAGATCAACTACAGTCTCTAAAGCCTTGTATATATACAGCAGGTCCAGTGCACCTACGCGGCGACATATGTCAGAGGTCAAAGGCCACCTCTTCAGAGAGGACTTGCCTACTACCCCTTCTAAAGAGCTACCATCCCACTAATCTCTCTCTGTGCCAGATCTGTTTACTCCTTTGTAGCACTTATTACACATCTGAAATATTGTACTTATTTTTTACTTGTGCATTATATGTCCATATCACTCCCATCCCTGTCCCCACACAAATACACTACATGTGAATATAAATTCCTAAAGGGTAGGAGATTTGCTTGTTCACTGTTACATTTTCAGCACCTGGAACGGGGCATGGAGTTGTATTTAATAAACGTTAAATAAATGAACATTGAATAAGTGTCCACGTAAAAAGCATAATCTCTGTGTATAACATGAGTCATAGGTTTATTGCTATCAAAGCTGTTCCTTTATCTTGATCAGATCTGTTGACACCGTGTAATGTGTCTTTCTTCTAGAACTTTGAAAGTACTAGATCAATGACTCTCGTTCTGACCCCGATTTCTCCCTGACAATCCAGGTATTGGGTCTTGAAGTATTGAGGCCATTTCCCCAGAGCTGCGGAAATATGAGCCCACAGATAGTGAACTGCCAAAAATCTCCTTCCGGCTCAGTCAGAACATTGTCTGTGGCAGTAATGTTGACAGTTTTCACTTCAGAAAATATAGGTATAATGTGATTTCAGTTATTCATCTCCTCAGGTTGATGGGTGGAATTCTGAACACTGTTTTTAGACACTTAGTGAGGAATTTGTAGTCATCCGTTTCCTCCTCCTCCTGACAAAGCTGCCATCATATCGTCGTGTCTTAAGAATCTTTCAGTATGTGAAGGACAGACAAGTTTTTTTTAGCTTACTTCTAGACTGTCTTCCGCGTACACAAGTATCAAGAATGTACGTTCAGTTACTTACACCCACTCCTATTATCCTTCAGCACTGTGGTTATGCAAGCACCTTTCTTTTTTCTGTTACATATGTGGATTTTTTTTCTACTGTTTAAAGTAAGGGTTGGCAATCTTGACAAAAATGGCCTACCTGGTCCCATTGTGTGCCTTTGACATACCAGAACCCTTAAGGTACTTTTTTTTAATTTCTTTAAAAAAAATTTTTTAATCTTTATTTATTTTTGAGAGAGAGAGAGAGGAGAGACGCAGAGTGCAAGTGGGGGAGTAACAGAGAGAGAGGGAGACACAGAATCCAAACTAGGCTCCAGGCTCCGAGCTGTCAGCACAGAGCCCAACACGGGGCTCGAACTCACCAACGGTGACAGCTCGTGACCTGAGCTGAAGTCGGAGGCTTAACCGACTGAGCCACCCAGGAGCCCCAAACCCTTAGGATACTATTAATGGCTTGGTGACCACTAACTCAGTCCAAAATAACTTAAGGCAAAATGTAACAGCTGATCTACAAATAGTAGATTCCCCTTCCTTTGGTGCATAAGGATGGTGTTGGCTGATAGTTGTTCTAATGAGTTATTAGAAGAAATCTCTCAAGTGTGAAAAAGCTTGACTTGGTGGCAGTGATTTTAAAGTCATCTTTGATACAAGTTCAATATATACTAATCCTTGGGCTATAGCATTTAAGTTGGCGCACGGGATAGTTAATCTTATGTGTCGACTTGACGGAACCATAAGATACCCAGATATTTGGTTAAATATTATTTCTAGGCGAGTCTGTGAGGGTGTTTCTGGATGACATTATTATTTGAGTCAGCAGGCTAAGTAAAACAGATTGCCTTCCTCAATGTGGGTAGGTATTGCCCAATGTGTTGAAGGTCTAAATAAAACACAAAAGGCAGTAAAAGGAAGAATTAATGGTCACTGACTTACTGCTTTTGAGCTGGGACTTTAGTGCCCTTCTGCATTCAAACTGGAACATACACCATCAGCTGTCCTGGTTCTCAGGCCTTCAGACTTGGACTAGAACCAAACTGCTGGCTCTTCTGGGTCTCCAACTTATAGATGACAGATCATGGGACTTCTCAGCTTCCATAATCACATGAGCCAATTTCTTCTTTCTCTCTCTCTCTCTCTTGATTCTCTTTCTCTGAAAAACCCTGACTGATACTGTGCATACATATGGTCCTTGAAGTACCCACAGGATAAAAAAATTACATTCACAACATGTATCTTTAAGAGAGTTTCTTGTAGCCAAGAACATGATCTTTGATTCCATAGTCTAGCTGAGTAAACATGGTTGCTTTACCTTTCTCCTCTTCAAAATCACCCAATAGCAACAAGAAGATTAAAAAACAAAGATTCAAACTCAGCCTTGTCGAATGTTGAAGTCATCTGTAACCTAAAATTTAAACTCAAGGAAAGCTAACAAAGGCATTGAAGGTCTAAGAGAGATGCCATGGGGAGAAGATGCCTATGTTTGCAGGCCTCAGAGACAGCCTCAAGGAACAGTTCTTCAAAATCATTGCCCCAAGACCAGAGGTAAAACCAAAAGTCCCCTGCCTGGAACCATCAGGCAACAACAACTTTTCAGGAGGAAAAGTAGCACTGAGTCTCAAGAAACACACTGGGCAGCCATATTTGCAAGGCACAGTTCATTTGCGAAGGTAGAGAAGAAAAAGTTGGCACTGTGAGTAGTTCTAGAGGGTCAAACTTAATTAGGAAAAGTAAGGGCTAAAAGAAATTGCTTACTCTCACAACATCCCACTTCTATAAATGGTTTTCTTGCAGCCTGAAACATGATCTTTATTCCTCGTACCATGTGAACTTCCAATAAACACACCTTCCTCAAAAATAAGTAATAACCAAAAATGAGGAAGCACAAGAATTATATTGAGATACGGTGAGAAGGAAATGAAGACAGTAATGGGAATAACAAAGGGCCAATGAATAAAACACACGACAGAGATGCTGCTGCAGATACATGAAAATTTTGAGTGAACAGATCAATGGGAATTTTTGTCATTATATACAATGCAAGGACGGAAAGCACATGTACCAAAAATTGGATAAGATACAGCAAGACAGCAAAAGGATAAAACATGAAAAAGCAGAACTCAAGAAGTAGGAAAAGCAAAATAATCACATTAAAGAAAGCCAAGATAGAAGAAGCATAAATGAGAATAGACATTTCTGAAAATATGTTAAGAAATATGGGGTAATTTTTTGCAAAAAAGGTAAATTAAAAAACAGAAGTGAACAAAGAATTAAAGGAAATTGTAGAGGAAGCTACAAGTATGGAACTATCTAAACTTTGTTGTCAGTCCTTACACCAATTTAAATTATACATATATTAAATATTTATAGTGAAAAATGAAAAAAGTCCTAGAAATACACATGGAAAAACCATTTTAATTTTTTTTTTCAACGTTTATTTATTTTTGGGACAGAGAGAGACAGAGCATGAATGGGGGAGGGGCAGAGAGAGAGGGAGACACAGAATCAGAAACAGGCTCCAGGCTCTGAGCCATCAGCCCAGAGCCCAACGTGGGGCTCGAACTCCCGGACCGCGAGATCGTGACCTGGCTGAAGTTGGACGCTTAACCGACTGCGCCACCCAGGTGCCCCTGGAAAAACCATTTTAAATATCAAAGTCAGGGCACTTCTGAGTATTCACAAAACTCTGAAGTTATAGAAGGGAAAAAATGATAAAATTCCTATTAGTGTATTGTAACATGGCTAAAATAATGTATTTGCAAGGTTATTGTCAAATTGTTTGCACTGTCAAGGATTATAAATAACTAGAAGTGCATAAATAACTCGAACTTGTTAAATAAATTTCTATTTCTTTGCAATGAAATATTATACAACTTTAAAAAGAATGAGGAAGCTCTGTGTAGACTGATTAGAGTGATCTATAAGACATATATTTTTAAGTGAAAAAAATTTGTAATAGACTTTAAAGTATATTGCCATTTATGAGAGTGTATGTTGTATGTGCATAGAATGTCTTTGCTGAGACAGTGCTAAAAACAAATAAAGAAACCAAGGAACCAAGGTGGCCAGAGAACAGGAATAAGGGATATATTCACTTTCCAGTGCCTTTTGAATCATGTTTCGTGGATATCTATCAGCCATTCAAAAACAATTGAATAATTTAAAATAAAGTTAAAAATAACTTTGTTTTGTGAAAAATAAAGCACACAAAATAGAAAATATAAACTACACAAAACCTCAGTGATGTTTTTAAAGTTAATTCTGCTATAGAGCTTCAAGGAGAGCATTTTAAAAGCTTGAAATATTGTTCTTAATTTGGTTGGTGTCATGTGATTCCCTAAAGCTGTGTCCTAAAAGAAAAGATGTGAATGACAGGGTTCTGGTCCTTGGACCTACACTTTGGAATCTAGTTCTCCTGGGACTTGGGGTAAGGGACTGTTAGAAACTGTTTTTGAAATTTTGGAAAATAGAACGAAGAAATTGGTCTCACATTGATACTTCAGAATTCACTTTTTAAATTTACCATGAGATTTGTGGTCTTATAACTCCCAAAGACATTAAAGGGATTAGACCTCCACTTTTTATAAAACCATTTTCTCAGAGAACTCTTCCCCCAACATTTATTTAGCTAATTCAGAGTTAAATAGAAGTAAACTGTGTGGTCTCCTTCCAAACCACCCTAAAAGACTTTGTAATTTCTACCTCAACCTATATCCTCACCTTATGACTTGCTTGAGAACAGAACAATGGCTAGATTTTAAGGGCCGTTTCTCTTTGCAAAAGAATCTACATTTGAAGGATAAAGAGGGCCATCCTTGGGAGTCTCACCAAAGAAAAAGGAAGAAAAGTGCCTCCACCAAGGAAAACACAACCACCTGTAATCTTTCTTAATGCTTTTCTCTGCCTTCACTATGCCCACATGCTGAAGCAAGACAGAATGTTTGACATTGTTTAGTCTAGTTTTGGAAAGAAATGATTAGTTAAGTTGTTTTAAGCAAACACCAGACTATCAAATTTTGTGGAATGGATGAGAAATGTTTATTGTCCACACTTTGCTGTCTTTGCTAGTGTTATATGTTACAGTTCCCTTAGACTGAGTAAGACATGGTCACCATTGAAAGGAAGTCTCTCTCTGTCATATTTATAAAGGTAGAAGAACAGATCTATCCATAAAGTGAAGATTGAGGCTATTTCTTGGTGAGGAAAGATCTGATCACCATTGCAAAATACCTGTTGAGAGAATTAGCTTCCCTATTAGGAACCAGTTGTCAACCAAGGATTCACTGAAAATTTGAGCAAACGGCCATTTATTGGCAATTGGAATGGCAATCCAGGAAACAGACTCAGGTAGGATCCTGGCTCTTATTCCCAAGGAAGACGAAGAAGGGCAGTTACAAAAATGAGAGCTCATGAGTGCAGTTCTCCTTTAGATCCTCTAGGCAAAACAAGGATTGAAAGTAAGTTACCTGGGATTGGTTGGGTTAATATGCAAGTGGAGGTTTGAAATTTGTCAAATCCAGTTGGCTCCTTGTGGGAGGTGAAGAGTGTGAATATTCAGGTGTCCTGGTGAGGAGGGAGTTAAGGCCAGACTGAGGGCTTGCAGTTAACAAAGGTTCATAGTTTTTCCAGAGGATATGCATAAATCCCTCCTCCCTTATGGCCTCCTGGCACTATTTAAAAAAAAAATTTTTTTAAACAGTTTCATTCATTTTTGAGAGACAGAACACTAGCGGGGTTAGGGCAGAGAGAGAGGGAGGCACAGAATCTGAAGCAGGCTCTAGGCTCTGAGCTGTCAGCACAGGGTCTGATGAGGGCCCCGAACTCATCATGAACCACGAGGTCATGACCTGAGCCTAAGTCAAACGCCTAACCGACTGAGTCACCCAGGCGCCCCTCCTGGCTCTATTTTAAAAGAGACTCTCCTAGGGGCTCCTGGGTGGCTCAGTCCATTAAGCATCTGACTTTGGCTCAGGTCATGATCCGGTTTGTGGGTTTGAGCCCCACATCGGGCTCTGTGCTGACAGCTCAGAGCCTGGAGCCTGCTTTGGATTCTGTGTGTGTGTGTGTGTCTGCCCCTCCCCTGCTCACTCTCTGTTTCTCTCTCAAAAATGGATAAACATTTAAAAAATGAAAAATAAATAAATAAATGAAAAAAAAATAAGAGACTTTCCTCTTGCTCCAAATGCTTGCTCCATTTTGAAATTTCCTTTTACACAATAGTTCTACACCTCCATCTTAGCAGGGTTTCAATAAAGATGACCAGAAAAGCTTATAATCATAAACAAATATCCCAAAGGTTAAACCATATCAAGGAATCAAGAGAGATGATTATATGCCACCCACTTGATAACGGAGAATTTAGTTCAATAGCTAATTTTCCCTCACGATATTTTTCCTTCGCCAAACAGGACATTAATATCCTTCAAATGTTAGTCCTCTCTCATATGATTCCAAATACAAAAATGCACAATGAGATCTCACAGGCCTAACCCACACACACCTATTTGTAAGCAGGCTTTCTGTTTCAAACTCAAGATATAGGCTAAGGTACCACCTCTTGTTTCATGGGTCTTGGGGAAACACAGGCCAGTTTTACCCTCCCCTGCCATTATCAATCAAAAATCCAAACTCATTTTAAAATTAGCCTCTGCCAAACATAATTAGGGGACTAATCCACCAGAAAAAAAAAAAAAAGACATTCAGTAAACTTTCATAATCCAAGAGGTTAGGCTTTGGCATTCAAGAAAATAAGCACTAGAATGCCAATGAGGAAAAGAGCTCAAGGCACAGGAACTGAACAAAACCAGATCTCCCTAATAAATGGTCTCACACACACCCCGAAATCTACAGATTTGTGTATTCATTGGTGCCTTGTCATCTTCTGACTAGCCATTGAGTAGTTAAGTCTTCCTTTCCATAGACACTCAGTAATTTAATTTACAAACACCAAATTTCTTTTTCAATCACATGTTTCAAGCAGAAGGAAGAATGACAGTGACACTATTTGTTAAAATCTGTGTATACTGACATTGTGTACATGTGAGTGTGTGATCTCATTATAGCAATCACAAAAATCATGCATGACAGAATTCATATCAGTTTCCCACTGCTCACGCCGTAAATTACAAACTTAGTGGCTTAAAACAACAGCAATCCATTCTCTTTACAGGGCTAAAAAACAAGGTACAGGCAGGTTCCTTTTGGAGGCTGTAGGGGAGAATCCTTTCTTGTGGTTTCTGGCAGTCCTTGGCTTGTGGCTGCATCACTGGAATCTCATTGCACTCTCCTCTTCTAGAAACAGGTATCTCCCTCTGCCTTTCTCTTCCAAGGATACATGTGATTACATTTAGGGTCCACAAAGGCTGTTGACGTTTCAAGGTCCTTGATTTAACCACCTCTGCAAAATCCCCTTTGCCATATAAGGTAACAACATATTTATAGTTTCTGAGATTAGGGTGAGGACATCTGTAGAGGACACTGTGCAGCCTACCACAGATGATATTATTCCCATTTTACACATGAGGACACTAAAAATCAGAGATGGTAACCTGGTTGCCCAATTTTGTGGGACTGGTACATCCATGATTCAAAGTCCTTGTTGATTTCTCTACACCAGGCAAAACATTTTGTATCTGAAAATTATTTTATATAGACATATATGCACACAAATGTTTTTAAACTGAAAATGTGACTTAAGATCTTTGTTTATAATTGATGGCTTGAGGAGCTTCAAAAAAACATATGAAATAATAATTGTGCTACTGTAGAAATATCAATACGGTCCACAAGCTACAAAGGGGTGAAATCCCACCTACTTTCCAAAAAGACTAAAACTTCCAGGTTTATTTACAAAAATGTTTAAGCATGTGAATGCAAATTTATTGACTATAGATAATGTGTGGCCATTTCCTCTTTTTTAAAATTTTTTTAAGTTGTATTTATTTTTGAGAGAGAGAGCATGAGCTCTCTTAATCTGAGTCTCTTTAATCTGAGTCTCTTAACGTATTGAATTTTTTTTCCTCCTTCCTATATAATTTCTGCCTTTTCTTTTTTTTCAATGTTTTTTTTTTTAATTTATTTTTGAGAGAGAGAGCGTGCATGAGCAGGGGAGGGGCAGAGAGAGAGGGAGACACAGAACCCGAAGCAGGCTTCAGGCTCTGAGCTGTCAGCACAGAGCCCCATGCAGGGCTCGAAATCACAGACCATGAGATAATGACCTGAGGTGAAGTCAGATGCTTAACCCACTGAGCTACCCAGGCGCCCCTTGGCCATTTCCTTTTAAATCCAAATAGAGCTGTTCTCCTGAATCTGAGTTCCAGGAGAAGCTCCAGAGGCCAGGAAATGGTGGGGAGGGATAAGGGAGGAGATAAAGAGGAGGCTAAGTTCTACTTGTATCTCTTTCACGTTTAAGAGTACTCACTGAAAACTTATCTGGGAGTAATTTTTCTGCTAAAATTAACTTGAAAATCACTAGTCTTAACCTTTAAGGACTTTTATAATTTCTTATGTGTCAGTTATACATTTGTGTGTGTGTGTGTGTGTGCGTGTGTGCACGTGTGTGTCTGTGTCCGTGTGTGTATAAGGAAAAGAGACAGAGACAAAGGGAGAAGCAAAAAGGAGAGAGACAAGAGAGACTGAATCTCTACACAGGGGATGCCTCCATCATTTTTGCCATTTCAAAATAGCTGCCCATGCCTCCAGATAATCTGGCCAGATCATAGTCTTTATAGGTTATGAACCTGGTCAGAGGGCATCAGCTGTGCCCCACACAACATGGTCAGCCACTCTTGCCAGCCACTAAGGTCCCTTTAGTAAACCACTTCTTCAAGTGTGCTAGTCTATCATCATGGCAATAAACACTGTAAAGCCCTCTCCACATCAGCCTTTGACTCCATTCTCCGTGAGCCACAATTGCAGGCACTTCAGTTGTGTCTACAAACATACTAGTGGGGGAAAACCAAAGTGAAAAGCTGTTTATTTGGCAAACGACTGCTCTGAAATGGTATAATCTTCTAAATTCATTTTTGAAATAATTTGGCTGAATACAGTTTTTGGTTTTACACCTTCAAGCCAGTCTTCGTTTTGTTGATGCGCTCTTTTATATTTGTGAGAGTACATAGGACTTCTCCAAGGTCATGTGGTCCCTAGTGTAATCAACTAGTAAGCTCAGCCCCCATTAGGAGATAACAGAGAAGTTACTCCTATTATATAAGCTCCTCTCCTGGTAACAGCTTCGTAGAATCTGGAAATTACACTAATACTTAAGGAACACTGGAATACTTTAGTACTTCATACCATCAACCAGGCTCCTGGAATTACTTGAAAGATTTAAAGCAACTTCAAATGTATTAGCTTGAATCAAGCTATGCAGTAGGTCAAGCTGGCTCCTTTAGATTAACCCATTCATTCACTTATTTCTCCCTCTACAAGTACCACTCTTTCTTACATATTAGTGCAAGGATAAAAGCTTCTAGGGTTTTTTTTTTTTTTTTAAGTTTATTTATTTTGAGAGACAGAGACGGAGTATGAGGACAAGGGAGGAGCAGAGAGAGAGGGAGAGAGAGGGAATCCCAAGCAGGCTCCACACTGCTAGCACAGAGCCAAAGGTGGGATTGGAACCCAAGACTGTGAGATCACGACCTGAGCCAAAGTCAAGAGCCAGACGCTTAACTGACTGAGACACTCAGGTGCCCCAAGCCTCTAGTTTCGATGTGACATCCCATCTTTATAAAATGAAGTGAGTTGCTTTACCTCCCGTAAGAATTATCTGTGCAACCTGCCTATGTCATATACACTTTTTTCCCCAGTGCCCGCTGAAAGTTAGAAAATATGGTTCAAGTCAAAAAGAAAATCTATAACTCTACTGGATATATAAGAAAATACAATAGATTAAAGATAAAACTTTCAAAATGGTGTGCATGTTTATTCTTTGTAAAACATTTAGACAACATGTCTTAGGGGTACGTGAGTGGCTCAGTTGGTTAAGCATCGACTCTTGATTTTTGCTCAGGTCATGAGCTCCTGATTCGTGAGATCGAAGCCTGTGTGGGGCTCTGTGCTAACAGCGTGGAGCCAGCTTGGGATTCTCTCTCTCCTTCATTCGCTGCCCTTGTCCCACTCACACTTACGCACATGTGCACCCGTCCTCTCTCTCTTTCTCGTTCCATCTCAGTTTCTCAAAATAAATAAATAAACTTAAAAAAAAAGAAAGAAAGCACGTCTCAAAACATTTGTAATATCCTATGGAGGGCATACAAATACTTTCACTTCTTGTGAATTTGTTTTTCAGAACAAAAGCTGCGGTGAGTAGCAGTTCTAGGAGTCCTAACACAGAATGCAGAATGTCACTGAGGTGGGAGGGTTGGGGAGGGACAGCTATGCTGACAGAGCACTACAGATGTATACAAAGGAGATAATCAGCTGTCACTGGGAAAGGCTTTGAGTTAAGTGGCTTAACGAGCATTATTAAAATTGCCTCTGGCAGCAAACAATCAGCACAGGGAAAGGCTGAAAAGAAGGTGAGGACACCAAGGTGGGGGGGGGGGGGCAGGTAATTGCCTAAAAGAAGAGTTCACCTACTTAAGATCCCTAATACACGCGGCTTTAGAAGGAAAGATTTCTCTCTGTTTGCAGGTTAGGCTGGTTCACGATTATTTCTTACATCCTTCACTACCTAACTTAAATCTGTCATTTTCCATTATGTTTCCCAGAAAGACCACATTCCTAAAACATGCTCAGTAGAAGTGGAGTTGCTCAGATGAGCAGGCCGTAATGCCAAAATCATCTGTAAGGCTGCAGAATGGGGCTCTGGAAATGGAGGGCCTGGCTGCAACAGCTTCACACACTCTCCTCTTTCCACGAACGTGTTGGCAGTGTGCACTGGTGAGCCAGAGTTCAAGTGCTGTTATGAGTCACATTTCACACCCCTTGGCTACCACAGAGTGTTTCAGAGGCAAACACCTCATCAGCCTTGTAGACTTAGACGAACAAGCCTCTTGAGAATCACAAGTGATTTTTTTTTTTTCCTCTTCTGAGTAGGCGCCCTGTCTATCACTGTTTCATTGTAGACTCAGGAAAAAAATCTTCAAAAATGCAGAAACTCAAGCAGGTCAGACAGGCCCAGTCAATGAAATTGCAAGAGTGCAAGATGGAGATAATCTGAGGTTGACCTGAGGGACAGTGGGCACCAACCTTCCATTTCTTTTCCTGCTTAATCCCTTTGGCCGGGACAGAACAGAGTGCCTGGTCCCCAGGCATCCTAGTCTGTGAACTCATGGAAAACTGTATTGGTTATCATCTCCTTTCGTGAAATGGATGCCATGATATGAACCAGTTGCCCAGCCCAGCCCCATGCCTATAGCCTTTATATGCTGGTAAGACCCCTCTTTTTGCACCTTTACCCTACAACCTAACTCAGTTTCTGGGCCCAGAAACATTAGTGTCTTCAAAAATGTGTTGAGGATTTGAAATACAAGCTACTTCCGGGGGAAAACAAAAGTCACATACCATGTTGATGCAACAAGACTCTGCTTTCTGAAAAGATGAGTCAGGCCATACATGGAAGGGACCTGCTAAGCTATGATGGAGAAAAGCCCACTTTCATGGAAGTGGATTCTTTTAGTCACTTCTTGGTTATGAAAACATTTCTGGTAATATTTAGTACAATTTCTAGCAGAATAAAAATTCACCCCCATGTCGTGAACAATGCCTACCTTATGAGTACAGCTGCGAGAAGGTTCTTTTATCAATAGTCAAAACGAACTATTTCTTCCATCTCTATCATATGGCCTGATCAAAATTAGGTTATCATTACCTAATTTTAAACTTCTAGGAAGCTATGCTATCCTACCAGTTGGATCCTCAGCATCAATACTGTTCTGTAGACTGACCAGGTGTAGTCTTGAAAACACCCCGGCCCACGGCAAACCAAAAAACACTATTCTTTGCCTTTGTCTTCCTACCAGGATTCACTTGGTTCCAAACTGCCCCACCACCATCTTACCTTGCTGTCAGTGCTTTAAATGACATGTTTGTGGCATTCCCGATATCCATGCCTCATCTTCCTCCTCTCTGCCAGAAACAACCAGATATCCAACCTCCCCTACTTAGATGTGTGACTCTGGAAACACAGAGTGAGTCTTGTTTGGTCTGAGCCAATATTAGTATCTTGTTCTCTTTGCTTGTAATTGGAGTAGGCAGGGGCACAAGAAGTGATCCAGGCCAATGTGACATGAGGGAAGTATGCAAGGGGGTTATGGGAAATTTTTCCTTACATTGCAAAAGAGAAAAGAGATGACCTCTGCACGTTTTTAGGCCTGGATCTGATGCCTGAATTCCTGCAGCAATCTTAGAAGAGTGAGGTGAATTGGACTCACACTGTTGATCATAGCCATATGTTGCCATTGGGCACTTGAAATGTTGCTAGCCCAAAATAAGAAGTGCTGTATCAAACACCTCATTACTGAATGTATTGATATTTATGTTGAAATGCTAAACACTTTTTATATATTGAGTTAAACCCAGTGTATGATTGAAACTAATATTACCAGTTTCTCTACATTTTTTAATGTGGCTACTAGAAAAATTTTACTCTCTCATGTGGCTTGCTTTATATTTCCTATTAGACAGCATTGAACTAGACTGAGAATAAAACCCAAATGCTGAAAATCAAAGAGCTAAAATATGAAGAAAACTTGGTCCTAAATGATGTCATTAGCCAGTGTATTGACTTCATTTACAACTCTGGAGTTGTCCTCTCTCAGGAATTCTTTCTATGTGGGATAGGAAGTCTCCCTGACAGTTCAAGATATTGTGACTGGGGTTTTTCTATTACCTAGAGCTAAAAGTATCTTGACACAGTGCCTCATCCATCATTACCTGGAGAGGCCGGTTGGGCTGGGCCAGTCTCACAATTGAAAGCATGAAGTTCACGGAGACACAAGCCCCTGACATTGCTCTGGACATAAGGCTGAAATCATGGAGTTTGGGATCTTCCTTTTCATTGGAATAACGATGACACTTACTTCACAGGGATATTGTTAAGTGTCATCATATAGATGCTTAACTAGCTTGCTAGGGCTGCCATGACAAAGTGCCACAACAGCAATTTATTGTCTCACATTTCAGAGGGTAGAAGTCCTAGATCAAGGTGTTGGCAGGTTAGTGGGCACCGAGGAGAATCTATTTCATGGTTCCTTTCTTCTCTCTGAAAGTTTCCTAGCGATCTTTGACATTCCTTGGCTTGTAGATTCATCACCCCAATCTGCATCGTGTCCACATAGCATTTTTCCAGTGTGCACATGTGCTTCCGTGTCCAAATTTCCCCTTTAAAAAAAATACCAGTCACATTGGAGTAGTACCCACCCTAATGACCTCATCTTAACTTGATCAGTTACAAAGACCCTATTTCCAAGTAAGGTGACATTCACAGATAGTAAACATTAGGACCTCAACATCTTTTAGGGAGACAAATTCAACCCGTAAGAGATGCTACTTAAATGTGTATTGAGTTGAAATTAATCATGCTTTACAAATTATAAACCTCTACCCAAACCTATGTACTATGTGATTATGGAAAAAGCAGTCCATGTCCCTGCTGTCCAAAAGAGGGCATAGTAAGTGCAGACAGCAAATATTTCATTCACCAGATTTTTTGAGTGGGTTCAGAAAGAAAGTTGCTGTAACCAGTTAACAACCAAATTTTTCGGCCCCTGATGTGTTAACACTGTAGTCAATACTGTACATTCTAATAAATAACAGGCTCCTTTTTTAAGTCAACCTGCATTCTTTTCTGATTTGTCTTTTGACCTAGATGAGTCATGTAGGTTGACCCTCCTCCTGTGGTCACATTTCCCACAACCTGCTGTTAAAACAGCTGTTCATTCTCAGAATTACCCCCATCCTGTAAACTCCAGAGGCTGGGTTTGTAGCTAAGTTGATAGTTCAATGGAGCAGTTGTGTCACGATCCAATGCCAGTTTGCCTTTAATAAGTGATTTAAGTTTAAAGAATAGAGGTATAGCCCCAATCGAATATACTTTGACTTCAAAATTTTCACAGCCCTTACTACTAACTACAGACTTCCTTATTTAGTGCATTTTCCTGTATCAACCATGCATTCTTTTTATTTCCCTTTTTTCCCCCGGAAATACAAAAGCATAAAATTCTTAGGTTCTTAGTTGCAAGAGATCTGATAACTGACAGGAGAGGAGAACAAAGACAGAGGAGGTTGTCTGCTTTTTTTTCTCTAAATTAACTGTTTCCCAAGATGGCCGCTGTGTTTCTTCTCAGCTTACCTAAGTGCCAAGCTCCACTCAGTTGGAGTGACATCTGCCTGCAAATTATAAAAACAAAGTCAAGGAGCTTTCCCATGTTTGCATGCCAGATCCACATATCCACAAGGAATTCTCAGTACTTGTTCTTATGTTACAAAAAGATGTTGCAAACTACGGGGATCCCAAGTCGGCCATTCGTCAGAAGAAGCAGAAGAGGAATAATGATGTTAAAGTAACATTCATTAACAGTGGATCATGCTTCAGGGACTGTGCTAGATGCTCACATACTTCAGCTCGAACCCTCAAACCAATCCTGCAAGAAGGGTATTATTATCTCCACGTGGAAGAAGAGGAGAAACTCAGAAAAATTAAGTAGCTTGCCGAAGTTGCCACAAGTTGCCCAAGTTGCTACAGTTGGCAAGAAATAGAGCAAGGATTCTACTCCAGACACCAATGCCTACTCTCTTGCCCTTTCATCATAACATTAATACTTAACATTTTTCACTTCATCAGCTAAATAAAAGGTAACCCTAACACCCACTTTTGTTATATACACGAGAAAAGCTTATTACAGTCACGTGTGTTTGTTCTTACTGTTTGAAAAAAAAATATATGAATATCCTTCCTGTTTCTGCTTAGCATGGTAATCTACAGATATCTGAGTTATTCATAAGAAATCCTAATCTAACAGGATAGGGAGAGAATGTCATCTTACATGCCAGTTTTGAAAATAAAAATTTATAAATAAATCCCTGCTTAGTTGAATTCAGTGGCAAACACTAATAAGAATTTACAACATTCAACAGGGATCGGTAAACTGTCTCCCATAGACCATATCCAGCCTGCTGACTACTTTTATACCACCCATGAGCTAAAAATGTTTTTTGCATTTTTGAATGGTAAAAAATAAATGAAAATAAAGACTCATGAGAATTATATGAAATTCAAGGTTCAACATCCACAAATAAAGGTGTTTTTTCCAGTGTGTGTGTGTGTGGGGGGGGGGGGGTTGTGAGTGTTTTTTGTTTTTTAACATAGCCACCCTCATTCGTTTATACTATCTGTGGCCTTGAGCTACAACAGCAAAGTCTGTATTTGTGCAGAGATTGTATGGCTCACAAGCCAAAAATATTTACTACCTGGCCCTTTGCAAAATAATTTTGCCAAACCCTATTATATCAGTGGCTATGGGAGGATCTGTTTAATGTGAGCAAGAGAGAACAAGACTCTGCTTTCAAGGAAACTAAAATCTCGGGGTGGGGGGAGGGGGGAGAATGCATACACTTAGGGTAAGAACAGATAAAGTGAGAACAGTGCCATAAGGGATGTTATAGCTCAGTGAATATTCGAAGGAGGGGAAGGTACACAAGGACATGGAGATGACGACTCTATCTTATATCCTGATTTATAAGTAACCGAAAATCAGGGTTAGTGTGGACTGGGCCTCTTTTGTCTTTCTTTATTTTGCCTCACACACAGACGCATAGAAGATCATAAAAACTATTTTTCAAATATGACTTTTATTTTCAAAATTCTATTTTCAGTAAGTCCCCAAAATATACCAAGTGAGCCAAGATCATGTGTAGGAAACTCTCATACGTTGCCCATGAATTTTAGGGCTGAAAGGAATTTAGACATTTTTTAATCCAACACTTTCATTCTACAGATGAGAAAACTGAGCCTGGAAAAGTAAAGAGAATTTTCCAAGTTCAAACACCTGGTCAGAGACTGAGCTAACAGTGGAGCGGGAAGAGATCTGTAATTTGTAGAATACCTGCTTCCACATACATTTTCTTTCTTTTTTTTTTTTAAACGTTTATTTATTTTTAAGACAGAGAGAGACAGAGCATGAACAGGGGAGGGGCAGAGAGAGAGGGAGACACAGAATCAGAAGCAGGCTCCAGGCTCTGAGCCATCAGCCCAGAGCCTGACGCGGGGCTTGAACTCACGGACAGCGACATCATGACCTGAGCTGAAGTCGGACGCTTAACCGACTGAGCCACCCAGGCGCCCCTACATTTTCTAATTTAACTCTCAAAATAGCCCTGTAAGTTCGCTATTATCTCCATTTGGCAAAACAAAAACCTAAGCACAGAGAAAGTAAAAAACTTACCCAAATTCTCAGATACTCTTTATAGAAGCCCCAAACTGAAACTTTGGTCCCAAATCCTCTGATTTCTCAACTTTATAATCTTCTGGAGAATTTGATAGAAATACTTTCATTACCCCAGGGAACACAATTTGCTTAATTCCGAAAGAGAAGGTATCCAGCTTGAAAGCCACATACTGCCCTGAAAAACTGTGATTTTCTTTTTTTTTTAATTTTTTTTTCAACGTTTTATTTTATTTTTGGGACAGAGAGAGACAGAGCATGAACGCGGGAGGGGCAGAGAGAGAAGGAGACACAGATTCGGAAACAGGCTCCAGGCTCCGAGCCATCAGCCCAGAGCCCGACGCGGGGTTCGAACTCCCGGACCGTGAGATCGTGACCTGGCTGAAGTCGGACGCTTAACCGACTGCGCCACCCAGGCGCCCCCCAAAAAACTGTGATTTTCTTAAGCCACTACACGTGGCACCTTATCCTTGACATAGCCCCAGCAAGTTTTATAAAGGAACAGTGATTATTTTTACAGTAGCCTTATGTCATTTTGTCCTAAAATTAAATTGGTCAGGGTGAATGTCTAGAAATGTTGATTCCCTTACAGGAGGCCATGAGGTAAAAATCTGGCGGTAATACTCCTGTTACACATTAGGCGTGCACTTGGTCAAAATAATGAAGCATCTCTCTTCTTCCCCAAACATAGGCTTACATGTTAACTGGACCTTAGTACTCAGACTCTGACCACTTAGTAGTTACAAAATGTGGTTATAGAGGGGAGTCTGGGTGGCTCAGTTGGCCGAGCATCCCACTCTTCATTTCAGCTCAGGTCATGACCCTAGAGTCATGGGATTGAGCCTCATGTCAGGCCCCACGTTAAGTGTGGAGCCTGCTTGAGATTCTCTCTCTCTCTCTGTCTCTCTCTCTCTCTCTCTCTCGGCCCTCTCCCCTGCTAGTATGCCTCTCTGTCTCTTTCTCCCTCTCTCAAATAAAAAAAATATGGTTCTAAAGTATGTTATATGTTCATATGTTATATGTTATAGTATGTCATATGAACATATATAGTATAACAGTATAATATATAATATACACGTATAATATAATAGTATAGTAAGTGCACGTTTTTAAAAACCAACAGCACACTTTAACTCTTAGCCCTCAAAAGCACTACATTAGAAACTGGCAACATTTTCACCCTGACATTTCCTTTGTGTCCTGACCTTAGGACTAGACTATATGTCCCAATATGCATTGCAGTTAGGTATGGTCATGTGACTGAGCTCTGGCCAATGAAATGTGGGCAGAGGGAACCATGCCACTCCAGGCCTGCCAATAAACCCTTCGAAGCAATCATCCATACTTCCTCTCTTTCCTCACCTGTTGGCCCCACACCTACAACTGCTGGAGATCCTTAAAACCATTTAGAAGGTGACTGAGTTACTGAAGGGAAAGAAACTGGATCCTTCATGATGGGAGCCTGGGGCAGAGCATGTCCCTCTCACCCCTGTGGACCTTGACTGAACTGCTAGGAAAGATCAAAATCTCCCTTTGCTAAGTCACTGAGATTTAGGGCTGTTTCCACAGCACTTGGTCAGCCCTGAAGATTCAAAAGTGATTCCATGGAAAGATGATGTGCTGGGGCTCAATGTTCCTAGCTGTTTGATTTTCTTATTCCCTTCGCACCCTATCTCACTTTTTTTCAAAGGCTCATGTTCTCGGTGGAGGGAGCTCTTCGTTGTTCAGGTTGAATTTGAATATTGCAACAACTAAGTGACATTTGATCCTAAACTTTGTAAATAAAGATTAACAAAACTGTAAAACTTTGTAAAAAAAATGAAGCTATTAAGTTTTACTAGTCAAAAGTAATATATGACTTTAAAGCAATGCCTCTAATGCAGACCCAGTCCATAGCTTGTCTGTAGATAAAGCTTTATTGGAACTCAGCCAGGCTTATTGTGTACATACTGTCTATGGCCCCTTTTATGCACCACGACAGCAGAGTTGAATAGGTACCACTTGGCTCACAAAATTTATGAGTGTTGTTATTATGGGTATAATCGAAGGAGTAAGAAGACACGGAGTAGTGAGTGATCTTGGACTGTTAAAATCATCAAAAAGTATAACAAATAAGGAGGAGAGGGAGAAGCTATAGGAAAGCTTTTTATTTATTTTTATTTTTTTTTCATGTTTATTTATTTTTGAGAGAGAGAGAGAAATAGAGCATGAGCAGGGGAGGGGCAGAGAGAGAGGGAGACACAGAATCTGAAGCAGGCTCCGGGCTCTGAGCTGTCAGCACACAGCCCGACGCGGGGCTCGAACCCATGAACCGTGAGATCATGACCTCAGCGGAAGTCGGACGCTCAACCAACTGAGCGCCCCAGCTATAGGAAAGCTTATTTTAAAAAAACATAATATGGTATTATTGTTCTGTGCAAAACAGTATACCATGCTCTGCTGGAAATGAAAAGAGATATAACATGTGCTCCTTGCCCTCAAGCGGCTTGCGGTCTCAGAGAGAGGGTAATAGGTGTACGTGGTAAAAGTGAACAAATGATCCAGCAGTTGTGTTCCTTGGCATTTACCCAAATGAGTGGTAAACATGTCCACACGGAGCCCTGCACAGAGATGTTTAAAGCATCTTCATTCAGAATTGCCAAATTTGGAAGAAACCAAGATGTCCTTCAGTAAGGTGGATGGATGACTGTGGTACATCCAGACAATGGAATATTATTCAGGGCTAAAAGAAATGGACTATTAGGACATGTAAAGATATGGAGGAAGCATAAAGGTATATTACCTAGTAAAAGAAGCCAACCTGAAAGGGCTCCATGCTGCATGATTCCAACTACATGTCATTCCGGAAAAGGCAAAACTCTGTAGACAGTAAAAATCAGAGATTGCCAGGGGTTAGGAGGAAAGGAGGGATGAATAGGTGGAGCACAGAGGATTTTTAAGGCAGTGAAGCCATTCTGTATGATACTACAATGGTAGATACATGTCATTATACATTTGTCAGAACCCATAGATAACAGCAAGAGTGAACCCTAACGTAAACCGTGGACTTTGGGTGATAATGATTTATCCATGTAGGTTCACAGATTTTACCAAATGAACCATTCTGGTGCTGACCGTTGATAGTGGGGGAGGGGGGCGCGGAGGGGTGCTGTGCATGTATAGGAGCAGGGATATATGGGAAGCGTCTGTGCTTTCTGCTCAATTTTGCTACAAAACTAAAACTGTCCTAAAAAGTAAAGTCTTGGGGGCACCTGGGTGGCTTGGTAGGTTAAGCGGCCAACTCTTGGCTTTGGCTCAGGTCATGATCTCGCGGTTTCATGAGTTGGAGCCCCGCGTCGTGCTCTACTGGCGGCACAGAGTCTGTTTGGGATCCTCTCCCTCCCACTCTCTCTGCCCCTCTCCCACTCACACTCTCTCTCTCTCAAAATAAATAAATAAACTTAAAAAAAATAAAGTCTTGGGGGGTAAAAAAAAAAAAAGAATAAATAATGCAAGGCAGTCTTACGTGTCGCAGATGCAGGCAAGTCAAACTGCCAAAGATCAGGAGAGCAAGGTCATCAAAGAAAGGCGAGGAGACAGAACTGGGATGGGTCCATGAACCCAGGAAAAATCCCACAAGGAATCCCACCCATCCACTCGCTACTAAGGGGGGGGGGGGAGGAGGAGGCCCCCTTTCACCAAGAACAAATTTAAAGGGCTATTATCCAAACTGTTTGCATTAAAAAGAGCAATAAACACTCATCTCAATAAAACTCCTTAAATACAAAAATATTTAGTATGCCCAGTCTGGCTCCTCTTGGTGATTTTTTGTTGTTGTTGTTAAATACTCAATGCAGAGTACAATTTACTTCTCCATTAAAAAAAAAAAAAAAAATCTTTTTTTTTTTCCATTCTGTTTTGGTTTGTGGGTTTTTGTTGTCATTTCTTCCTAAAGCGCTGTTTCTTCACATTTGCATCTCCCAGCCTTTTTAATGTGATATTCCATTTAAACTGCCTTTTAATTGTACGTGCTGCCTTGGCAGAACATGACTGATGTACTCGCGTTAATTAGGGCTCCAGTCAGCAGCCCGTGCCAGCTGGAAACTCAGAAACAAGCGTAAATTATTCTGTCATCAATCAGCTCGAAAATGTTTGAATCACTAATTAGTTTGCAATTTGGGTGACAGTTTATCTGACGCAGGCGGTGTCAGAAACTTCAGATCTTAGATGAATAATTTGCCAGGAACAAGCACAGATTCCCTGCTTTTAAATACATGAAGGTTTATCTGCATGTTGAAAGGTGGCTCAGCAGTCTTCATTAACTTCCAACTGGGGCTATGTAAATCAGGAATCAGTGTGAGCCTCTTCAGGCCGAGGTGGCTTAGCAGATGATATTTAGGACAAGAAAGCCTCTTTTTTTCTTCTCCTTTTTTTTTTTATTAATAATTCATAAACTGATAGACAAGGATGTTTGGGCTTTAACAGCTTAAAAAAATCACAATGGTTTTATAAAAAAGAAGCAATCACCCCCCCTTTTACATGAAAATTAGTTGTGCTCTATCTTGCTGCTTAACTGATTTATTCTCCTTCACCATCATGTGACTGGAATGTTAAACGGGGGAGTGATTATTAGCCCTTGTCCTTTCGAGAAGGATCGTTATTGGGATTTTATTAAATGGCAGACTTATGTTTCCGTTTAAAGGGAAAGGTAGGTAGACTGGGGTGAGGGCAGGGGGGAAGAGCAAGCAGTAAAAAAGAGAGAAGAGGAATTTTGTCTCAACACCTCGTAAAAATCTGTTATTTATTTAGTTATGGATGCTACAATGGCCCCCCGTTGTGTGAATCAAGGTTCAGGCCTGTATAATAATTCCTTGCGCTCACTGTTGATGGGAGGGAATGACATCTGTGGGAGACCTTAACGATTCTGGTGTGATTTGGATCTATCTGTGGCGCCATTACCCCGGCATTTAGAAGCCACACACTGCTGTCTGCACAGAAGACCCAGGATAGAGGAGGTTGTCACCTTTCAAGATTCATTTGCAAGAGGTCACATCAGGCCATGCCATTAATTGCAACAGACCTCATGAGCCGGGAGTGGCAAAGGTGACACCTCCACTTGCAGAATGGAGGAGGGGAAGAAAGAAAGTAGGTGAGTTGAGAATATTCTGTGCCGTGTCCAAACTCCATGCCGTTTGCTAGAAGGAAATAAGGTCGACGCCTCCCTGGTTTACTCTTGATCCAACTGACTCCCAGTTCTGCTCTAACCTTGACATCCCAGTGTCTCAGAGATGGAGTTCCTGTCTGGTCCTCATGACTGAGTCTTGCCTTCTTTCTCACTGGCCAAATGGTTTGACTCCCATTTCCCCTGTGAATCAGTTTCCTTCTTGTATTTCCTTCCTAGTACATTTATTCCTTGGCCCTCTTTCCGTGAATAGCCTTTCCCAAACTGGATGCCTCCATTCTTTAAGTGGAGTTGCTGCCCTATTCATCACCCAATTTGATGATTAGATGCTTGAACTCCAGTCTTTTTTGGAAAACAAGCCACTGCTAAGCCAACCAATCTTAAATTCTCCTGAGACTCATTTATACAAGTTATCTCTCTTCCTCTCTCTCTCTCTCTCTCTCTCTCTCTCTCTCTCACACACACACACACACACACATACACACTACAGATACATCAGTATTGATCTCTTATTAATTGTATTATCAACTATGTCCTACCTGTTATTTTTCCCACAATGACCCATTTCTTAGTTTGAGACCAGCCTTCAGATTGTTGTCCCAGTGTGCTCATCCCTTGAATCACCAATTTCAGGCCTAAATACCCTTTGAGGACTTCCAGCTCTTTGGTTCTACCTCGATTCCTCATATTGCCTTGTGCTCTTGGACATAGTACGTAACTACTATAACTGGGGTGTGCCATTTTGGAGTTTATGTTGTAGTTAACTTTTGCTAGTTAACTTCTGTAGTTATCTTTTACTGTGCTGCAGTAACAAACAAACCGAATGTCCAACAGGTTACCACAACAAAGGTGAATTTTTCACTTGTGTTACATGTTGGCTGTAGCTCTATTCCATGCCCTCCTTACCTGGGAACAAAATCTGAAGGAGAAGCCCCTGTCTGGGGCATGCCAGTCTCAAGACAGAGAGAAGAGAGATGGCAGAACCCATGATGGCTCTCAGAGCCTCTGCTCAAAATTGTCACATGTCACCTCCACACATGTGGAGAACAGACATTACAATCCTTCCACAGAGACAAACCCGATAGAAAAGGGATCTGTGCCTTTTAACAGAAATCAAATCTACCAAAAACTTTCCACAAATGTCCCTAAGCACCTTCTGGGTTTCCCAGCAATGGCTATTTAGGAGTAAGGATACTTTCCCTTCAGCAGGGGATGCTGAAACTTCACACATCTCTCATGGTCTCCGTGCACTGGGTAGCTGATTTTTCCATCCATTACTATGATTTTACCATCCATTACCTGACCTTTAATCTAACTATTTTTGGCATCCAAACGGTCTTCTTGATCCCCCACTGATGAACATGTTCTCAAGCTTGACCCAGAAGAAAAGAGAACAAAGGAGTGGAGGGGAGTTGGGAAGGGCCCCACCCTAACAGCACAGCCACAAAGCTGTCACCAGGCCCTGACACAAACATGCCTCTACACAGAACACCGAGAAATGGGAGGACCTATGCCTGCTCATGCTAGCTAGGGGCTGTATGCCTCTTCCTTAAATTCCTGCTGGGTTGACCTCTTGGAATTGATTCTTCCTCGTTGGGGCTTTGATTTATAAGGCCCCAGTCAAGAGACTGTTTTCCTTTCTCCTCAATATCATAATCAAAATGTTGACACACTGCTATCATGTATATGTTGGTGGGCAAACCGTAGCCTTATATTCCAAATAATCTGCCTTCCTGTACTCACAGTTCACTACGTCAAGAATTTAGCATCCTCTTCCATTCCATGTGGTTGTTCCCGAAAACAAAAACCAAAAGATATAGCTGTTAAAACAGCATATGCCAATAATTATTAACTTTAGCCTAGTAACCTTCATTAAAAACTTTATTTTAGTTCACTTTTGCCAAGAACTCAATCTTTTCCATCCGTATAGCTTGATAATATGATTTACCTATCATTTTGATGTTGATTTAGTAAGTTTTCTTCCGTTCAGTTCTTCTCCTTGGTTGACTGCTCTCTGTGCCTAGAGTTTGTGTTACCCTATCTTACTTTGAATCCTTAAATCTACATGGAAACTTGCAACAACACTAGCAATAGAGCAAACTATATAACAGACTCCCAGCAAACTTAAACGCTTTCCCTTTCTGCACCTTTGCAAGCATCAAATTTTTGAGCACAGATAGAAAATAGTTTTTATCAAGTAAATGTCTGGAGTTCTAAATAAGCAATTGTAATTTCATGGTGTATTAATTTCCTAGGGCTGCCATGACAATGTACCATGGAGTAGGTGACTTCAAACAACAGAAATTTATTGTCTCACAGTTTCAGAGGCGAGAAGTCTGACATCAAGATGTTGGCAGGGCAACGTCCCCTCTAAAACCTGTAGAGGAGGACCCTTTCTGGCTTTTTCTAGCTTCTGGTGATTTGCCCCAGTGCTTGGGGTTCTCTGGCTTGTAGCTGCTACATTCAGTCTCTCTCTGTTGTCACATCCTGTGGCTGTGTCTCTTTGTTTCTCCTCCTCTTCTAATGAGGACACCAGGCCATATTGTTTCAGGGCTCATCCTAATGACTTCATCTTGATTATATCTGCAAAAATTATAAGGTCACATTCACAGGTACCAGTGGTTAGGACTTCAACATATATTCAGGGTGGACACAACTGAACACATAGCACCAGTTAACATAGTTTAGATATTAGATACACTGCCAGTTATCTAAGTTACTGGATTTGAGCCGGTTCCTAATTGAGGAAGATGATGTACCACCTTCTTTGCATGCAAGGTGTCTCTCAGGGAGTTCGTCTGCTTGTGCGCGTGTGTCATTCTCAGGCATTAATTTTTTTTCTTGTTAGTGTTTATTTTTGAGAGAGAGCGAGACACAGTGCAAGTGGGAGAGAGGCACAGAGAGAGGGAGGCACAGAATCCAAAGCAGGCTCCAGGCTCTGAGCTGTCAGCACAGAGCCTGACGTAGGGTTCGAACTCACCAACCAGGAGATCATGACCTGAGCTGAAGTCTGACCCTTTACAGACTGAGCCACCCAGGCGCCCTCCAAACATTTCTGTTTCCAGATGAAATACTGTACGCTAAGTGACAGATTTATCAGCTGTTTTTCACATGCGCAATCTTGCTTGCCCCGAATTGCAGATATCCATCCTGCATGTGCTCTAAATAGGTTCCCATTCCTCTTCCTTGAGCAATATCTTAATTCTTGATAGTGTCCCTGGCAAGGCACAATGAATCTGGATGGAAAGAAAAGTATTATTTTGTTTACACATTCATTGTACGTGAGGTATAAATACTGTTGTTTGTTCTTTTTACAAAAATAACATATTACCATTGTGGAAAATGTAAAAAGATAAATTCTGAGAATTGTTAAAGAAAAATAAAACATAATAGCCCACCGTCCTCACCCACCTTATTAATAATATTGTATGTAACTCCTTCTACTCTTTATGCATAGATTTGAAAAATAATTATGAACAAATACACATACAAATATGCATTTTTTGAAGTGAGTGGCTTTAAATCCATAGTTAGTTGTGATGAAGGAAATAAGGCCACTGGTTCCTGGTAAGGGGAAAAAGAAAAAGAAAATACCCCATTCATGAACCCCGAGGCTCAAAAATTACGTGATGTGAGTGAACAGTTCAGTTTATAATAGTTAAGTAAGTATTGGGTCTTTAGTTTCTAATAGACAATTAAGACAGTAGGTCCACCCACCAAAGTGGTTTAGATAAAAGCAGTCTAAATAATGCCAACTTTTGTTCACCTCAGGCACATACAACATGACAGAAATGAGTTTGATTGTGGTTATCCCATTGGCCCAAATAATCAGAAGTGTAGAATCCCCCATTTAAATACGTTGCTATATGCTTCCTGCTTTTCTTGAAGAAAATGATATGTGATATAGTTCTTAGAGCTAGTAAAATATATGATAGAAATACGGGGCAACATCTTCAGTTTCTTGTTTTTCTCTCTTGTTATGGTTCTCAGCAACTTCAATACACCTATACTGACAATTCCCCTGACATCTTAGCCTCACGGTCTGCCATCTTCCTCCACCCATTACCGGAATCTCTAAGCCACTAAGTTACTTACTGATGAAGCCATACCTGGAATCCAGTTAATTCTCTCAACATTCTCTCTACTTCGCTAACTACCACCTCCTTAACTTCTGTCTTGCTCATTCTCTCATACTTAAAAAATGTTCAATTCCTTGAAAATTGCAGATTTCTTTGCTCACAAATCTCATCTTGACTTCACATTTCTCTATGAATCCTCAATCTTTAGTCACTCACCAACTATTTGTTCCACTTCCTCTACTGAGAGGAAGAATTAAAGAAAGGCAGGAAACTATGATTTCTAAATGCAACTAAGCCTTCGTTATTTAGGGTCTCACGTCAGTGTATTAAGAGATCCCACACTATTTTCATTTTCACATTCTCCAAACCCTCAGCTCCTCCCCAAGATTCACTCCCCACACCTAGGAAATGGCCACACCTTCAAAGGAAAGGTCAAAACCTTTGTGCTCAGGCAGATCTGGAACCTCCACCTGGTAGCTACATTACCTTGGAGGAAGTCAGTCTGCTTTCTGAAAGCCCTGGGCTACTGTGAAGAAATAAAAAACAAGATTTGTGAAAGGGCATCATGTCTGAACATGCCCGAAAGTGTCAAAGTGAATAGGACCCTAAAACTGATTTTTAGACTGTCACCTATACTCTGTTCGCGTTAAGTCTGGCAAAAGCAGAATTTGTGACATTCAGACTTTACTCTCGCAGAGACAGAAGGGATAGGAGGTGATGAGAACCAACAACAAACAAGTTGGGTCAACTCAAGTAGCTTCATTTTCTGTCTCTCTTTTGCTTTTACTGGCCTCTTTCCAAGATGACTGGGCCTAGGGTTTGTAAAAACCATTGAAGAGTCAGCAGAGAAGCACATGGTGTGGATCCGGGAGAGGACATATCTGCGTTTTTCAAGCTTGGTTAAGGTTTCTGTGTTCACTTGCTCAAGCTAGGAGGCAGAATTTCATGTCAGCCCATCCAAAGTGAATAAATTCTATATACAATTTACTGATGTATAGTGACGGCCACACTGAGGTACAGTGAGGCTACAAAATGTGGCTTTGGTGATGCCTTCCCATTTGTGTTTGGTGTTCCTCATTGCCAGGTGGCCCTTCCTGCTCCCCTGGCCTCCCTGCCAATTCCATATTCCACCCAAGCCTACCCCCCCCCCCCCCGCCCCCTGGCCAGTCCATGAGATTCTTTTTCTTATCAAAATTTAGCTGTCCCATGTTCCATTCCTTAGAGACCAAGTGGCAGCCATCCTCTCTAAGAAAGAAATTTTGCCAAAGATTGCCGATACGTTTATGAGCTCTGACTCTCCATCCTATTCCAGCTAATGTATTTTCTTGTTAACCCAATGCTGTGACTCCAGTGCTGAGAATATGGGGCATCTTGACAGAGCACGGGGAGATATTTTTAGACATTCACCACCCTGTGGCCCTGTTGTGGAGGTGACTATCCTTATAGTTTATGTGAAAGTTTAATCTGCTGTCAACAGCCCATAAATAGCAAACACTGCAGCTATTGATTCAAAACAAAATGAGATACTTGAGTAATCGGAGGGTTAATACATGTTCTGACTCAGCTGGTTCCGTGAGGGGCAGGTTCCATGGACCAAACTGGAACTCACTTCCCTTTCTAAATCAGTCAGGTCTCCCTACAGAAATGCAATATAACATCTCCAAATGCTAAGCACCATATAATTTTTTTTTAGTCCCACCTAAAATAAAAGCCCTTATCCAAACTAACAGAGGAATATGATGATGCTAATATATGCTGACATCCGCCATGTGGCAGACCCCATGTTAGAGGTCTCCTGCTACTACTCCTGCTACTACTCACAGGTAGGATAATATTTTGGGAGGCCCATTCATTATGTGCCTGGTGTTATTCAAAGCACTTTACTTATAAGAATGCATTTAATGCTCACAATAATCCTCTGAAGTAGATGCTATTATTAACTCCATTTTATAGAAACAGACTCAGAAGTGCACAGCTGGCAAGACTCGAACCAAGAGCATGCAACCCCCCATAGCAATCTGTGAGATGCATGTTATGGTTTCCCCATTTTGCATACGAGGAAACTGAATCTCACAGAAGTGATGCAGTTGGTGGCAGGTAAAGGTCACAGAGATTTGGTCCCAGATCTTTCGGGCTCTGAAGTCTGTCTCTTCTCATCATGTCATGCCGCCTGCTACTCTGAATTCGTGGACTCCTCCATGAAGAAGCAGCAACTGACAGCCAAATGGATTCCCATCTACAGTCACACACAGGAAGGATGAGATCTGGTGTCTCGGCAGGTCTCCCCTATACACAACGGTCTCGGTGAGGAGGGCTAGGAAACAGGGATGGAAGGAAAGGACTTATGAGCTCTAAAAATCTGTATAATCTCCTTGGATTTGTTTTATAACCAATCAAATGTGGAGGAAAAACCATCCTGTCTGTCTCTGAGCTCTGCAGAGAAGGTCTCATTCTCAGCCCTTTCTGAACATTCCATACTTTGCAACACAAAATCCGCCTCCTATTTTCAGGATGCTGTTATTTTGCATGGGATGGTTTGAAAGCTCGTCAGTGCTTCTGTGAAGAGCTCTTGATTATGGCCTAGTTCTGGACTAAGAAGAATCCCCTCCCCCACCTGCTGAAAGAGGACTTGTTTCTGCTCTCCATCCCACCTCTGACGAGAAGGGTTTCTGACATCAAGGAAATCCTTGCAAACAGGTGTTAATGTCCTGCAGTGGTATGATAAGTAATAAAGAGGAAGAAAGGAAGGTTAAAGGTGATTATGAAGGATGTGGCCACTTGGACGACAGTGGATACATGGACAGGTTGGATAGAAATATAAAAGCAGTATAACTTGTAGTAGTTTGACCATTAGATAAGAATTTTGCGCTGCAAAGGAAAGCTCTAGAAATGTTAGATTCACTCACTTTTTAAAGAGTTTGATATTTACATAGTGTTAAAGATATTCCAAACACATAGAAAGACTCAATAAATTACTGTTGAAGGAATGGATTAATACAGTTACTAAAAGGGGGCAATGCCATCTGTAAAAAAATTTTTTTAAAAGACAGACAATAAAATGCTTTAACATTCATGATTTCACTTTATATGTTGGGAAAAGCTTGTTTTAAGATATTCATTTCCTTTCACTGCTGCTTTGGTAGCCTTTCTCCCCTTATGAATAATGCTAATACGTTGTATAAAAACTACATGTTGTTAAGTATACTTTATTGAGACTGTAACTGCAGCATTCTTGAAGATTTTCTCTTCCCCCAAATGAAAAAGTTAGCTTTGGCTATTCCAAAATGACTACAGAAGCAGGCAAGAAAAGGGGACCATGATCCATCATTCAGTCTATTCTCTTCACCTTGGACCTCATGAAAGGAAGGAAGGAAGAAAGGAAGGAAGGGAGGAAGGGAGGGAGGGAGGGAGGGAGGGAGGAAGGAAGGAAGGAAGGAAGGAAGGGAGGGAGGGAGGGAGGGAGGGAGGGAGGGAAGGAGGGAGGGAGGGAGGGAGGGAGGAAGGAGGACCAGCCATGGTAACACTGTCTGTTTTACATTCTGTTCAGGCTGTTTATCCAAAGGAAGCTGTCAGCCTTGACTGCCAAGTTGAGGTTGGATTAATCCCCCACCAGTGGATACAGATAGCAGAGAAGAACCTGCTGAAACGGAGTGTACTGGGGAGGGAGGAGTAACTCTTGGCAACTGAGGTCTTTAGTAACATGGAGATTTCATAGAAAGAGTCTTTAGTAGGAAGGCAGCCAGAAGATAGAGTGAAATTAGGGCAGAGTCTGGGAATGGGGATGACACAAGCAGTGGAAGCAATAATCGGAGATCAATTGCAAGCATTTTGGGTGACATGGGGTTCTTCCGATGAGGAGGTGATGCTGTAATGAGCAGTATAGTTGAGTGACTCTGATTCCCAATGAAGTTAATGTCTAAAAACAAATTAAGGAGAAAAAGAACTAGGGGCTCCTGGGTGGCTCAGTTGGTTAAGCATCTGACTCTGGATTTCAGCTCAGGTCATGTTCTCACCATTGGTGAGTTTGAGCCCTGCATCACCTGCTTACTATCCTTCCTTCTCTCTCTCTCTCTCTCTCTCTCTCTCTCTCTCTCTCTCTCTCTCTCTCTCTCCACCTCTCCCATTCACTCTCTCTCAAAAAATAATAAATTAACTTTAAAAAAAAAAGCAACTCATGCTTAAAAAAAAAAAGGAGAAAGAGAACTAGACTGACCAGGAGCCATTCAGACAAACTGGGTGGCACTAGGGAAGACCCAGTGTCCAGGGTGTCAATGAACCAGAGAAAGGGGTGTGAGTCATCTAATCTGGCATCAAAGAAATGCAGGCACAAGGGACCCCACAGAAAGCCCACACTTCCAATGAGGGTGGAGATACCTGGTGTCTCTGTTTCTGAGCTTGGAGAGACTAAGATTGTCCCCAAACTTCTCAGGCCCAGAGAAAGAAGATAATCAAGGCCATAGGCTGCCTGAGAGTCCTGGTAGGTTCCAGGAAGGGAGGTGAAGGTCTGGGGCAGATTGGAGGCTGGAGAATATAAATAACTAAAGATTTAGTATTTATTCACTTAGTGAGAATTTATCAAAGCCCTACTACTGCTGAGCCCTTGGCCCTGTGCTTAGTCTCCAGCTGTGGACAAAAGGGGTGAGTGGAATGCCAGACAGAAGAGCAATGTCAGAATTTAGGGTATAGAGGCTGTACTGTGGTGGAGTGCAGGACTAGAGATTACTCAGTTTCACTGGGGTGAGGTAGATTCAGAAAACTGAGCTGAGAGACAGCCAAAGGCCAGGTAATGACGAGCTTCCTAAAGATGTTAGAGAGGATGTTCATTTATGCAATTCAGCCCCCCTCGGTACATTCAAAGTAGGAATCCAGAGGGTCGAAATCCCATCCTGTATTGTGTGAACACAGCTCAAGTTTTAGTGTCGAGAAGAGCTGGTTTCCATCCTGGCTCTGCCACATCCTGGGTGGAAGATGAATCATACCTCAAATGCTCAGAGCCTCAATTTTTCATTTTGTCAAGTAGGAATTCTATTCCTATCTTGCGTAGTGGTTTCTAGAATTCGAGCGGTCAGCACGTGGAAAGGGAAGCCATCCGTCCGGGGAGGAACATCCAGTAAATAGAGATAATGATTCATTCTGATTTCTTGTACTATTCTTAATATTATACAACACTGTTCCAATTTCTCAGGAAGGAAGGATAATGGACAAAGGAAAAGAAGACAGATTTAAAGCCTCTTCTCTAATGTGCCGCTAACAGTGTGAACCAAGGTCCAGAGCAAGGCGGTTTCCTATCTGTAAAATAGGGGCAATAACACTTGATTCCTCACTTCCAGGCATGTTGTAAAGTTTAATTAGATGTTATCCATAAAGTACTATGAACTTCTTAGAGGCAGGCGGCATATAAATACAAATTACAGAGCTCTTAGCATTCATCTTCCATCTCTTGATTTATCGACCAGGCCTCTGTAACTCGGAACTTTGGCATTTTCTCCTCAGACGTGCCTGATGTTTCTTACAGGAAGAGACAGGGTCTTGTTCTTTCCCCTTATCTCTGAATGTCTGGTGCTTTGAGTGTCACTCTGCCTCCCCCTGGTCACTCATTTATTACATCCTCTGGTGGATTTCCTTCCTCACTCGTGTACTTTGGTGGGAAGATGTTTCTGACCACAGAGACAGCTTGATCTGCCTTAGTAGTCTCCTGAACTTTCAACTTTAAATTTTAATGGGCATCTGTGGGATTCTAGTCAAGGCAAGGTAGATTATTGGGTGTTTGGCCCTGATGTGTATGCATGGCTCTAAATCTTTTAGAGCCCCTTAGTTCAAAAGTGACTGGTAAGTCATTAGGATTGAGAGGGTGCCCTTCTGAACAAAAGACCAATTTCTAACCTGTTCAGGTCACTTGCAGCCTAATGTTTTAGACCTGTCATTTCTGCCCAGTTTTATTTTTATTTTTATATACAATTAAGCAAGACCGCTGCTATCACTTGGCTTTCTTTCTGCGAGGACAAAACTAAGAGTGATGTGGCCCTGTAGGACAGCTGATACCTTTGAATGGTTTCCAGCTCCTGTCACTCTGCAAATGAAATTCATTGTTTTCTTGCTAACTGCAAAAACGGAATGAATGTTATTAATAGTTAATGAGGAATTTTGAATTTTAATGAAACTCAACAGTGGGATTTTTCAAGGTTGGACTCAAGTATTAATCTCGCTGGTAGTTTTAGTGTTTACAACAGGTACCTGCCGTATGTTGCAAAGCACAACTATATTGAATAAACAGAATACTTTTACGAGGAGTGAGAAGGGATCAAACAATTTCAATGTATCCTAGAAGGTTTCAAAAAAAAAAATCAGTAAGATGCCATATGGATGTCATTTCTACTGAAATTTAGTTGGAGCACAAGAAATATGATCTAAAGTCTGGGGAGCAAGCTAGGGGAATGGATTTGAAGAGGGGCTTGCAAGATTGCACCATTGTATCCATAATATTTAATTTTTTTAAGAAAAGAAGATCCGAAGCAAATAAGGCAAAATGCTAAGATTTTGTCAGCGGTGAACGCATGGCTATTCATTGTATTACTCTATTCTTGTCTATGTTTAAAATAAAAATACAGTTTTGCAGTAACTCACAATACTTGTAATTCTGAAAAAGAATAGAATTATACATGTAAATTGGTTTCCACCTTAGGGAAGCCTCAGGACTGTAGTCAAGGACCTCGCAGGCTTTCTTTGCTAGTAGTATTTGTGGATGAAAAGCTGACACTGAAAATAGAAGCAAAAGCCTTACCTTGGTTTTGAGGGTGCCATTCAGGAGATAGCTCTATAATTATCGACAACTAAAACAGAAATTTACATTTGTCCTTGTCACACTTTATCTTATGGGCCCACAAATAGAACCTGAGGTATTTTTTTTTATTGAAATAAAATTGCTATAGAACATTACATATGTGTTAGGTGCACAACATTTAAATTCGATGTTTGTATACACTACAAAGTGATCACCACCGTAAGTCGAGTTGCCATCATTCACCATACACTTCAGCCATTTCACCCAACACCCCCTTACCCCCTGTCCCTCTGTAGCCACCAATCTGTTCTCTGTATCTATGAGTTTTGTTTTGTTTGTTTTGTTTTTTAGGTTCCATATACAAGTAAAACCGTGCAGTATTTTTTTCTCTATTATTTCACTTAGCATAATACCCTCTAGGTTCATCTATGTTGCTCCAAATGGCAAGATTTCCTTCATTTTTATGACTGAGTAGTATTCCATGGTATGGAATACACACACACACACACACACACACACACACACCATATATATATAGTTCTAACAGCTGTGTTGCCAATAATTTTAGAGCTAGCTCCTGAATGGCAGTCTCAAAACCATATATATATATATATATATATATATATATATATATATATATATGTATATGTACATATACTACATATATATACATGTGTGTAAGTATATATATATAGAGAGAGAGAGAAAGATGTATATATATATATATACACACACACACACACACACTGTTTTCCACAGTGGCTGCACCAATTTACATTCCTGCCAACAATGTATGTGGGTTCCCTTTTTTTCTATATCCTCACCAACATCTGTTATCTCTGGACTTTTTTAAAAAGTTTATTTATTTTTGAGAGAGAGAGAGCAGTGGAGGGGCAGAGAGAAAGGGAGAGAGGAATCCCAGGCAGGCTCTGCACTGTCAGCATGGAGCCTGATGTGGGGCTTGAACCCATGAACTGTGAGATCATGACCTGAGCTGAAACCAAGAGTCAGACACTTAACCAACTGAGCCACCCAGGCACCCCATCTCTGGACTTTTTGATAATAGCTCTTGTAGCAGGTTTGAGGTGATATTTGACTATGGTTTTGATTTGTAATTACCTGATAATTAGTGATGTTGAACATCTTTTCATGTGCCTGTTGGCCATCTCTATATCTTCTTTGGAAAAATATCTATTCAGATCCTCTGCCCATTTTATGAGTTGTATGAGTTCTCTTTATATTTTGGATATTAATCCCATATTGGATCTATGATTTGCAAATATCTTGCCCCATTCAGTAAGCTGCCTTCTTGTTTTGTTGATGATTTCCTTTGCCAAGTAGAAGCTTTGTATTTTGATGTAGTCCCACGTGTTTATTTTTGCTTTTGGAGTCAAATCCAAAACAAACAAACAAATAAACAAACAAACAAACTTTCTGAGATACTGACACTGAGCTTATCACCTGTTTTCTTCTAGGAGTTTTATGGTTTCAGGTCTTACATTCAAGTCTTTAAACCATTATGAATCGATTTTTGTGTCAGAAATGGTGTCAGATAGTGATCTAGTTTCATTCTTTTGCATGTGGCTATCCAGAACCTACTTCAGATCCTCTCTCCCCCTCTCTTTGCCCTTTTCCTGCTCTCTCTCTCTCTCTCTCTCTCTGTCTCTCAAAAACAAATAAGCATAAAAAAATACAACAGATTTCTGTACAGTGGTTTTCTATCCTTCAACTTTATTGAATTGATTTATTAGTTCTAAGAGCTGTTTGGTGGCATCTTTAGGGTTTTTTTTTTAGATATAGTATCATGTCATCTGCAAGTGTTGAAACTTATACTTCTTTTCTGATTTGGATGCTTTTTTTTCTTTCTTGCTTAGTTGCTCTGGCTAGGATTTCTGCTACTACGTAGAAAAAAAGTGGCAAGGGAGAACATCCTTGTAATGTTCCTGATTGTAGAGGAAAAGCTCTCAGTATTTTACCATTGAATATGATGTTTGCTCTAGGTTTTTCATATTATATTGAAATATCTTCCCTCTATACCCACTCTGCTGAGAACTTTTATCATAAATGAACGCAAATTTTATCAACTACTTTTTCTTCATTTTTTGAGGTGATCATATGATTTTTATCCTTCATTTTGTTTATGTTATACAATGTTGATTGATTTACAGATGTTAAACCATTTTCATCCCTGGAATAAATCTCACTTGGTCATGGAATATGAGACTTTTAAAGTATTGTTGAATTCAGTGTGCTAATATTTTGTTGAGGACTTTTGCATCTATGATCATTAGGGATATTGGACTTTAATTTTCTCTTTGTATGTGTGGTGTCCTTGTCTGTTTTGGTATCAGAGTAATGCTGGTCCCACAAAATGAGTGGAAATTATCCCTCCTCTTCAGTTTTTTGGAAGTTTGAGAAGGATAAGTATTAAATCTTCTTTGAAAGTTTGGCAGAATTCACCAGTAAAGACATTGGCCCCGGACTTTTGTTTGTTGAAAGGTTTTGATTACTGATCTTAATCTCTCCTTGTTAATAATTGGTCTATTTAGATGTTCTATTTCTTCATGATTCAGCCTTGGAAAATTCTATGTTTCTAATAATTTGTTCATTTCTTCTGAGTTGTCCCATTTGTTGGCATATAATTGTTTGTAGCAGTCTCTTATGATCCTCTGTATTTCTGTGATATCAGTTATAACTTGTCCTTTTTCATTTCTGATTTTATATATCTGAGCCCTATTTTTTCTTGGTGAATCTAGCTAAAGGTTTGTCAATTTTGGTTATTTTTCCAAAGAACCAGCTCTCAGCTTCGTTGATGTTTTCTATTGTCTTTTTAGTGTGTATTTTATTTATTTCCACTCTGATCTTTATTATTTCCTTTCTTCTACTAACTTTGATCTGCACTTGTTTTTCTTCTTCTAGTTCCTTTAGGTAAAGAGTTAGATCATTTGAGATTTTTCTTGTTTCTTAAGATAGCTCTGTATCACTATACACTTGCCTCTTAAAAGTGCATTTGAAGCATCCCATAGATATTGGACTGTTGTATTTCCATTTTCATTTGTCTCCAGGTATTTTTTATTTCTCCTTTCATTCCTTCATCGATACATTTGTAGTTCAGTAGCACGTTGTTTAATCTCCACATAATGATGATTTTTCCAGGTTTCTTCCTGTAATTGATTTCTATTTTCATTTTCATAGAAATCAATTACAAGAAGAAACCTGGAAAAATCATCATTATGTGGAGATTAAACAACGTGCTTCTGAACTACAAATGTATCAATGAAGGAATCAAAGGAGAAATTGTGTCCAAAAAGATGCTTGATATGATTTCAAATTTTTTTTAATTTATTGAGACTTTTTTTGTGGCCCAACATGGGGTCTATCCTGGAGAATGTTCCATGTGCACTAGAGAAAAATGTGTGTTCTACTGCTTTTGGATGGGATGTTCTGTATATATCTATTAAGTCTATCCAGTGCAATGTATTGTTTAAGGCCAATGTTTCCTTATTGATTTTCTGTCTGAATTATCTATCCACTGGTATAAGTGGGGTATTAAAAACCCCTAGAATTATTTATTGGCTATATGTTTTCCTTTTAGCCTTTTAGGTCTGTTAATATTTGCTTTCTATATTTAGGTAGTTTTATGTTTGGTGCATAAATATTTGCAAATGTTATATCCTCTTGTTCAATTGATGCTTTTATTATTATGTAATGCCCTTCTTTGTATTTATTAGGGTCTTTATTTTAAATTTTTTTTAACGTTTATTTATTTTTGAGACAGAGAGAGACAGAGCATGAACAGGGGAGGGTCAGAGAGAGGGAGGCACAGAATCTGAAACAGGCTCCAGGCTCCGAGCTGTCAGCACAGAGCCTGACACGGGGCTCGAACTCACGGACCGCGAGATCGTGACCTGAGCCGAAGTCGGCCGCTCAACCGACTGAGCCACCCAGGCGCCCCAGGGTCTTTATTTTAAAGTCCATTTTGTCCAACATAAGTATAGCTACAGTAGCTTTCTTTTTTTTTAATATGAAATTTATTGTCAAATTGGTTTCCATACAACACCCAGTGCTCATCCCAACAGATGAGTAGCTTTCTTTTCACTTCCATTTGCATGTAATATCTTTTTCTGTCTCTTCACTTTCAGCCTGTCTCTGTCCTTATATCTGAAACGAGTCTCCTGTAGGCCACATAAAAGATTTTGTTTTTTTATCCATTGAACCACTGTATATATTTTGATTGGAGAATTCAGTCCATTTATATTTAATTTTTTTAATGTTTATTTATTTTTGAGAGATAGACAGACAGACAGAGCACAAGCAGGGAAGGACAGATAGGGAGACACAGAATCCAAAGCAGGCTCCAGGCACTGAGCTGTCAGCACAGAGCCTGACATGGGGCTCAAACTCACTAGCCATGGGATCATGACCTGAGCTAAATTCAGATGCTCAATCTACTGAGCCACCCAGGCACCTCAGGTCCATTTTTATTTAAAGTAATTATTTATAAGTATGTACTTATTGCCACTTTGTTGATTGTTTTCTGGATGTTTTTGTACTTCCTCTCTTCCTTTCTTCTCGTCTTGCTCTCTTCCCTTGTGGTTTGGTGATTTAATGTAGTGTTATGTTTAAAATACTTTCTCATTGTTTTTGTGTATAGTCTATAGATTTTTGCTTTGTGATTATCGCAAAGTTCACATATAATATCCTATACATGTAACAGTCTATTTTAAATTGATAGTGTCTTAAGTTTGAGTGCATTCTAAAAACTCCACATTCCCTTTTGCCATATGTTCTGTTTTTGATGTCATACTTTACATCTTTTTTGTGTATCTCTTAACTAATTATTATAACTATATTTAATTTTATTACAATTGTCTTCTAGCCTTCATATTAGCTTTACAAGTGGTTAATCCACTACCTTTACTGTATATTCGCATTTACCAGTGAAATTTTTACTTTTTTATGTTTTCTTGTTAATGCCTTTTCTTTTCATCTTAAAGAAATCCTTTTAACGTTTCTTATCAGGCTGATTTAGTGATGCTGAACTTCTTTACTTTTTGCCTGCCTGGAAAACTCTTCATCTAACCTTCAGTTCTGAATGATAAGCTTGCCAGGTAGAATATTCTTGGTTGGGAGTTTTTTTCCTTTTAGCATTTTGAATATATCATACCCCTCCCTTTTGGCCTGCAAAGTTTCTGCTGAAAAATCAGCTGATACTCTTTTGGAGGTTCTCCTGTGTGTAACAAGTTGTTCTTCTCTTGCTACTTTAAGCATTCTCTCTGTATCTTTAACTTTTCACATTTAAAATTTTTTTTTTAACGTTTTTATTTATTTTTGAGACAGGGAGAGACAGAGCATGAATGGGGGAGGGTCAGAGAGAGAGGGAGACACAGAATCTGTAACAGGCTCCAGGCTCTGAGCTGTCAGCACAGAGCCCGACGCAGGGCTCGAACTCACGGACTGTGAGATCATGACCTGAGCCGAAGTTGGCCGCTTAACCAACTGAGCCACCCAGGCGCCCCTAACTTTTCACATTTTAATTGTAATGTGTCTTGGTGTGGATCTCCCTGGGCTCATCTTATTTAGAACTCTCTGTGCTTCTTGTATTTGGACGTGTATTTCCTTACCCAAGTTAGGGAAGTTTTCAGCCATTATTTCTTCCAGTAATTTTCCTATCTCTTTGTCCCTCTCCTTTTCCTCTGGGACCCTGGTAATGTGCATGTTATTCTACTTGATATTGTAACACAGTTCTCTTAGCCTATCCTCATTTGAAAAGATTATTTTTTTCTTTTTGCTGCTCTGATTGGGTGAGTACCATACCCTATTTGGTTGTCTATCTTCCAGGTCACTAATCTGTTCTTCTACTTTATCTAGTCTGCTGTTGAACCCCTCTAGTGTATTTTTTAGTTCAGCTATTGTGTTCTCCAGCTCTGTGGCCTGACTGGTACTTTCTTATTTTCTGTCTCTTTGTTGAAGTTCTCACTGTGCTCATCCATTCTTCTTCCAAGTTCAGTGAGCACCTTTATGACTATTACATTGAACTTTTCATCAGGTAGATTACTTATCTGCATTTTCTAGGGATTTGCCTCGTTCTTTTTTAAAAAAGACAAACAAGGGGCGCCTGGGTGGCGCAGTCGGTTAAGCGTCCGACTTCAGCCAGGTCACGATCTCGCGGTCCGTGAGTTCGAGCCCCGCGTCGGGCTCTGGGCTGATGGCTCGGAGCCTGGAGCCTGTTTCCGATTCTGTGTCTCCCTCTCTCTCTGCCCCTCCCCCGTTCATGCTCTGTCTCTCTCTGTCCCAAAAATAAATAAAAAACGTTGAAAAAAAAATTTAAAAAAATAAAAAATAAAAAAAATAAAAAGACAAACAAAAGAGGTCTCTTCATTTTGCTTGACTCTCTAAGTGTTTTTTTTTAATTTTTTTAATGTTCATTTTTTTTGAGAGACAGAGAGACAAAGCATGGGGGAGGGGCAGAGAGAGAGGGAGACATAGAATCTGAAGCAGGCTCCAGGCTCTGAGCTGTCAGAAGCCCAATGTGGGGCTCGAACTCATGAGCTGTGAGATCACGACCTGAGCCAAAGTCAGATGCTTAACCAACTGACCCACCCAGGTGCCCCTAAGTTTGTTTTCATGTATTAGGTGAAATGGCTACCTATCCCAGTCTTGAGAGAGTAGCCTTATGTAGGAGATCAACCTTATTGTTCAACCTTGCCCTAGCTTTTGATTGTTTCGCAAACTTTTGCGATTGTCTAAGAAAGCTGATTTGTTCTTGATAGGTCCCAATTAAGGATGTGCCAAGACCTGTAATTGTAAACCAGATGTTCAGGCAGCAGCCTTTACATATGTAAACATACAGTCTTATGGGTCTATAATCAGTAAACCCTAGTGACTTCCAGACCAGGAGATCTGTAGGTGTCCCCTGGATGACAGTTGTAAAAATTGTGACTTTAGCTGTGTATTTGAGATGCTTTCTGGGTGGTATCAGTGATCTATGTGGTGTCTAAGGGAAGGCACTAATATAGCTTCTTGCCCATGTTCCCTGGGGGTGCCTCTGTTGCCTCCAGATGTGTGGGGAAACTGAACCATGCCCCTTAGCCTGAAGCACCAGGAAAGAAAATAGGCCTTTTTCATATGAAGACTGAAGTGTGTTTCATCCTGCTGTTGGTATAGTGCCCTGGGGGTGGTAACCTACCAAGGACTCTACTATTATTTCAGACCCCTGGGGCCCAGAAATGCACTCTCTCCCCTGTGCTCCCACAGAGCCAGGCACTCAAGGGGCATCCCCCTGTGTTGGTTGTGTGTGCCTGTCAGCTGGAGGGGGGCAGGCCTTGGCTGCAGACATAGGGGCAGGGCAGGGCATGCCCACCAGAGCTAGCAGGCTGGTGTAGGGGTGGGGGAGGGCGGTGAAAATGGTAACGTCCAAGACCTGCATGAACAAGGCAGAAGAAGAATGCAAAAATGGCAACCACCAGTGACTTCATCTCTGGGAACAGTCCCAACAGATTCCTGGCTCTCCAGCAGATGCTTTGATACTAACAAATTAAGTCTCCTTTGCATATGGTCTAGGCACTTTTTGTGTTGGGTCCCTAGACAAGTGGGTTTCTGTGTGAGCCCATTAGGAGTGGATTTTCTGTTCCTTATAGCCCTGTGGTTGTCCTGAAAGTAAGCCTGGTTTTTAAGACCAGATGCTTTGGAAGCTCATCTCGTCTCTGGTACAGGTCTCAAGCACTGAGGTGCCTGATGTGGGCCACGAACCCCCCCCCCCACCCCCGCTCCTAAGACACCAGCCCCATATTATGAGATCCTTCCTGACCAGGTTGTGGCCTCTGGGACAGAGTTCTTGTGACACCACGTCTCCACCTTTCCTGCCAGTCTGGGTATGGTCCTTCTATCCTCTGTTGTGGAGGTACTGTCCAGCTAGCTTTCAGGTCCTTTTCAGCAGGTTCTTATGTAGCTATAGATTTGTTATGTATATGGGAGGAGGTGAGCTCAGGACTTTTCTACCCTGCTATCTTATACCACTCTCCTTGAAGTATTTCTCTAAAAAGCATTTGTTGTTTTTATAAAATTGAGACACATATAATTTTTTAAAAACAAACAATATAGAAAAAAGAAAGCAGTAAATCACTGCAAATGCCACCCTTCAAAAATAGAAACATTATTCAGATACCTTTGCATTCACACATTGAAACAAAAATAAATGAATGTTCAAGAGGATGTGAAAAATTTTAGTTAACATTAAACATGTTTTAATTTTAAAAACATATTAAATTTAATATTATTCTAACAGAAAAAAAGGAACTATTATAATAAAACTGAAGGAATTACTAAACTTCAGATAAATGAGACTTCTCCCCAAGAGATTTAATTCAATGCTATTGTTCTAGCTCAAAAAGCAGACTGTGGACTTCTGGGTTCTGGTCTGGCATGTGAGGAGCTGAGAAGTCACCACTTTGTTCTAACAAGTAAGAAAATGAACGAACTGAAAAATCAGCAACCCTTCTTAGATTTGTCAGAGAAGTGAGTCCCAGAGCAAACCACAGCCCCCATAACTGAAGAGACAGAGAGACAAGCAGATATAGAGAATCACAGCTTATGGGAGTAGAAACCCAGAGACCAGAAATATCTGCAGGAAGCAATATTAGGGTAGAAAAACCTGAACTGTAATTGAAAAATTTCTGGAGGTTCCGTGTGAACAAGTCTGAGAGAGAAAACCTCCCGGGGGACCCCAAGTCTCACACTTTTGTGAGTTTTACTTCCAGGAGCTTCACTAAGTTCTCACAGTGAAGAGCAGAGAAAAATCCCCTCCGGCTTCCTTCAGGCAGAGGGAGGAAAGTGACCATCCTGAAACGTATCAGAGCATTTTGTTCTTATCAAGCTTTGACCACAGGAGAAACCATTTTATCAGAGCCTAGCGTGTTGGGGCTTCTCAGAGTTCAACCAATCTGGGAAGGAGAAAATACCCAACTGCGGATTCCTCTAACCATCCTGTCCTGCCAAAGCGAGGTGAAAAATGAAAAGCACTGGTAAAGTTCACACCCCAAGGACACAGGCTCACTGAAACACTGAGACCTGAACATAGCCTGTGGAACACTTCCCTCCCTACCCTTCACACCTGACCCTCACATTATTAAAGGCCTACTTACCTCAGTTTCTTTTCTCTAGTGCATCATGTCCACTATCAACAAAAAGTTACAAAGCTCCCTAGAAGGCAAAAACTACAGTTTGAAGAGACAGAGAACAATAGAACCAGACCAAGGTGTGGCAGGGATGTTGGAATTATCAGATCATAAATATAAAACAATTATGATGGAGATGCTAACGGCTCTAATGGAAAAGTAGGTAGTGTATAAGAACAGATGGGTAATGTTAGTCGAGGAATGGAAATTCTAAATAATCCAAAAGAAATGCTAGACATAAAAAGTAATGTAACAGAAATGAAGAGTGCCTTTGGTGGGCTTATTAGTAGTCTGGACAGAGCTGAACAAAGAATCTCTGAACTTGCAATATGTCAACAGAAACTTCCAAAAGTGAATAGCAGAGAGAAAAAAAGACTAGGGGGAAAAAAACAGAACAGAATGTTCAAAAACTGTGGGATAAATACAAAAGGCATAACAAATGCAAAATGGAAATAATAGAGTGAGAAGAAAGAGAAAAGAACAGAAGAAATATTCAAAGCAAATAACGAGTGAGCATTTCCCCCAAATTCAAGTCAGATACCATGCAACAGGTCCAGGAAGCTCAGAGAACACTAAACAGGATAAATGCCCAAAACAAAATAAAACAAAACAAAAACAAAAACAACCCCCCCAAAAAAACCCTACACCTTAGCACATCATTTTCAAATTACAAGAAATCAAAGAAAAAGAAGATAAATCCTGAAAGAAGCCAGAGCAAAACAACTGACCCACAGAAGAACAAAAATAAGAATTATATCTGACTGCTCCTCAGAAACCATGCAAGCAAGAAGAGAGCAGAGCAAAATATTTAAATTGTTAAGACAAAAAAAACACACCAACCTAGAAGTCTATACCATGTGGAATAAGTAAAGGAGAAAAAAGTTAAGGAGAAAACTGTCTCAGACAAACAAAACTTGAGGAAATTTGTTGCCAGTAGACCTTCCTTACAAGATGGGTTTAAAAAGTTCTTCAGAGACGGGCGCCTGGGTGGCTCAGTTGGTTGAGCATCCAACTTTGTCTCAGATCACCATCTCACGGTTCTTGGGTTTGAGCCCTGCATCAGGCTCTGTGCTGAAAGCTTAGAGCCCGAACCCTACTTCGGATTCTGTGTCTCCCTGTCTCTCTCTGCCCCTCCCCCACTCATGCTCTACCTGTCTCTGTCTCAAAAGTAAAGAAAACATTTAAAAAATTTTTTTAAAAATCTTCAGAGAAGGAAAATGATATGGGTCAGAAACTCAGATCTACATAACGAAAGGAAGAGCATAGGATAATGAATAAGTGAAGGTAAAGTAAGAACTTACTTTGTTTACTCTTAACTGATCTAACAGACAACAGTTTGCTCAAAATAATGATAGCAATGATGTATTCAATTATGTATGCTTTTATATGACATGTATTTGTGTGTATATATTATGTGTATGCCTCTGTATGCTTAGGTATAAGTGAAATCAATGACAGTAATGATACAAGAGATGAAAGGAAGGAAATAGGAATATTTTGTTATTATAAGGTACTTGAATTACTTATGAAGTGGTATATAGTGTTACTTGAAAAGGGACTTGGATTGGTTGTAAATGTATTTTAAAAACAAAACAAAACCAGAATAGCCAACCCAACATTGAAGGAGAAAAGCAAAATTGAAAAACTGACACCATCTGACTTCAAGATCTACTATAAACTACATTAACCCACACAGTGCAGTACTGGTGAAACAATAGACAGATTGATCAATGGAACAAGATAGATAGCCCAGAAATAGACCCACATAAATAGATCAGACTGATCTTTGACAAAAGAGCAAAATTAACACAATGGAGGTAAGAGTGGTCTCTTCAACAAATGCTGCTAACAGCTGGACATCTACATGAAAGAAAGAAAGAAAGAAAGAAAGAAAGAAAGAAAGAAAGAAAGAAAGAAAGAAAGAAAGAAAGAAAGAAAGAAAGAAAGAAAGAAAGAAAGAAAGAAAGAATCTAGACACAGATCTTGTACTCTTTACAAAATAATAATAATAATGATAATAATAATAATAATAACTCCAAACGGATCTTAGACCTAAATGTAAAATGCAAAACTATAAAATTCCTGGAAGATAACATAGGAGAAAGTCTAGACTACTTTGGATATGACAATGAGTTTTTACCTACAGCACCGAAAGCATGGCCCATGAAAGAAAGAATCAATAATCTAGACTCTACTATAATTCAAAACTTCTTCTCTGAAAACAACAATGTCAAGAGAATGAGAAGAGAAGCCACAAACTGGAAGGAAATATTTGCAAAAGACACATCTGAAAAAAAAGACTTCTATCCAAAATGTACAAAGAACTCAGAATTCAAAAATAAAAGACATGAACAACCTGATTAAAAAATGGGCAAAAGACCTGGAGAGATGTCTCACCAAAAAAGATACATATATAGCAAATATATTTAAAGATGCTCCACATAATTTGTTATTAGAGAATTGCAAATTAAAGCAATGAGGTATAACTAATAAAATGCTCTGAATCTAAAACATTGATACCAAATGCTGATGTGGATAGAGTAATAGAAACTCTCATTCGTTGCTGGTTGGAATGCAAAATGGTAGAGCCACTTTGGGAGACAGTTTGGCAGTTTCTTACAAAACTAGACACACTCTTCTAGGATTCAGTAATCATACTCCTTGGTATTTGCCCAAATGTGTTCAAAACCACATCCACACAAAAGTTTTGCATGTGGAGGTTTATAGCAGCTTTATTCATAATTGCCAAAACTTGGAAGCAAGCAAGATGTCCTTCAGCAGGTGAATGGCTATCCACACAATAGAATATTATTCAGCACTGAAAAAAATGAGCTGCCACATCAGGAAAAGACATAGAGGAATCTTAAATGCATATTACTAAATACCGTCAACTGAAAATTTGTGTCCCTCCAAAATTCATATGTTGAAATCCTAACTCCCAAGGGATGGTATTGGGAGGTGGGTTTGGGGGGGGGAGATCTGAGGGTAGAGCCCTCGTGAATTCGATTAGTGCCCTTACAAAAGAGGCCCAAGAGGGGCCATCGTGTGAGGTTACAGAGAAAAGACAGTCTGTGAAACAATTGTGTCCTCATCAGATATCAAATCTATGGACACCTTGATCTTCCCAGCTGGACTTCCCAGCCTCCAGAACTGTGAGAAATAAATATTTTTATTTATAATCCCCACCTTGTATATTATTTTTATTATAGTAGTCTGACAGACTAAAACACTAAGTAAAAGAAAACAATCTATAAAGTCAACATATTGTATGATTCCAACTATAGGACAGCCTGGAAAGGGCAAAACTATGGAGACAATAAAAACATCAGTGGTTACTAAGTGATAGAGGGAGCAGGAGGAAGGGAGGAATAGGCAGAGCATAGATGTTAAGGGCAGTGAAACGATTATGTATGATACTACAATAGTGGATACATGTCATTACATATTTATCAAAACAATAGAATGTCAGAGTGAACTCTAGTGTAAACTGTACATTGGGTGATAATGATATGTCAGTGTAGGCTCATCGATTTTAACAAATATATCACTGTGGGGAGGGATGTTGATAGTGGGGAAGGTGGTACATGCAAAGGGACAGGCAGTAAATGGGAAGTGTACTTCCCACCCAATTTTTCTATGAACTGACAACTCCTCTAGAAAATAAAGTCAATTTCTTTAAAAAAAATTGTGGGAGGGGCGCCTGGTTGGCTCAGTTGGTTGAGCATCCGACTTCGGCTCAGGTCATGATCTCACTGTCCGTGAGTTTGAGCCCCACGACAAGCTCTGTGCTGACAGCTCAGAGCCTGGAACCTATTTCAGATTCTGTGTCTCCCTCTCTCTCTGCCCCTCCCCTACTCATTCTCTCTCTCTCTCTCTCTCTCTCTCTCTCTCTCTCTCTCTCTCTCTCTGCAAAAATAAATAAACTTTAAAAAATTGTGGGAAAACACTACAAAGTTAGAATCATTATGCTTTTTGGTCACCAATTGATTCTATACCATGAAAAATAAGACCTTATACTTACTCCCCAATTTCCTCTTACCACCTGATTTTCAGCAGTATTTTTATTACCACTTTGGTAATTTTACTATATACTGATACATACATACTGATTTTACGACATAATAATTTTACCACATAATTTTACTGCATTCTTGATTCCCTTATTTTGAGTCTTCATTCACTGGGATGGTAACATCATTATGAAGTGGTTTTTTGTTTGTTTGTTTGTTTGTTTGTTTGTTTTCAAAAAAAAGTCTCATGGGAGCACCCAGATGACTCAGTCAGTTAAGCATCTGACTCTTGTCTTTTGGCTCGAGTCATGATGTCAGGGTTCGAGCCCCATATCAAGCTCTGTGCTGGCAGCACAGAGCCTGCTTGAGATTCTCTCCCTCTCCCTCTCCGTCTCTTTCTGCCCCTCCATTGCTTGTTTTCCCTCTCTCTCTCTCTCTCTCTCTCTCTCTCTCTCTCTCTCTCTCAGAATAAATAAACTTTTTTAAAACTTTTTAAAAAAAAGGTCTCATGAATATTGTATTGCCAAGTTCCTTTATGCTTGAAAATATCTTCCCATGGCCTTCTTCCAAGGACTACGGTTTGGCTGGATTTGACACTCCCAGGCCCACTCTTTCGCTCAGAGTCATGCAGTATTTTTGGTACTGAATCACCGTGGAGAAGATTGAAGCCAGCCTGATTCTTTACACTTGTACCTGATTTTTCACTCTGGATGCCTAACTCTTTTTTTTTTTATGCTTTTTACTTTTTGAGAGAGAGAGAGAGAGAGAGAGAGAGAGAGAGAGAGAGGAGAGAATGAGCAAGGAAGAGGCAGAAAGAGAAAGGGCAGAGGATCTGAAGCAGGCGCTGTTAAGCAGAAAGCACAACCCAGGGCTCAAACTCACAAACCATGAGATCATGACCTGAGTCAAATTCAGATGCCCAAGTGACTGAGCCACCCAGGCGCCCTTGGATGCCTGATTTGTTAAATGTTAAATGTGAATATCTCTACCAGAATCTGTTTCAACATTAATCATTCAACATCAAGTATTTTATGATATACAGAGATTCTCTTGATGTTAATATTCGGTTACTTCTTCATTTTCTTTTTCTCTTAATCTCTCTGAATTTTTTTGCTATTCTCCTTGGTTGGTTGCGTACCTAAGTGGTGGCAATTAGGTTTATGTTGGATGATCTTTGTCCTCACCATGTATCATTGACTCTTCCATCATTGTCCTCACTATATATCATTGGTGTAGCCTTTCTCCTCTAACTTTACTAGGATCATCTCAAGGTCTCTCTCCCTGATATCCTTCTGTTTTCAGCTCTATCTGTCCTGTTTCTTGCTGCTTCCAATTTTATTCATTTTCCATTTCCCTAAATAACCATGTAGGTTTTATCTCAGTTTGTTTCCTTCTGCAAACTCCCTTTTCCTCCCATTAGACTGTTCTGTGACTTTGTCTTTTGTTTCATTGAATATATTTTCTAATTAAAATTCATGTTGTAAATTCATAGTGTAAACTATCCATGGAGAGTTTTCTTTTATTTCCTAGATTGTATTTTCTTTCAATTTGTGTTTTTCATTAGATTCTGTATGCTGTATTTCTTCCTTTCAACTTTTTTGACTGTAGTATGTCCCATATTTAATATTATCCAGTCTGTTCAGACTTTTTGTTGGCCCTGATATAGAGTAGGTGAATCAAACTCTGTCAGGCACCTGATATATTCTCTGAGTTTGGTGTTGCTCTGTTTTTAATTTTCTATATGCACTATGGTGATCCTGGGCAGTAGTGGATGGTAAACACAAGAGGTAAACAGGCTAGCCAGGAGTCCCATTATAGTACCAATATTAGAGCCTTCTCCCACCACTAAGGACAGAATCCACTTCCATAATCTCCTTGCCCTAATTCATCACAGTTTTCTGAAATATACCATGCTTTCATAACCCTACTGATTATGCCATGAACCAGTGGTTTTATTTGGTGTCCTCTATTATAGGGGAATTTTTCCTTGACTCTCTGTCAGTCTTTTTTTTTTTTTTAATGTTTCTTTAATTTTGAGAGAGAGTACAAGCAGAGGAGGGGTAGAGAGAGAGTGAGACACAGAATCCAAAGCAGGCTCCAGGCTCTGAGCTGTGAGCACAGAGCCTGACACGGGACCTGAACTTGCAAACAGCAAGATCATGACCTGAGTCAAAGTTGCAAGCTTAACTGACTGAGCCACCCAGGAGCCTCTACTCTGTCAGTCTTATTCTTTAGATGGCTTCTCTTCTGAAGGGTTTTAGAAAAATTCTTAAAATGTTATCAACTCCTTTCTTTCTTTAATTCTACATCGAAGGGTTGGATGTGCTGCAAAAAGAGGTATCAGGTTCTCTCTTTAGCCACAACTCCTAATTATAGAACATGAAGTTGGTTGTCTTTCGTCATTTGGTCACTGCTTGTGAATTTGTTACTGTTTTGTTTGTTCCTTTTTTGGGGTTTCCTATCTTTGCTTCTTCTTGTTTTTAAATTTATTTCATTCAGTGCTAGATTAATTTTATAATCCCACTGTCTCAGAAACCTTTACCCAGAATTTTTTCAAAATTACTTTGAGTAGTGATTATCTCATCTAATATATAAACTTTACCTTCCACCATTATAGTCCCCTCAAATGTGATAAATATTCCTGTGGTAGTTAATTTTTTGTCTCAACCTGACTGGACCATGGAGTGCCTAGATACTTGGTCAAACATATCATGGGTATATCTGGGAGGGTGTTTCTGGATGAGATTAACATTTGAATCAGTAGAATAAGTAAAGCAGATTGCCTTCCATAATGTGGATGGGTCGTATCCAATCAGTTGAAAGCCTGAATAGAATAAAAGGGCTGAGTACCATGGAACCTCCTTCCTGACTGCCTTGAACTGGGATGTCAGTTTTTTCCTGCCTTCAGACATGAGCTGAAACAATGGCACTTCCTGGGTCTGGAGCCTGCTGGTTTTCAGGGTGCAACTACACCATCAAACTCTCTGGCTGAGCACCTGCTGATCTTGGGACTTGTCAGCCTCCACAATTGCATGAGCCAATTCCTAGTGATTCTGTGTCTCTGGAGAACCCTAACGAATACAATGAGTTGTTAATAAAAAAAAATGTGGCATGGCACAAATACTAGCCACTCTAAACTGAACTCTTCCAGAAGACATTTGTTTAACCACATCCAAATGAACCTTAATTTTAATGTGACAGATATAGGATATATAGCTCTGGAATTCGGAGAAGCAGTCCAGGTCAGGGATTATAAAACACCAGTCTGTAATTCCAGAACCCACTTTTTCTCCCTTTGGAGGACAATGTTTCCCATCCCTATCCCACAGATTCTCAAATGTTGAAGTCATCTACAAGTTTTTCTGCTCCACAATATATAATTCAACCAGGCTTGGAAGTCTGAGACTCAATTAACATGCCCAGGTGCTTCCTCTTCTATTTAATACTTTAATTTCCTCTTTGAAATGCTTTATCTATCCTCCCCAGTTTGAAAATTATTCTCCCTGAGGAGAAGGGAGAAGGAAAATCATGTGTTTTGGAAAACACATGGGCTTGGGAGATAGAGAGTCACAATTTCAGGCCCTGGAACTCCCATTACTACCTCGTGTGATCTTCAGCAAGTTATTTATGCAGCTGACATGAAGCTTTCCCACCATAAAGTGGTATTCAATAATATTCAGCAGCACATTGTTTAATCAGAACGATATCAACAGAAAGACACCAACAGATCAGTTCCTTTAACACTGCTGAAGAATAAACACAACCAATTTGCACAGATGACTTCACAGATCAGAGGGGGCCCATCAGTCCTCCGTGGAGGGACAAGCTTCCCCAAAACCCCAGAAGCTTTCTCAAAACCCCAGAAAGGTACCCTACCACCAAGATATCTACTGATCATTGTGAAGATACTTTCAAACTGTGAAAGACACTTCCTTTGCCATGATCACCCAGTTTTTCTCTTCTTTTCTTTCGATTTGTCTAGCTTCTGGAGGTCTTCCTATCCTCTAGATGCAAGGAACCGGTAACACCCCCAAAACATTCCTGGCAAGAATGAGTCTAAGGGAGTTCTGCCTCTGAAGGTCAACTTCCCAATTGAGCCTCTCCTCACAGGTTAAGGTTTAGGTCTGCTGAAATTTATTGCTATACTTTCTACTTTTGGAGATGCTGTGAGACATAAAATGTCTAAATACTCAGAAAATAAAAGTCACCCCCCAAAAATGTGGTACCCAATTAATTTACACTGTATTCTCTGTTTTCTGGTCAGTTAAGAATATTTGGGTTGCAAGTGACAGTGAAATTCAACTCAATTCAGAAGGTCTCTAATAATAAAGAGTATTCATTATCACACAAAACTTAAAATTCCAAAGGTAATTCTGGCTTTAAGAGAGAAATAATCCAGCAACTCACTGGATCCATTTTTTCTCTTCTCTTTCCCCTGTGTCTTTTCTGGTTTTCCATCTAATTTCAAGACTCTTCCCACTATGATTTTTTAAAAAATGGCTATAACTGTGCAAGCCTTCACATTAGCTTCATATCAACTCATCTGAGTGAACCAATGTCTGATAGCTCCTTCATTTGTCATGGGATTCATACTTTGTCACTGGGTCAGATTCCCTCCCTGAACTAAATTAGGGAGAAAATAAATTGGTTGGATTACATAAATCAATTAGAATTACATTCTTAGGCTCAGCTCCCAGCGTCTCTTATATGTATTTTCCTATATATTCCTCCAAATATCTTAAAGGAAACTGACAATAGTGACAACTATATTGTTATTGGAGGACATACAACCAGTTAGCCCCCCTCCTCCTTTCATATTATAGATGGTAGAGGTGAGGCAGAAGTGTGAATGTGTCATGGAAATAAGGTTGAATAAAACGTATTTTCGGGGCGCCTGGGTGGCGCAGTCGGTTAAGCGTCCGACTTCAGCCAGGTCACGATCTCGCGGTCCGGGAGTTCGAGCCCCGCGTCGGGCTCTGGGCTGATGGCTCAGAGCCTGGAGCCTGTTTCCGATTCTGTGTCTCCCTCTCTCTCTGCCCCTCCCCTGTTCACGCTCTGTCTCTCTCTGTCCCAAAAATAAGTAATAAATGTTGAAAAAAAAATTTAAAAAAAAACAAAAAAACAAAAAAAAAAACGTATTTTCATTTTGCTAAAGGAAGAAAATTTAGCAATCTTTAAAGGGGTCAGATATAAAACAAAACAAAACAAAACACCTCTGATTCTTGACCACCAGCCTAGAAATCTTTCTCCAGATTACGTCCTAGGCCTACCTCTCACCTAATCTGTGTTTTCTATCTGTGAAAGAAAGAAAATTTTACGCTGGTGAGGAAAGAACCCTCAGGCTGATTGGCTGATTGTTTGCCATTTTGTTTTGTCCACACTCCATTAGCCCAGGTAATTGAGAGTTAACTCCATTACTCCATTTCCCTCTCCTATTGAGGCTCTCTCATTCCCTCTCTGTCTTTCTTCCTATCGCCCTCCCCCCCACTTTCTCCCTCTCTCTCCTCTCCCCCTCTTTCTCTCTCTCTTTCCCTCTCTCCTTCTCTCTCACTTTCTCCCTCTTTCTGTCTCTCTCCATCCGCCCCACACACACAATCTCTCTCTCACATTTTCTCTTTCATCTAAAAGTATGAGATACTTTAAATTTTCTTTTTGGCCAGGAACCACTTGAAAACTCTTATAGTGATTTGGGGATACAGAGAAAGGTGGTCAATGAAATTTTCTTTCAGCTGGAATTTTGGTGGGTCTTAATGAATTCAATTACATGTGTGTGCATTTCATCAGGGGCTCGTTTATTATTTTTTTAATTGCTCCAACTTGAAATCTTAAAAAACCAAGTAGTGAGTTATTTATAATGATCAAGTCAGAGGGAAAGTTTGAACAATCATCTTTCCTGTACATGCAGTCAAAATATCAGGAATATATCTTATAGCATCAAACCCCACCCCCACCCACCCCACACACAAAATACCCTGACAAAAGTTTTTGAGATATACAGGTGATGCTTGTTTCCAATGACGCATTTAACCATATATTCTGATGTTTCTCACATACTTAGTAAAACTCTGTAAAGACAATTATGAAATATATGTGTGTACCTTCAATCCTCTTAATAAAACTTCAACTATGATGCGCAAAAGACATGAATAGACACTTTTTGAAAGAAGACACCCAGAAAGATAATAGACACATGAAAAAATCTTCAACATCACTCATCATCAGGGAAATACAAATCAAAACCACAATGAGATACCACCTCACACCTGTCGGAATGGCTAAAAGTAACAACTCAGGCAACAACAGGTGTTGGCAAAGATGCAGAGAAAGAGGAACCCTTTAGCACTGCTGGTGGGAATGCAAACTGGTGCAGCCACTCTGGAAAACAGTGTGAAGGTTCCTCAAAAATTTAAAAATAGAATTACCCTACAACCCAGCAATTGCACTACTAGGTATTTGTCCAAAGGATACAGGAGTGCTGATTCAAAGGGGTACATGCACCCAAATGTTTATAGCAGCACTATTGACAATAGCTAAAGTATGGAAAGACCCCAAATGTCCATCAACTGATGACTAGATAAAGAAGATGTGGTGTGTGTGTGTGTGTGTGTGTGTGCGCGTGTGTGTGTATATATATATATATATATATATACACATATATATATACATATATATATACATATACATATAATGGAGTATTACTTGGCAATCAAAAAGAATGAAATCTTGCCATTTGCAACAACATGGATGGAACTAGAATGTATTATGCTAAGTGAAATAAGTCAGTCGGAGAAAGACAAGCATCATATGATTTCACTCATATGTGGAATTTAAGATACAAAACAGATGAACATAAGGGAAGGGAAGCAAAAATAATATAAAAACAGAGAAGGAGACAAACCATAAGAGACTCTTAAACACAGAGAACAAACTGAGGGTTGCTGGTGAGGTGTTGCGTGGGGGGATGGGCCAAAGGGATAAGGGGCATTAAGGAGGACGCTTGTTGGGATGAGCACTGGGTGTTATATGTAAGTGATGAATCACTAAATTCTATTCCTGAAACTCTAAATAAATAATAAATAGATAAATAAATAAATAAATGGTTGAGTATGGCTCTCCCTGAACTCACTAAGAAGGAGTTGGGCCTGCCATTTTTAAGCCCAGTTCTCATTGACTAGCCCCAGAACCAACTGTGAATAAATGAGTTAATTCTAAGAAAGAAAGAAAGAAAGAAAGAAAGAAAGAAAGAAAGAAAGAAAGAAAGAAAGAAAGAAAGAAAGAAAGAAAGAAAGAAAGAAAAGAAAAGAAAAAAGAAAACTTCAACTATGATTTCAATCTGCCTCCTAATGAAAGATTCAGCTTTCACAATTGAATTCTTGAATTCAATGAATAGTGCTTTTTACTAAGTTAGTATTTACCTTAGCTTAATAGATACCTTATGTTAACAAAGTAAAATACATTCTCTGATCTTTTTATCATAACTTAGTCACTTGGCCACACTTATTATGCAGGTGCCAAATTTATATTATTGCAGTGGGAGGTTTGTTCCTAAGTTAATTAAGCCTTCTGAGAAATGATAGACATTACCTCTTAGCTTAATATTCAACTATATATCAGATTATTTGTTCATTGGTATTCTTACTTTAAAAAATAAATGATTGAATGACAATGCTGTGTCTCTATTTTAAGCCCTGCAAAGCTCTATTTATTTGTTGTTTCCAGATAAAATGTTCTGAGATAAAGTAAATGTTAATGGATTGCATTTCTAGTAAAAACAAGCACTGTCTTTGTTTGTTGCATTTTTACAACAAGCATTTTTGAAAGGCTGCTGAGAAGTAAAACTGAGTATATTCCAAGGGACTCCATGAGGCTTACCACATAGTGATGGAACCAAGACAGGAAAACTGGCTGACAAGATCAGCCGTGAGGAAGCTAGAACTCAGTGACAAGTCCCCAAACCAAAAGTCCAGCAGAGTCAAGAGGTAATCAGAAATACCACAAATGAGGGAAAACAGAATACATTATCAAGTCACAAAGCCATGGGCTAACCCCTGGGGATGATGGATGGGCATAGAGTAGGGTCACAGAATATGGTAGAAGAGAAACATCAAACTGAGTCACTTTGGAAGGGTGAGCTTTGCCATTCTCTTAACACCTGCACATTGTGTTTCATTGGCTCCTTCCTGAGTTTCAATCTTAAAATTAATTTGAAGAACTTACTGTGTGTTATATAGCTTGTTGTTGCTAAGGGAGACTTCATAAATAGGCCTAAGATAGTTAAAGAAGTGGAGAAATTTGGAGTCAGTTCCCTCCTTTCCTCAAAAGAAAAGGAAGGAAGGAAGGAAGGAAGGAAGGAAGGAAGGAAGGAAGGGAGAAAAAAAAAAAGAAAAAAGAAAGGTTGATAAAATGTATCATCCATACAAAGCCCAGCCATCTCATGAGTCCTTGTGGGCATAACTGCATGTTAAGGAGGCATTAGTCCAGATTCCAAAATAAATGAAAAACGATGTAAATTTTTACTGCTGCCATTCATAAAAAAAACACCTGAGGGGGGACATCCAGAAAAACTTTGGAAATATTCTCTTCCCAATCCTGTCAAGTCCTTCCACATGTGGCAGGTGTCCCCAAAGTCCCTGCTCCTCCCCCTACCCCAAACTCCCCTCAGTCTAGCTGAATCAGCATCTCTTGTGCAGCCCCTTTAATATGTGGCTCATTTTAACCATCCTGACTTTTTGCAAGTCCCCTCTTCCTCCTTTACCAAGATCTGTAAGAGCAAAAGAATGCCTAAGAACTGACAAGCAAGCAAAAAAAAAAAAAAAAAAAAAATTCCTCTTCCTGTTTTCCAAGAGGGTTTGTTGAAGGTGGGGAGAGGTTGAAAACACTTACAACTTGTTTCTTTTATTCTGTCTCGCTAATACCATGTAGAGTCTTTTCCTTTTAAAGTAAGTTTGCTAAGTAGCAAGGTTGAAAAGGAGAACTAAGGCTTTGCCTTTGATTCAGAGAATGCAGGCATAGCGTTCACTTGAAAGACCGCAAAGCCCCACATCCTTGACCGTGGACACACTCCAAAGACACGTGGAATCCAACATTACCAACTCAAGCTGAGAAAACAGTCAAGTCAAGCTCAGGGATAAACCATGGTTAGTGTTCACAGTAACTGGGAGCAGATCTGAGTGTTTATATTTCTTTTAGGAACTTGCTTTTTTATATTAACAATTCTGTCTTTTTATGAGAAATGTTTTTATTTGAACTAACGATTATCAAGGGGGAAAAACGACTCATTTATATTTCGTGTGCCTAAAGTACAGCTGTTTGAACCACAGACTCCTAACCACATCTGACTACTGACAGAACATGCTACCTGCAGGTAGAGAACCATAGTCACTTGAGTTCATACGTCATCCCCAAGTCAGAGAGAATATTTGCAGGAGTGTGATCAACGTATTTAAAAATTAATAAACTCGCACAGGGGGGCACCCGGATGACTCGGTCGGCTGCACGTCTGACTTCTGCTCGGGTCGTGATCTCACAGTTTGAGTTCGAGCCCCACGTTGGCCTCTTTACTGTCAGTACCAGAGCCTGTCTTGGGTCTTCAGTCTTCCTCTCTCTCTGCCCCTCCTTCTCTCCCTCTCTCTGTCTCTCTCTCAAAATTAAATAAACATAAACACATTTTTAAAGAACTATTTTAAACAAACTTCACACGGACCATTAATTTTGTCTTTTTACCAGTGATCTGTTTCTTCTTCATTGCAATATCACAACCCCCTTCTTTAAATTAGGTCACTTTCCATCAGTGCCCAAAAACCTCCCATGCTATCAGTTATCAAGGCCTTTAGGTCTAAAACAGATAGGTAGAATGGATCAGGGGTCATGAGAGATGAAGGTTAGAGCTTCCCATAGAAGTAAAACATGGTAAAAGAAAATTGGGGGTGGAGGGCACATCCAAAGAGAAGTATTGTTATTTGATTGTTTTTTAATTAGCCAACCCATAATGAAGAGTCTGGGCAAGAAGTGGCCCAAGTCTCTGGCCCAGAGAAATTTGATCGTGAAGGCAACAGGAGACACAAATTTAAGGCATAAGCAGATCACTACCATCAAAGTCAGGAGCAAATGAGGTAGGACAGTTATAGTAACTGTTTCAACCTTTCTTTCCAGTGTATTACTTTTGCTTAGCCCAATACCTGGAATACGGTGGGTCCTCAATAACCAGTAGTTCATTTTCCCTTTCTCTTTCTTATTATGGGTTTATTTCTATACCTAAAAAATTATTGCTGATAATGCGTATGCATCAATTTGATTCTCTTGCCCAAAGTAGATAGAGTTCAAACGACAAATTCCAAAAGTTAAATGATAGTTCTACCACTGTGTGTAACAGTTTCTATCAGCCTCATGTACTCTGTGCCTTGAAACCTTCATCTTTCAATATGGATAATAGATGCTCAAAACTATACATAACACAGTGCTTAATGTTTGGCTTTTGGAATAAAACAGATAAGCTTCCTTCTTTCATATGGTGACTAAGGAGCACCGCCTCCCCCCCCCCCCCCCCCCACACACACACACTAAATAATAAAAGGAAGGAGACTGAGATGTTGGAAATAGGACGAAGTAGTAGGGCCAAGGGAGACTATAGCCAGAGTCTTCCCAGAGGCCTACCCTCTAGGACTACAGCTATTTCCACCAGCAAATGTTTTGGAGGTATGATATACCTTGGCTGCAATCATCTGTTTCTATTAAATTCTCTATTGCAGATTACTCTAAAACTTAGCCGTTTAAAACAACAAATATCAATAATGTCACACTTTCTGCGGATCAGGAATTTGGAAAAGGCTTAGCTGGGCATTCTTACCACAGACCTTTTTGAGGATGCAGGTGTCGGCTGAGGCTGAAATCATATGAAGGCTTTCCTGGGGCTGGGAGATCTGTTTCCAATAGCATCACTTATGTGGCCACTGGCAAGAGGCCTCAGTGCCTGTCTGGCAATTGGTAGGAGGATTCAAGTCCTTTCCATCTGAACCCTTTCCTAAGCCTGCTTGAATACTCACAAAATGGCAGAGAGAGTGATGAAGAAAGAGAGAGACAGAGCAAGATGGAAGATGCAGTGCCTTTTATGACCTAGTATCAGAAAGTCACATGCCATTACTTCTGCCATGTTCTATTTGTTAGAAGGATGTCACTAGCCCTCACTCCAGGGGAAAAGAAGCAGGTTCCACATTACACTGGGAGAACAGTCAAAAGTTTTCTGGATATATTTTTAAGTGACCAAACCTATAAAGAAGCAAGACCCTTCCTACCCTGAAGTAATTCCTGATTCTGTGCCTTATACACAGGGTCTAGGATTTTATCAGAGATGGAATTACAATATGGAATACATGACAACATGGTAGCTATAAGAATTATGCAGAAGGTAAAGCTGGCATCACAAGTCAGTAGAAAAAGGATTATTTTAAATTATGTTATGATATGTTGAATAAATTGAATGTCCGATTTTTTTAACTGTTATTTTCTTAGTAATTTTTTTGAATGATACTACCTAGTAAGAGTTAGAGCATCACCTTTTTCTCCAAGCAGCATTGTATATCTTGCATTTTCTCTGTAATAAGCACGAAGAAGCTGTACGCTTCTCTTTTTATAGTGCTTTTCACAGCGACATCAATTGACCTACATTTGGCATTCTGGGTAATGACCATGTTCCAGAGACTGCAAATTTAGTACAAAAGAAGATAGGGTAGAAAAAGGCAAAAGGTGGGGTGCCTAGGTGGCTCAGTCAGTTAAGTGTCCCACTTCGTCTCAGGTCATAATCTCCCGGTTCATGAGTTCGAGCCCTGTGTTGGGCTCTGTGCTGATAGCTCAGAGCCTGGAGCCCGCTTTGGATTCTGTGTCTCCTTCTCTCTCTGCCCCTCACCTGCTCACACTCTGTCTCTCTCTATATATATCAAAAAATAAAAACATTAAAAATATAAAAATAAAAAAGGCAAAAGGTAGAGGAGGCATTTTACACTTTTTTTAAGAGTGTGAGAAGTACCAGATAATACAGTGAGGGGAATGAAGGAAAGTCTAGGAAGGTCTAGGAAGACAGTCACAAGGAGGTGGTCCCTGGCAACAAGAGAGCACCAACCACCAGAGACAGGCGAGAGTTGTCCAAAGCTCCTCAGAACACTGACAAGAGAGATCGGTAAAGGTGGAACAACAAAGATAAAATCTGCATCTGAAATCTAAGTACCTGAATGAGGAAGCAGACTTCCAAATTCAGACATGTCTCAGGGTCAGAGAGTACAAGCCATCCGTTTTCTGATCATTCTGAGAAGGCTTCACAGAAGAGAAGTTGTTTGGGGAACCATGATACTGAAGGTCATGTTAGGAGTCATGCAGAGATGGACACTCACAGTTACTAAAAAATTACTGGAAGTGAAAGGAACTTGGGAAGTTAAACCCTAGGTACGAGTTGGATTTGAAAAAACAACTGTCAAGTTCTTGGGCTTACTGAGTGAGATGGTGGTTTTTCTAGGTAGAAATTGCCGTGCTATTATGTCCTTTAAGGACTTCAGCAAAACTATACTTGTGGGGACTTCAAATCTGTTCATAGAATTCTGTGAGACAAAGGCAGATTCACACTATGTGGGCAGTAAGTTGCTAAAGAAGAAAATCAAGGCAACTACTGTGTCTCATCTAATCTAAAACACAATGCACCATAAGACGCACCATTATTCTATGTAGTACCGATGCTGGAGATTAAATTTTTATACAGTCCTTTCTTCTCACTGAAGAAAATGTTAGACTTATTTAGATTGAAATTTTGTCATACCATCCCTGGTAACTTAAAGAGATTTGATGACTCAACATGTTTTCAATAGTGCTCCATTGCTATTTCCAATATTTTCTTCCAAGTCACTTATACTTGCTTTGCAAATTTTGATATCAACACTTTTTTACTCAGTCGGGTGTGGTACTGGATGCTCAGTGGCTTCTGTTCAAAGTCAGGAGAACGTTTCTGATAACTTAATGTATGATGCCTTGAAAAGTAGTCCCACACAATGCATGACCCAGTCACATATGTTTCTCATTGCTTTGAAATTTCTTTCGTCTGTTCCAAGGGATTTGGCAACCTTTCCTGTCTTTCATTGTATCAGGTAGTGCATGATAAGCAATCCTTTTCTTGGACCTTAGTAACAGTTTCATCTACGAGAAGGCATCTTCCTTGCTTAGGTTGGATAAAGTGCATAGGTGTTTCTCTTACTAGATAATAGGAACTTTAAGTCCGGCTTCCAACAACACATCTGCCCTCTGGTTAGTTTTCACATTTGCATAAACAATAACTTCTTTTCAATGTGCAGAGTATAATCTTGAGGACATCTTCAATTGTGTAAATTGAACATGTGTAATATCAGCAATGCACCAAATGTAATTGAAGTGAGAGGAACGTGAAGGGCTAAGACCAAGTTAGTGCATGTATTAATAGCTATTGTCTGACTGCTCTTGCTAATACTGATTGCAGGACAGATCTCAATTTCAGAGGTGAAATGCAGAATGAGTACATCTTATCACTAATGAAATAAAATTTTTCACGAAAGAATGTGAAATTTTTCATGTTGGACAATACTGTAATGTTAGGTACTTTAGAAGCTGTATTCCCAAGGATGCGGGGTGGGGGGGGGGGATTATTCAACCAGTTCTAACAAATGTATTATATTATAATTTTATGACTATTCAAATGCAATAACAATAAATAAGAACAGTCGATAAAGCAGCATGGAGAGCCCCCAAAAGACCCTGGGTATGTATGAATAATGTACATGGGAAAGATGAAATTGTGAGGGCCGAGTACGGGACAAATTGAGCAGGAAAAATTAGTTCACTGTATGGAAAAAAAATTAAGTAAAATCTTCATTTGATACCATAGCCCAAAGTAAATTCCTGATAGATTAAATATTTATATATAAAAGAGAAAGCCATAAAATAATTAAATCATCTCTGGATGCCAGAAGGCTCTGTAAGCATATTAGTGAAAGAAGAGATAGATTTGGTGATATAAAAATTAACTTCTATAAATAGAAGAATCCTAGAAAGACAAGCAACAAATGTAAAAACCGCTTGCCACGTAAATATAATAGGTTGGTATCCTTAATGTACAAAGATCTCTTATAATTTGATAAGAAACAAATAACCCAGAGAAAATGGACCAAAGAAATAAACAGTAAATTTACAAAAGAAGCATAGTAATAGTAAATAATCAATTTTAAAGAAGCTAAATCTCAAGAATTTTTAAAATGCAAATTAAGACAATAGTGAAGTAATTTTAATCTGCCAAAAAAAATTTTTTTAAAGATCCAATAGCCACCATAAATGAGCATGTAAAATGATCATTCTCATATTCTGCTATAGGATTATAAATCAGTAGGTATATTTTTTTCAAGGGAAATTTTGAGATTTTTAAATGTGTACATTTCCTATGGCAGAATTAACCTATAACCCCATAAATTCTTCCACAAATTTATCCTGAAGGAAATTTTGGCTATGAACAGAGATTTACATGTAAAAATATTTATCACAATATTATTTATTATGTTTTAAAGATCAGAATCAACCTATATGTGCAAAATTAGATGAGTAATTTTTTAGATGAATAATTAAATCTAGTATCGCAAAATTTTCTGATGGAAAATCCACAAATATAAAAACTTATCTTTTCGTAAACTTTATAATAACATAGAAAAATATTATAACATTTAGTGGTAAAATCCAGATACAAAACCATATTCAAAAGGTAATATTTTGAATGTTTGAAGTAATTACACTGTATGGCAGATAATTTTGATTTATTTCTGATTTATTTCTATATCTTCCAAGATTTCTACAATAAGTATGTCTTATTTTTATAACAAGGAAATGGGGAAAAAAGGAAGCAATTTGGTGATAAAAAGGCAAGGGCAATGCATTCTTTTTTTTCTTATCAGATAATGCAAATGGTAAAAGACATATAACATGGTCATTATAATAATTGTGATTTACAACTATTTCCTATGCTTGAAAGGATAAAAACATTATCACTGCATGCTTTGGATTATGAGAAATAAAAAGATAGTATTTTATTGGTATGAAAAAATTAATTTAAATATATAATTTGTACAATTTTACATAGCTATGATGTCCTTTTGAACTTTAATAACATTATTTCATAATGTAATGTCTTAAAAAGACAACTAACAGCTTATCATATGCTAATCAAAGACTCTTTCATTATCTAAGACTTGAAGAAACACTCAAATAGAAACAAAGAAAATGCATTGTCTATCAGAGGAGTTCAGATATTTATTTCTGATTCACACAGATATGCAAGTGTAGACAATTTTTTAAGTAAACCAAATTCTTCTGATACCAAACTTGGAATACACCATTGTGTAGAGAACTGGAATGATTATAACCAAACACAGGCAAGTTTTCTCTAGGGTGGATTAGAGAATAAACTCATCATCTTTATGGGCATTGGGTATGGCTTTTCCAGACAGTTCCTGTAGGATATCCAACTCTGATTACCTTCTCCAGGATGAAGGCAAGATTTAGTCTACATACTTGGGAGTTATTTTGAACATCCTGCCATTTTTGTCAGCTTGCTGCGAAAGAAAAATTTCTTTCACTGTTTACTAGATCCCTGACACAGAGAGAGAATTCAAAAGGTCTCCCCAGAGACCGGAGGTTGAACGCTTAGGTGGCATTTTGCCCTATTATTGGACTCTGAAACACAATATTTTTTCTAAGGGATGGAAAGCTGAATGAACAATTTATCTTACTTTGATTGATGGATTTATCGACAGCCACATATGGGTTATGTAAGTAATGCAGTTCCCCCAATTGTATTATTAAATGACAAGTCCTGGGAGAAAGAAAAAATCACTTTTAGCAAATATAAAACTTTAAAACTGTTTCAAAGTAGAGGAAAATTGAGTGTCTGTTTACCTTTGCCTCGTGCTGCAAGATTTAACACTTCTTTTTTCCAAAGCCACACAATTTTAAAATGATGTCTGTCTGATTTAATGTGTTTAAGTAAAAAGATTCCCCAAAACATATCTCATTTGAAACCACTATCTGGGTGGCAGTAACAATGGCATCAATTACGGAAATGTTACTGACAACAAAAACATTCAATTCACCAACAAAGGTCAGCAGTAAATCTCTTTAAAATATGTATAGCTCATAAAAGTAATGGGTTTGCAACTGTGATGGAAACAGATGTTCATAAAATCAGCATTTAAACATGAAGACACTGTAAAATAAATGAAGATGAGATTAATTTAACAAGTTAATTCCAAACGGAAGGCTGGGGGGAGGAAATTAACAGTAAGGCGCACTACTCAAAATGAGCGGAGTTGCCTGGCAATCCGAGCCAAGAACATTGTAGCAATCTGAACTGGGGAGCCTTCAAAGGGTTTCATGCAACGAGTGATTCAAATATGGCAGAGGTATTTACTTTATACTATTTTATGACAGCAAATTGCTTTGTATTCTCTCAGATTATATGTGTGTGTATGTTATATATATATATATATATAACATAAAATATAAAATATATATATAATATATATAAAATATATATTATATATATAAATCTATATAAATATATATATATATATATATATATATATAACATATAAAATATATAACATAAAAGAAAGGACATTTGGAGCACCTGGGTGGCTCTGGTTAAGCGTCCGACTTAGGCTAAGGTCATGATTTCACTGCTTTTCAGTTCTAGCCCCGTGTGAGGCTCTGTGCCGACAGCTCAGAGCCTAGAGCCAGCTTCGGATTTTGTGTCTCCCTCTCTCTCTCTCTGCCCTCCCCAACTCACGCTCTGTCTCTCTCTCTCTCAAAATATAAATAAACATTAAAAAAAGAATAGACATTTGGCCAGTTTCCTTTTGTCATCAGGTAGAGATGAGGGAGTTTTATCTCAGCTATCTTAATTTTAGTTTTACTAAAACCCCCACCAAAAAGAAAGAGGTACTAGAAACACGAACAACGATTGCTTTCAAACTCCAAATTTAAGGGTGCAAAGGCAGCAGTGGAAACAAGTCGGAGTTCTCTGGAACAACTAGCAAATAGTTAAGAATGTCTTTCCCAAGCAGGTGCAAGCAATTATCCAAGCCTCACAAACATGTGCCTATAACACGGTTCTCTGTGCATATTTTTCTACCAATAAAGGGATGGTGCAGAAGGTCATTTCTGGGCCAGAAAGGCTGCATGCTACTTTACATCTCCAATCACAAAGCTCAACCCCGAGCCCTGAGCCATTTCCCATTATGCTCCTGGGTGCGAAGTAAATCTTGAAGGATTTTTTGAGTGTGTTCTCGCCGCTCGCAAGCAGCAGGCAGAATTTGGGTGGCCTCGCTTATTGGGACCTCCTGCTGTTGGCTGCAGTCTTTCTTGTATACAGGGATGAGGGGCATGAGGGCAACACTGACTTTAAATCTTCATCAAATAGAGACAACTGTGACTCAAGTTTGGTTTGGCCTGCTCACAGAACAGAAACATGGCCAGAAGTGTTTTGTACAAACTTTCTGTCATCGCAGAGGGGACAAAGAAGTTAGCACTGGGCTGAGGCAAAAAGAACTCAGCCCCAAAAGCAAGTTTCTGAAAATTACACTCTTGGTGAAAAGTTGATTTATACTGGAATAATCCTTTCAGTGCCCACTATAGGATTGGCTTCTCCGAGGACTATAAAGCCAGCTCTTGCTAAAACAGTAGTTTTATTTGGGGTCTTCATGATTTTTGACATAGCTCACCATATAGCTCAACTTGGCCAAATCAGTCGGCATAGATATAAGCCCTCCAACAATTAGAAGCCAGTCTTTGAACAAAATCCATCTCCGAGGCGTCTAATAATTAACATGTTGGACTTCTTAGTTCTTTTGTGTTTTGACTCATATCTTCATGCCTTTATTGACCATACATTTGATCTCTTTAAAACGGAATAGAAACACCAAACTGGTGATTTTTCAGTCTAACATTTTAAGTCATATAGCTAGTTGGTGTCAGTTAACAAGCATGTATTGACCTAGTACTGTGAGTAGGGCACTGACGTAGATATTATGGTGGTGGAATGCTGAAAGAAGAAAGAGAATAAAAGAAAAGAATATTATTCTTACCCTCAGGAAGCCTACCATGTAACTGGAGGAAAAAAAAATGTATACATGAAACAATCTGAAAATTGTTTATTTTTTAACAAAGTATGTATTTTGAAATATTAGAATACTTTTTTATGTTAGAAGTAATATAGGTTTATTATAAACAAATCAGAACACTCAAAGCTATAGAGGAAAAAATTTTAATTACCACCATCCAAAGAAAAACTACCACCCAAAGAAAAGCCAATATTTAGGTTTTACAGAAAAATTGTAAAGATGATATTGAGAGTTCCCATATTCCCTACACTCAGTTTTTCTTATTGGTATCATCTTACATTACTATAGTATATTTGTTATAATTAAGAAACTGGGGCACCTGGGTGGCTCAGGCCTGACTCTAGATTTCAGCTCAGGTGATGATCTCATGATTCAGGAGTTCGAGCCCTGCACGGGGCTCTGTGCTGGCAGTGTGGAGCCTGCTTGGGATTCTCTGTCTCTCCCTCTCTGTGCTCCTCCCCAGCTTGCTCTTTCTCTCTCAAAGTAAATAAATACACTTAAAAAAAATAAAGAAACTAATATTGGTACACGATTAGTAACTAAAGTCTCTATTCATATGTTTCTTTTCATTTTCTCTACTACCTTTTGCAGTAGAGCTCTTAACATATGAGTCCACTTAAGAGTCTTTGAGCTACAACCCACTGTTACTATGCTGGAGCCCATTGGTATAACCATAAGATGTGAGAGAAGGGACATGTCCTGCAATCTTATGATTGAATCTCGGTTTTTTAGTGGGCCCCTTTCTCTGGTTCGTGACCTTCACAGATAGTAGCATAGCTTGCTTGTTTCATCCCGCCTTAGGTTAGGTCAGAAATCTAGAGGAGACTAGACTAGTCTCCTAGTCTGGAATAAAGCCCCTCCGGTCAAACTCTTTTCCCAGGAGAGGAGGACTTCCGTATGGTGAACCCTCTGAGTATGTTTCACGATTAGTCTTCCCCTTTCTCACCCGGAGCCACAAGGTAGAGCACTCTTGGATCTTCACTGCGAGAATCTGGTAGATTTTCTGCACGCAAAACTCATTAAAGTGTGGGGATCCCCGAAGACCGTGGCCCCCACAGGAGTTTCTCTTTCTCAAAAGAGTTCACACTCAGCCTCCAGCCATTTGTCAAAATTAGTGCCTTCTAGTTCCAGAGGCATCTGTTCCAGGCAAGTGAATGTCAACTGTGACTCTGGATTTGCCTTTCTCTCCAGATTTCAGGATAGCGATTTGACCTGCAATTTCAGCTAACCACCTCAGTTCTTGGCTGGGTCAGTTTGTTCCACTTTTTCTTAAGAACAGGAGTGGTGTCTTCTAAACTCTTTGTGTATCAGAGCAGAAACCAGAAGAAGGCCCACTATTGACATTTTGATGAACATGGTTCATGTTTTTCTTTGTGCACATTTGACAAATTTTTTACCTATTGTTTTTAAAAGTAGGATCAAACTCTACACAATCCCTTTTTCACTTCCTCTTTTTTTTCCCACTTACCCAAATAGTGTTAATATTTTTCCATGTGCCTCAATACTCATCTATGGCACAAATTTTAATGGTTTCGGGGCATCTGGGAGGCTCAGTCGGCTAAGCGCTGACGTGGGCTCAGGTCATGACCCCACGGTTCGGGAGTTCAAGTCCCGCATGAGGCTTGCTGCTGTCAGTGGAGGGCCTGCTTAGGATCCTCTGTCCCCGTATCCCTCTGCCCCTCCCTCACTAGCTCGCTCTTTCAAAAATAAATAAAACATTAAAAAAATTTAATGGTTTCTAGTACTCCATATTTGGCTTGCTAAGAAAAATACAAAAACTTTGGAAATACGGCAAAAATATGGCACATACTTTCAATGGTAAATAAGGTGAATCCCCTCAAAGACTAAGAATAAACTGTGTCAACTTATTCTTTACTGTTTAATAAAGGGTCTAGATTTCCTGAAGACACATGTTAACCTGTAGATTTTTTTCCAATTGAGATGCAAATGTTTTCTTTCCAAGAGGAACTGTAACTCCCTAATTTAGGATATATTGCCCTCTAGGATATTACCCAGTTTTATAACTAAACCAGCATATTATATTAATATTCATTTATTGAATTGTTAGTAAATATTAACTCCTCTAATGCTTTTTGAGTCAGTCTTAACCTCTTACTGGTTTCCTCATTAATTAATGAGTAGAATAAAATCTTTAACTCATGTTCATTTTATATTTGAATGACATTCCTGATTTTACATTCGTGGAAATTATTCTTAAGTAGAGTTTCCCATAATTTAGGTAATTATTCCCTGATTTGTTGACATTGGGTTTTTTTTCACATTTGCTGTTAGGATAGCATTGTAATGAGCATCATTTTACTTGTAAAAAAATATAATTCTGACATCTCTGATGTTTCTTTGACATAGATTACTAGAAGTAGAATTTACAGATCAAAGAATACTGTTAAATTTTTTATTGATTTTGCTGAATTGCCCTTCATGAAGATTATACCAATGCATTCTCTCAATCACAAGGAATGACAATAGTGTGCTTTCTAAATTTAATCCAATCTTCCCTACAATAGACATTTTAATTTATTTTAAACAACTGGACATTTGATAAACATAGTGTTTAGTTGTTTATTTTTTCAGTTGTGATTACTATATTGATTACCAGTGAGGTATATGCTCTTTACATGTTTTGGGGTTTCATTTACCCATTGGTAATTTTTCTTTGAGAATCGCAGATTGATTGTCTTTGGCCCATTTTTCTGTTGAGATGTGTTTCTTCTGCTTACTAATTCAGAAAAACTCTTTCTATACCCTCGGACCTCTGGCTGCAAAAGTTTTTCATAGCTTGCCTTTGGTTCTTAATTTCATTTATGGTGTGTTTGGGATATCTTACATTTTACATGGCCAGAAATATTTTTTACTTTTCCTTTTATGCTTAGAAATGCCTATATACCAACTGACATTAGATGGGCACTACTGCTTTCTCTGACTGTGTAATAGCTCTATGGAACTTACTTTGGTGTAACATGCAGTGTAGGGATATAAGTGCTTTCCGAATTGTTAATTAAGTTCTTAAAAATTAGTATTAAATATGCTTCCTTTCTCTCCAGATCTGCAATGGTGCCATTTAAATGCACTAAGATTCTTATGTCTAAATTTTGTTTCAATATCTTTTCAGTTTCATGGATCTGTTTGTTCTTACACAGCTCCTACTGTTTTAATTAATGATGTAAGTGCTTTTTAACAACTTGCAGTTCTTGCCTTCAGTATCCAGATTTGCTTTGATATTCTCATTTATTGTTCTATATTAATTTTAAAGTAAATTCCCAATTTTCCAGTCCCCAAAAAAAGTCATTTTGATTAGAATTCCTTCTTAAACTGGAGACAATTGATAGCTTATGAAATATTGAACATTTCCATCCAGGAGCATGAGATGTTTCCTTTATCAGACTCTCCTTTAAAGTTCATCAGAGAAGTGTTTTGCTTGTCTTCATTGAAGGTTCCACATAGTGCTTCTTGAATTGATACCCAATGATTTATATTTTGGTTGTTTTGAAAACTTAGAATATGATAAATTTTTATATATTCCATAGTCATTTTGAAACTAAATGTGTCTTTTAATTACAAAGTGGAAGATTAAATATATATCTATTAAATCAATCTTTTAAATTGTAGTTCTCAAATCCTCTGTATCTTATCTATCTTATATCTGCATGATATGGCTCGAAAACCATTTCATAACAATTTCAGTCCTGATATTTACAACCATGTGTGTCTTCTAGTTGCTTTAAGATGGGCATTAAATCAGGATAGGTCTTAATCAAAGATCTGAACCCTGGCTGCCCATTACAATGACCTAAGTAGTTGGGTTTTTTTTGTTTTTTTTGTTTTTTTTAGTTATGAATGCAGAATGATTTAAAATGAACCTCTGTGAATGAGAGCCTGGGATTTACTATTTTTTAGAAGTTTCCCCAAGTGATTCTAATGGAACCAAAGTCACAAACTAGTGTCCTAAATTATTATCATGATCATGTGAAATTTACTACACATTTCTACAGCCAATCATATTAACAAGTGGAACAAATGCTATCTGGACACTCAAGAAATGTACATACTAAGCCACCAGCAAGGTAGCCTGTGTATCTTTAAGGAAAACAGTGAGCATTCAATATTTGAGTTTCTGAGTCTCTAACAGGCTTTACCTCTAACTTGAGTAGCTATGTAATTATATTCCTCTGTGCCTTATTTTTCTCACTTTTGTAATAATTGATTGAACTAAATTATCTATAGGAGAAATTTTAAACTCAATCACTTAAAGATATTTCTGTAAGAATAAGTAAAAAATGAACCAAGAAATCAAGGATTATATGCAGGTGGGATGCACAAGTAGTCCTGGTTAGCTTGATGGTGAGATTTAATATAGAGTCTCAAACTCAGATGCCTTCAGGGGCCAAAAAGTTAGCACCAATTTGTGAAGCAGCCAGGGCTGAGAAGTATGAGCTCAGTTGTCAATTTAAGGCTCATGCAATGTCTAATGACATTCAAATTCAATTATACAGAACAGTGGTCTCCAACGTAGTGAATACAACCCAGCTAGTATACCAAATGACCCACTGGGCTGTAATAAAATAATATGCTTTATTAATATTTAGTATGTGGATAGACAATACTGTATATGTAACTGTATAAGTTAAAATACCTATATTGGGAAATAATGCTTAAATCTTCTTCATTTCTTCAATACATCATTTTATTTATTTATTTTTAATTTTTTGAGAGAGAGTATGTGTGTGAGTAGGGGAGAAGAGCAGAGAGTAGGAGAGAGAGAGAATCCCAGGCAGGCTCCTTGCTCATTGTGGAGCCTGAGGTGGGGCTTGATCCCATGACCCTGGGACCATGACCTGAGCTAAAATCAAGAGTCAGAGGCTCAACTGACTGACCCACCCTGGTGCCCCTCAATACATGATTTTAAAAGAATGTTTAGACACAACTGATATAGATGAGTCACTTGTCCTTGAACAAGTAACTTAACTTCTCTGAATCCTTAACTGTAAAATGAGAATAGTAGCAAAATTTTCCTTGCATGGCTGTGGTGAGATTTAAATGAGACAATGCATACAAGTCTCAAAGATTGTTAGATACTCTTACAACCAAGTAATATCCAAATTAGCTCTCCTATTTCTCATCTGGCCTTTCTGTTTCAAATCCCTCTGCTATATTGTTAACTCAATTATCTTTCTAGAACACAGCCCAAACATGTCACCATACTGCTTGAACCACACATTTGTTAATGCACACACGTGTGTGCATGTACACACACACACACACACACACATTAGTGATTGGTTTCCCATTGTCTGCAGAGCAAAGTCAGTAGCTAGTCCAGTGGTCAAGACCATTTACAAGCTGGCCCTTCCACCTCTCCTAGCTATTTTGTCACCACTCTTTGACACACACCCACTGACACGGGACTCTGTCCTTTCTTCAATGTGCCAAGAATTTTTACAGCTCTATTTCTTTTAGGAATTCCCTTCCTCTGCTTTTTCCCCCTAACAAAGTCCGACTGCCTGTGTTTGTGGGTCACTTACTGTCCCTAGAGTATGTCTGGTAGAAATAGGAGGAAAAAAATCAGAACATATCTGAGATGTCTTTGAAGACATCAAAACTTGCCAATTATGATTATACAAACGATTAGTTGTCTGAGACAAACTGAGACATTGATGAGTGTCTGTCCTACCAAAAGTATCCTTTCTTTACAAAGCAACTCTCATAGGCTTCCTGTGAGTGAGTGTTTCTGGTTTATTTCAAATGATTTAATCTATAGAAATGTAATTTTCAAGCAACTTTTAAAGAGCAACACTAACAGTATGTAAACCAAAAAGTCACCTGTATATCCTTATGATAAAGGGATCTAATTGGAAATCAAACCTCAGTCCTCCTGGGTAATAAGTAGAGAAGAGGTGAAAAGCAAGTCAGGATAACATACTATCTGGAATACCTATACTCAGATATTTTAAAATGGCACTTATTTTATTTAGATAACACTTATAGATTTTCCGGTGTCCAAGGTGTTAAAAAATATATATACCATATGTTCCCTTTGATTCCAGGATTAAATACACATACACATATCCACATACACGCACACTAGGTTCTATTTGAACAACATAAATGTAAACTTACATGTTATAATGAATTTTTGGCTCTTTATACAGAGAATGATAGAATGATTAAAAGCTGGATCTTCTGTATTTTCTATTTCAGCTTCTTTAATTTTACAAATGAAGAAAGACCAAGAATTGCTGACTCATTTGCAGATGATAGCATACCTATTTAACACCTTACCTCCAATCCTTTAATTCTTTTTTTTTTTATTTTAATGTCTATTTATTTGTGAAAGAGAGACAGAGTGCGTCTGAGGGAGGGGCAGAGAGAGAGGGAGACACAGAATCTAAAGCTGGCTCCAGGCTCTGAACTGTCAGCACAGAGCCCAACACGGGACTCAAACTCCTGAACTCTGAGATCATGACTTGAGCCAAAGTTGGTTGCTTAACTGACTGAGCCACCCACATACCTCCAGTCCTTCCATTTTTATAGAGCGAGTGTTTCCTCTTCCCTGCCTTGTTCTTCTTCCATCACCTACCTTCCTCTAGTTCCAGCTTTCTTTGGTTGTCATAGTAAGTGCCAAGACTGCTGGGTAGTGATTGCATCAACCTGGATGGTATCACCTGAGCCACACAGGCACCCCGGATAGTCCCTATTGAGATGCATTATCAAAACTATAATACCAAAAGAGCAAAATGTCTCATTAGCGACTTTTGTATTGATTGCATTTTGAAATGATAAGTTTGATATATTAGTTTAATACAATATAATTTAAAAATCAGTCTCACCAATTTTTTACTTTTTAATGTGGCTACTAGAAATGTAGTTACATTCCTATGGACAATGCTGACCTAAAGGCCTCAAGTATGGCGTGTCACCTGGAGTAATGCATTACATGGGCCCTCCACACCTATATTTATCATGGGTACAGGGAAATGGAAATTATAATGCTGCGTGATTTTCGTATTCTAGTAGAACTTGTTTTTCCTATTTCAAAGTGCACGTCTAATTTGGAATGGATCCCCCTGATGACATTTCTCCAAAAGTTTTGTATGTGAATATATACATGTATATAAAAAACTGCCACTGATGTTGAAAGCCTTTCTTCATTAAAAGATTTTCTAGATGCACTCAACAAGAGCTTTATATAGCTTGCACAGAAAAGAAAGTGCTTGAGGTAGCAGAATGCACAAAAACAAACAAAATGCAAATATAGGAATTACAGAAGTAGCTTGAGTTATCAGGCAATACTTTGCTGCTTCTAAGTCAAAAATATACGCTTTATGTATTTAATTAGTGATTGAGCACCTAGACTCAGGAGGAGTCTTAATCTGGCTTAAAGAGTGACTTCCTTTCACAAAAAAAAGGGAAAAAAAAGTTCTGAGCCTCTTGCTTATAAAAAGGTCAGGCTTGACTCAGACATAAATTATTCACAGATATTAATATCCTTTTGTGTAATACTTTTTGAAGTGGGACAGATGTAATAATATGCAGGGCTAAAATTTTGAAATCCTTGAGAGAATATTTTTTCACAAAAGTTTGGATCTGTAACTAATTAAAAATGAGACTGAAAAAATGTATGGAGATTCAAGTTCACATTAAAACTGTCCAATGACAAAGACCTTTCACATTTTGGAAGACATAACTTTGTTTTTATCTTTCCCTGTTGTTTCCTTTAATGACTGGTAATAAAACAGAAGGAAATACATTTTAGCCCTAAGACACATCTGGAAATGATATTTCAAATAGTCCTCCCATCGGTCCCCCAGAATGAAGTTTAAGCACCTTGGTGACCTACTTCCCTTACCTCTGGAAACTTTCTAGATGAAATCAGAAGGGTATTGACAGTATTGCAGTTTCCTTGGGGCTCGGGGAAAATAAATATGCATTCCTCTCCTTTCTAGCTCATCAGTGGTTAGTTACACCCACATTCATAAGAGCAATGGCCAAAAGGTGGAAGCAACCGAAGTGTCCCTGGACAGATGAATGAATACACAAAATGTGGCATATACGTACAATACAATAGTATTTAGTTTTAAAAACAGAAGGAAATCCTATAATACGCGACGATATGGATGAGCCTCGAAGACATATTAAGTGACATTAGCCAATCACAGAAAGACAAATACTGTATAATTCTGCTTATATAAGGTATCAAGAGTAGTCAAAATCACAGAGACACAAAGTAGAAAGGTAGTTGCCAGGGGGTGTTGGGAGGGGAGAGTTTGTTTAATTGTTTAATGGGTATAGGACTTCAGTTTTGCAAAATGAAAAAGTTCCGGAGACTGATTACACAACCATATGAATACACTTCACACCATTGATTTGTACGCTTATCAATGGTTAATATGGTAAATTTTATGTGCTTTAAAAAAAAAAACAAACAACTCAGCAGCAATGCTCTTTTTCTTTAATTCACCTATTTGGCTGGTTGATTCAGTTTTATTTATGTTCATCAGAAGACATCAAAATCTACCGTGGCGGGGAAGTTCATCGAGTATTCGGTGTTGGAACTCAAAGGCTCTTGGACAGCTAACCTACACCCACCGTTGTACATGCTAGTGTGGGGGGTGAGGTCCAGGGAAGCAAAATGGCTTTGACCTAAGACCATGAGGTTAATTGGCAGGTCAGCTGGGGCAAAAATTAAATTCCTTTACAACACAATACTCTATTTTCTTACACGTATTTGTGACCCAGCAAACCTTCATGTTATTACGCATTTTTTATTTTAATGAAAAACCAGCTTAGGTGTTAATCATTGCCAAGGTCTTGTTTTCATCAATTGATTGCTTACCCGAAAGCTCTTTAGCAAATTTGAACAGAGGGAAACGTAGAAATGATGAGGCCTCATTAGTATATGACTTCCCTGAATGCCTAGACTTCAGCAATTCAATTTTTACAGTTTTGATCTTCTTCAACACTAATGTGAATTGCTGCTGATTTTTTTTTTTTTTTTGGCTGCTGAATCTTTTGTTCAGAAAGCACTTAAACGGCGAGACAGCCTGTGGTGAGGTTCATATGACTGGCATGTTTAGAAGCCCAAATGTTTAAAGCGTTGCAACTGACCATCACTATTTGTACAGATTACCTACCCAAAGAGATTGAGAGAAAATACAAAGAAAAAGATAAAAAAGGAGTGTAGATGATTAGAGCTTTCTAATTAGCTATGCAGAAAGTTGGATGATGTGTTTATACCTTAAAGTGTCTACCTCTAAAATATTCCCCATGTAGCCCTCCAGAAAGTCAGGCCACCTGCACACACAGTGTTTTCGTAGATTCATTGCCTTTGTTGAGAACAAAAAACAATTCCCAAGGTTCGCAACTCATGCTGTCCAACGCTCATGTTCCCCTCTCTAATCCAGGGGAGCTGTGACTTCAGAGAAGATGTGCAACGTGGTTTCCACTTTTAATTTGGTCAGTCTCTGGAGCACAATATCTCAGTAACATTATTAGTTTTGCTCACATATATTGTCACTACAATTCTGTAGAACCACAGCTCCCCACCTCCCCACCCAGGGGACCTGAGCGTGCTGCAGTGAACTCAGAGGGCACCACAGAAATTTTAAATTGTTGGTAAAGCATAACAATACTTGGTCATAGGAAATTTGGACACCATGCAAACTAGTAGCTCCAGAGTTGATATTTTCAACATTAGATTCCACTACATTTCTTTGATGACACCATATCTTTATGTAGCTGGATATTTCGCAGGCATTAGGATATAGAGCAAGTACTATGCAGGACACCTGGGTGGCTCAGTTGGTTAAGCATCCAACCTCTGACAGTGCAGAGCGTGCTCTCCCTCCCCCATCTCTCTGCCCCAACCCTCTTCGCTCGCTCTTTCTCAAAATAAATAAATAAACAAACAAAATTTAAAGCAAGTACTATGCAAAAATCCATGTGGACCAAGAAATGAGGGTGACAGCATCCAATTTGATCCCAAGTTTAAGATATTGTACAAAGTACAACAGGTGCACCCACCTTATTAGTAAATAACTGTGGTTACCTAAGAATAAAATATAGTATTTTTGTCTTTCAATATATGTGGTTTTTTTTTCCAGATGGTTACTAAGTGGTTAGGACACAAATACATATTGAATTGTTTGGACCTAAGTATTTAATAAACAACTGCTAAGTATCTAAGTATTTTGGCCTCGAGACACCATGAAAAAATTACTGAGACACCACGGTCACCATGAACAGACAAAGTTGGGGATCTTCTGTTGTGAGGAGTCTTAGAGTTGATATTGTGGTTGATTACTGCTGTCCTAACACACCTTCTAACAATGATAACATGGAGGAATTCTATTACCAAAAAAGTTGGACAACAGCAGGGATTGAAAAGCTACTCAGAAAGACCACTGCTAAGCGATTGAATATGGCTTCGAACCTGAAACTTAAATAAATTTCTTTGTTTAAATGATGGTTCTAAAGCATATTGAAGAGTCAGCTCTGCTTCTTGGAATCATATACCAAGAAATTGTCATTCTGTTTTAAAGCAAACAATGTACAGGAGCCCTAAACAAATTTCCTTTTAGCCTTAACATTGCTGACCCTGCCAAAATGCATCAGGGAATGAACATCAATGGGGCACAACAATCATCTCTCACTGAGATGTGCTTCCAGGTAGATACCTCTGGGTAGGAGTGTTCATTACCTTACATATTTTCCTGGAAATCTGGTTTCCGGGCTGCCAAGTGTGATTACAATGTCAAGATGAAACCCAAGGCAAGAAGTCATGTATGAATTTCATGTCTCTATCAAAGAAAAAAAATGGTTTGGGATTGTCCAGCATCACATTATTAAGCATTTTCTTGATTATAAGAGAGTCTGAGATGCCTGAAATGGCTCTAATTAGAATCAGAAGTCCCCTGTCACAATCACAATTCTGTACCCAGTTGGTTGCAACACATTGGCTGCCATTGGTGATCATTTTAGACCATGTTCAGGTTTTGTCTTTCTAGTCCAATTTTTCTCACTTACATCTTTTGCTAAAAGCCACTTCAAATAGATTTGGGAAAAAAATGGAGTAATACATTCCAGTAAAACATCATGGTGATGCTTACTGAACTTCTTTGAAGTGGATTTGCCAACAAAATTGATTTTTTTATCGTTCACCATGTCTCTCCAGGTTCAGCAAGAGTAGCTTATGCTGCCAAATGGGACAACTTTTAGAGACTTGTCTTAATTATCTGCATTCATAATTAGCCAATGACCAGCAGACACACAAGAATGTGTCCTAGATGCCCCTTTGCCTGTATCCAGTCTTCATTCATTTTACCCTCAGAGATTTTCCTTATTAAAAAGCCATGTGGCTAGGACAGATGGCCTGCATGTGTTATCTCCATCTTTATCAGCATTGAGGACATTTCCGTTGGGGTAACTTGACAGTAGCAGAATTTTCGGGAATATTTATCCTAAAGCCATCTGGCATTGATTTTTCAGCCTCAATCCCTGAGGGTTCATGAGGGTCTTAACGTGAAAGAGATAATAAGTCTCTGGCCATTGCAATTGCTGAGGGACTCACACTTTGTGCGCTTACTAATGTAAGGCAAAGGTCATCTTGGAAAGTGTGCTATGTCCTTAATAGTCAAAAGATGATAAGATGAAACTGAGAGTTTGTTTTATGTTTATAGAATAACATCTAAAGCCAGAGGAACTGAGTGCAATCCTACTCCCTGAATTTGGTAGAGTAAAAGTTTGAGTAAGCCGCATATATCTTCAGCCTTAGTTTCCTTGTGTGTAAAATGGGAATAATCTTAACACCTAAATCATAGTGGTTGGGAAACTAAATTTGAAAGCAGTATTCAAATATGAGTTACAATGACCTAAGGAGGAAACTGGTGTTTTGAACCCGGCAAGGTTAGGGAATCTGACATTAGCATATTTATTGTGTAGGAGTTCTTGCTTGTATTTTATTGATTGTGAGTTACTAGTATAACGGTGATAGCTCTAGAGAATTCTTGCAGTAGAAAAGTGCTTCCGTTGAAGACAGTCTCATTTTACCACTTCCTTAACATAACAAGTACCTAATTCCTTAAAAAGGCACCTGTTTAGCACCTTAGTAATATCTAACATAAACTAGTGTTTCGATTATTTCAAAAACCTCGTCCTTCTTATAAAGCTTTCAGTAAAGACAATGTTATAATGCCATAACCGTCTTTTCTCTTAACCCTTGACATTTTGACCTTTGAAACATCTCTCCTCAATTTAAGCACCAATTTTTAATTCTATCATTTTCTCCCAAAAACCAGAGGATCTCTAAGTTGTTCTTATTTTGTTTTCACGGGTAGAATGTTCAGAAAGCCACTTTTCTTGATGAAAATTCGTAAACGAACACAAACAGGGGGGCAATCTGAGGGCTCAGCGTTTTCCCTTTCCGCTCTTCCTCTCACACAACACCCAGAGATCGCAGTTACTTGAACGATTTTGGTAGCAAATTGCACCATCTTCATTCATTCTTTCTTTTTTCCAATTGACTTAAGGTTGACTCAGTCTGAGCCCTGTTTTACATGCCACAGCTGACCGTCCTGTTCCCGTCAGGGTCTTGAAAAAAGGTGTCTTTTTCGGCTCGTCAGTTAATCCAAATCTCTTGAATTACATTCTCCCCTTCTTGCTGGCTCTGTCTGGCAGATGCAGAGACATTGATAGGCACTGATTTCCTACACTTGAACAAGATGGAGGTGCACCTATACCCTTGACATCAGCTTCAGCCCATCTGACTTTCTGATTTAGTTTTGATGAATGCCCCCTGTTTTATCCTCCTTCTGTGATCATTTTAGTTAAGATTCAATCATAAAGAATGTCCTAATAACGCCTCTACTGACCAAATACTAACTAATTACTTAAGACGAGCCTTATGTACAAATATACATATATATTTCCCCCAGGTGACCAACTTGTCCCAGTCTACATGGGACTATTTTGATTTTACCACTGAAAGGCCATCCTCCCAAGAAACTCCTCAGTCCCAGGGAAACTGGAATACAGCAGCCCCCTCTCATTTTCAGTTTTGCTTTCTACAGTTTCCAGTCCCCATGATCAACCCGAGTCAGAAAGCAGATGATCCTCCTTCTTCTGACTTATCTTCAGAAGGTAAGGAGTAGCCTCATGCTACATCACATTCACCCGACTTCATCTCATCGCATAGGCATTTTTATCATCTCCTGTCATCACAAGAAGGGTGCATACAGTACAGTAAGAGATTTTGAGAAAGAGGCCACATTCACATAACTTTTAGTATAATATTTTGTTGTAATTGTTCTATTTTATTATTAGTTATTGGTGTTCATCTCTTACTGTGCCTAATTTATAAATTTAACTTGATCATATTATGTATTATGTATAGGAAAAAAAACTTCGTATATACAGGGTTCAGTACCATCCATGGTTTCAGGCATCCACTGAGGGTCTGGGATTGTATCCCCCATAGATAAAAGGAGGGGGAGGCGAATGTAGTTGGTCACCACAGCACTACTGAATAGTGTGATTAATTTGGCCTATATTTAGATCCTAACTTTCTCAGAAGTCATTTCCCTACAAAGCGCTTTTTGTAGATACAAGCTGTGTGTATGAACAAGTTCAAATTGTGTCACAGTGGTTCAGGGTCACAGAGCTCTGCAAGCCTGCCCTTCATTTATGAAGCACTCTTTTTCCTAATTCCCAGCATTCTATTTTTATTCCTTTTCTTATTGTATCCATTTGCAAGCTTTGGAGGACTTTATAGAATGTGATCACGTGAAGTCTGTTTTTGTGAATTAATTGGCTGGTTTTAACTTAAGCAGTCAGTTCAGTTATAAGAAAAGTGATAGATAATGCAATTTAAATTATTAACTGTGCATTTATCTCATAGAACTATGGGTGATTTTATTTTCTTCTTTTCTAAATCACACTGTGCATGTGTTATTTTTACAAAACAAAATCTTTTCAAAGTGACTGTAAAATTACATGTTAAATAATTTCTCTTGAAATTTACCGTGTTTACCAAAATCCATCCAATAAGACCTCACCATTTCTGGTCAGAGCTGCTCACGGAAATACACGTAGAAAATTACCTAGATCTGTCCAGAAAGACATCAGGCCAGCAAAGGAAGACACCTATCAGGGTTTAAGAGACTGCGAATTATGGAGCAGGTCAGCCATGTTTGATAAGCTGACAAGGTCAGTTGAAGAATGAATGAAATTCTGGGGACAAGATAGCTGGAGGCAAAATGGAATTTGGAAGGAAAAAGAGGTATCAAGAAAATGAGTCTTAGAATTTTTTTTTTTTTTTTTTGACCAGGGGACCTTTCATTTATTCATTAACTCATTCATTTACTTGAAAATATTTACTGGGGCGCGTGGGTGGCGCAGTCGGTTAAGCGTCCGACTTCAGCCAGGTCACGATCTCGCGGCCGTGAGTTGGAGCCCCGCGTCAGGCTCTGGGCTGATGGTTCAGAGCCTGGAGCCTGTTTCCGATTCTGTGTCTCCCTCAATCTCTGCCCCTCCCGCGTTCATGCTCTGTCTCTCTCTGTCCCAAAAATAAATAAACGTTGAAAAAAAATTTAAAAAAATAAAAAGAAAATATTTACTGAATACCTTCTAATGTGCCAGTCTTTACACTGATAAATCAGAGGTATAAAAAGATCATTGCTCTTTCAGGACTTCCAGTGTGGTAGTTACAAGAGATAGCAAATATAGTAAGCATATAGTATTTTGGAAAGTAAAAAGTGCTCTGGGGAAAAAAAATGGAATATGCATGAGGATGCAAGGTAAGGTGGGTGGAAGAAGGATTATAATGTTAAGGTGCAGAGCAATAAAGGATTCAGCAAGTAAAAGGTCTTGAAGGGGACCAAGCTTTACCTAGAGGAAACAGTGAGTGAAAACAATGACTTTACAAAAATGCATTGGGATATGGAACGCTAGTTGACATCTGACCTGTGGAGTAGGACAAAAGGGGGACATTGAGTTCATGTCAGTGGATCTGCCCAATTTGGGCCTCTTAGCCTTTAAACTTGTCTCTTCCTATTTGTCTTTACAAAGATGAGGTGAGCAGAGCAGTGGTGTTAATAGTTTCCAGAATATCATAGTAGGGAACTAAGGTTATTTTGTACAGACAAGCATCATCTAGCAAACTTTTTCTGCTGTGATCTAGGATCATATGTAACCCATGAGAGCTTTCCTAATGGAGCAAACGGATTTTAATTTTTATCCCTATTTTCTTCCCCTGCTATCAAATGCTCCTGAAAAATAGTTTTAGTATTTTAATTAATGCTTTACTTTAGGGTACACACGAATATGTTTGTGTGTGTCATATAAGCAGATGACAGAATCAAAAAGATTTCAAACTATATAGATAAATGAAGTCGTTAGGCCAATAACAGCAAGAAAGCCCTTTAGGGGGAAAACTTATGTTGCCAGTAACCCAGCATTTTATTATTAAAGTTTCCTATTTTGAAATTCAGTCTTGAAGTTCTGCAGAAAAGTGCAGAAAGGATATGTATTGATGGAATGAATGAATGAGAGTGGAGAGGGATATAAAAAAGGCTACAAACCCTCATGCATTATGAAGACTTAGCCATATATCCACTGTTGCTTTTTATTAGGAAAACTGAGCCTCCCAGAGGAGAAACATTATATAAATTGTACTGTTTAAAAATTGCTGTGTTCATTATGAGGAGCTTAATTATGGTCATCATTTACCAAAAAAAATCAAAGTCTTGTCAAGGAATTCATAATAATGAATGTTTCTCATTAAAAATTAATGAACAAGTGGCTTATTCTGAAGGTATAAAGTCTGTGGAATATCATTATTTTCCTTTCTTGTTTCAAAGAATTAATATTCATGCAAATTAGATCCAAATTACTACAGTTTAGGCGGTTACTTAGTACTACAGATTATGGATTTGTTTATGACCATAGAAGCCAATTATATTTGTCAGCATAGGCTAGATTATGCTGTGATAAACAAACCTTGAAATCTCAGTGGTTTAATAAGACAAAGGTTTCTTTCTTGCTCATCATGCAGAATGCAATGGAAGTCAGAATACCTCTCAAAGCAGCTCCCTTCCCTACAGTGACTCAGCAAACTGTCAGGCTTTCATTTTAAATCTCTGCCATTTCACAACCCCCAGGATCATCATGGAACAGAAAGGGAGAGGTAGAAGGTTGTTCATCAGCTCTTAAGTGCCTCAGCCTGAGGTAACACACATCACTGCTGTTCACAGCCCCATGCCACATGGTTTTGACTAGCACATCTGGGCTATGTGGAGGAAGCAGACGAACATTCAGTGAATAATAATGTGCCTACAACAGCAAAAGCAAAACCAAAAGAAGAGATTGGTAAAAAGCACATTATCTACTAGGTACATTCTGCTAAGAGTTTTCTGCGTAACCCGGGGCCAAGGGAGAGGGCATAATATTCCAAAACACAGCCAAAAACATCTCTGTATACTGAAAAATAATAAAGCAATACATGAATCCCTAAGTTAGGGATATAATTGTCCTTGCATCCCTGTGATCAGAAACATACTATCATAAATGCTCACAGTCCAAGAGGGATCAGAGCGTCAGTAAGCGAGACATCTGGTAAACCCATCTCTCAAAGGAAAATGCAAGGAGTTACTTCTTTGAGTGTGGGGTTATCAGCGACACAGGCAAAGTCCCACTCTTTACATGGACGTACTGTATTCCGTTAACGTCTGAGGAATGCTTTCTTGACCAGAGTAACAAGGAAGACAGTGCTTTGACTGGGAAGGAAAAACTCTTCACTCTGAAGTCTTGTTTGAGAACACACACACAATTTAACTTCACGTTCTTCTTCATCCCTAGGCTAAAATAGCAAATAAATGAAGGACTAAGTTAATTAAATGCATATTTTAACAGCATTTATCTGGCATTGATTGGCTGAGGCCACTTACAGTAAAGTGTGGAATAGTTAATACAAGTGCTGGCCATATCCTAAAGGAGGTGACCTCAAGGTTATATAATTGTAGCGGTAATTTATTTAGCTTAAAATGAATGTGTTCTCAATTAGGTTGGTAGGCATTATAATAACACAAGTGGGATTTATATTTGCTATGTCTTGGCTGTGAGGGTTTAGTTATTGGATTTGTTTGCCTATATTTAGTCCTCCCATTCAGGATCCTTGCCTCTCAGGAAAGATCAGGAGGCTTCTTCACGCTGATTAATAGGGGCACAGTCCTAGCATTGCGGGTATCAGCCTGATCTCGCCAGAGGCCATGAAGGAGCAGACACATAGCACAGCCTCCAGAAATCAACATTATGGGGGGGGGGAGGAGTGGGGGTTCTGCCAGTGGGAACTGTTTCTGTTTCTCTCCCAGTACAGACCCATCAGCATCTTCAATTTGCCCATAAATCGGTGCTTAATATGAAAATATATCACTGCTGAGGCACTTCAGGATTTATTACGGGATTTCTGTTGTTGGAGTTCATGTTTTACACACACACCTTCTTTTCCTGTGCTCTGCTAGACCTCTGAGGCAGAAAAGCAATTGTCCATGATGCTCTACTCTCATATTTGAACTTCTGATTCTATTTGTCTAATAGGGGAACTGAAGCATCATTACCATTCCTTGGTCAGATGTGGTAAAGAAATTTATAAATTTTTAAAGTTCTTTATTTATTTATTTTGAGAGAGAGAGAGAGAGAGAGAGAGAGAGAGAGAACGCACACAAGTGAGGAGGGGCAGAAAGAGAGAGAGAGAATCCCAGGCAGGCTCCACACTGCCACCACGGAGCCCAGTGTGGGGCTTAAACTTACAAACCATGAGATCATGACCTGAGATGAAATCAAGAGTCGTTCGCTTAACTGACTGAGCCACCCAGGCACCCCTAGAAAATTTTAAAGTCGACATCCAGTTGGCTGAGTCTTTACCAACCCTGGCCACCCAGGTCTCTGTTAATTTTTTAACCTTTGCATACACGCCAAGTGTGCCCCTTAGTAATTCTGTATGAACAAATGAAATGATCATTATTATCATTTTCGTTTATTTACAAGCTGGCAGAGATGAAGGGTTGGTCACTCACTGGGTCCCACAGACGCTGGTTCTGGAAGCACAGGACTCAGCCAGTAGATGTCTCTGTTAGACTCATAATAGTGAATGCCCCCTTGGGAGGAGTGTAGCCTGCTTGCGAAATGTGTATTTTTGTCCAAAAATTGAAACAATCTAAAAAGGGAATCTGGTTGTCCTTGTGTTTCAGTTTAGGCTGTCAACTTCACAACGCAGTTTCTGTTTAGATCAACCAGTGAGGTGGGAGCGCCCACGCGTTCCCCTGATGGATAGAGGGTTCTCACCCATGACAGCCCTCCCCCTAAAATACAACTTTGTGCAAACCTTCCTTTTCCGGGGAACTGAAACTAACCCTCATCTCCTCGGAGACCATCTGCCTTGCAGTGAGGGCTTTGACTAGCCCAAATTTATGGTCTTTGGGATAACAGAGAGACTTTTTTTTTTTTTTGATCGCTTATGCAACAGACTCAGGTAAGCAGATCCAACATGTGAAATTGTTGGAGATGAAAACTGTCACCAAAGCAAGAAGGAAGTTGTAGAGATGTGTTCTGCAAAGCAGAGTGCTCTCTACCAACTCATTTTTGTTTGAGGTACTTCAGTGGTTCTGCAGCCCAAAGAAGGAGTTTCTCCGCGTATCCACCAACACAACGTTGGAGGACAGGAGGACTTTATATTTAAAGGTTGCGTAACCAAGTCTCAGTCACCATGATGCTGCTAGTCTCAGGAAACTCTGTCCAGTGGAAAGAAAATTGGACTGGGTGTGAGGAGATCTGCGTTCCTCTTTTTATGCTCTGTGTGACGTCCAGTTGCTTAACCTTTCCGATCCCGTTTAGTTCTCTGTGGCATGGGGACAAGAAGAAGAACAAAGGAAGACACAGTTTTTGAAGGAAGTTTAAAAATTCTTACTTGTCAGGATTGCTCCGAGGCGTAAATAAGAGCTATAACCCTCCTGACTTATGCTCAATTGCTGCTTACTCTTTTCCCCCTCCTTCTTTTCTCATTGGTCTGGTCAATAGGAAGTCTAAGAATACTTTTTTAAAAAAATTGATAAGGGGACCCAGTAGGTAAATCTCATATCAGAGATTTTTACGCACTGTGCTCTGTAACCCCCTCTTTATCCCTTTGAACATAGGACAGGTGTTCAGAGTCAGAAGAACGGCACAGATTAAGTGTCAGATTGTCCTTATCCTCTTTGATTTGAAAGCTATTGCTCAAGCTACATTTTTGTAGCTACTAAACTCTGATGGAGGAAGAGTGTCATTTGCACTAGCAAATATAATATGCCAGAAGAAAGCATGCTTAACTTCTCTGTCATCCAGACATTCATGGCTTGTTCATTGCCTCGTCCACTGGGAAAGTCCTTTAGGCTTGACCCTCTGCCCTCTGCTGATGGGCAAGTGCCATTCACATCCTGGTTCCTCCTGTCAGGGGATCACTCTACTGTCTGGGAGAAAGGTCTTCAAATGACTACCTCCAATGCTATGGATAAATTGAATGCTAATCAGAACTTAAAGCATTAAGAGAATCCAAATAAGGAGATTTTGCATGCTCAAAAGAGTGAGGGGAGTGTGGGCCAGAAAAAAAGGCCCCAAACAGAACTAATTTAACAGGTGGGGCTCAATTAATAACAGGAAAAATAGCTAGACAGTAGGTGAAGGAGGAAGGGGATGACATCTTAAGTACTGGGAATAATGAGAACGAAGGCAGACAAACTTTTTGGAGGAAGTCGAAAAGCTCCCCCATACTTCACTTGTAAATAAGTGTCCTGAAATTGTGAGAGTATTCATACTAAACACAGATGTGCAGAGAAAAGAAAGATCCTTTGCTCCCCGAAGCTGCTATGATTTTCATGGGGGAGGAAGGGGAAGAAAGAAGAACTGTTTAAAATCTGGCCCAAAATATTGCAGATTTTGACTCCGACTCTTTGAGATATGATAGCTGGCCAGTCTTCCAGAATGCCTCTCTTCTCCCTGACTCTGTCCTTCCCTGGCCTCTGATACAGGATTCTTTTGTTCTAGCAAAGAAGCCTCCCACTTTTGACCCAGCATCTCCTTCCTCTCCAAGGGCAAACCAGACTCGTTAGCCCATCCAATAAAGCTCTGAAGGCCAGACATGGTGGGATCCTGTCTGTGCACTGCCCACATTCCTCTCTCGGCTCTCAGATCTCCAGCTTTCAGAGTGACATCTGTCCTCCCTACTTTCTGAAGGTATATTTGTTCCTGAGCTGTAGTGAGGGACTTGCCCACCACAGAATGTAAGTTGAGAGATAATTCAAAACATTATCTCTAGGGGACGCCTGCTGGCTCAGTTGGTCAAGCGTCCGACTTCGGCTCAGGTCATAATCTCACAGTTTGTGAGTTCGAGCCCCACACCAGGCTCTCTGCTGTCAGTGCAGAGCCTGCTTTGGATCCTCCTTTCCCCTCCTTCTCTGCCTGTCCCCCACTTGCATTCTGTCTGTCTCTCTCAAAAAGAAATAAACATTTTTAAAAAAACATATCTATTTCAAAACCATGCAAATTAAATAGAAAGCTCTTTTAAAAATCCCTCTTTCAGCACTCCAGAGGGACCGGGGTCAAGTTTGTATCTTGTCCACATTTCAGACAGTCAGCTTATAGCCAAGATCCTTCTACTTTCATTGTTTTAGACTTGGGGCTCCTGAACAATAGATGGGAATGGGCTCATCTTATATAGAAACATATCTTTCTCTTCAGCAATGATAGGAATGCTATATAAAATTGAAACTTCACACAATTAGGATAGCACCAAACATTTGAATCCATTTCATGCTGAAGATTTTTCCCAATATCCAGTTTGCAATGCTCACAGGCCAAATGGAAACACTGCACAAAGATTGTAATTGCGACTGTAGCCTCTCGGAGAATCATAACGCTTTTTTGAGAGAGAAGTATCTAGAAGAGAGAAACACTGGGACAGATACAGCTTGGAAACACATATGCTTTCAGTCTGTAAGCGCTCTGATGAACAGAGTTCGTGAAGTTTTACTCTGAGCATGAAGGCTTTACTCAGAAGGTGAGGCGGGCTGGCCTTGTCTTGCAGCTGTTTTAGAAGAGCCTGGGATTAATTTTAATTTTAATAACTTCATTGGCATGACAGGGCAGCCGTGTTTTGTGAAAGTCAATACAACATGAACCTCTGTGTGGGGATTGGTTACACAGCCTCTTTCCTTTTGCTCTCCTCTGTGAGCGTGTCTGACTATGAGACTGCCAAGGTCAGGGCTAACACTTTTGTCCCTACCTCTTTACCCCTCCCATCTAATTTTCTACAATAAGTGGTGTTTGGAAAAGATGAAGGATTTAAGGAAAGATGCTGCTTTTAAATCTCTCTAAGTCCTTGGATTTTTGCCAGTATATTTCTATACTGTGGTCAGTGAGCCCAAAATGGATAAATAAATCTACAGAAAGTTTGTGAATTGGCTAGTTAAAAAAAACAATCTAGGATATTTGTGAAGTGTTCCCTTTCTGGGATGGCTAGTATGAATATTTCTTCATTTACGGCCATTGTCAATTTGAGGACCTTTTATAGTCATGCCAAGACTGAAACTCGAGTTGATGTAGGAAAAAAAAACGTCAAGAAGTATATACCATTCATATACAGGGTGTCTGTAAAAATACAGAAACATAAGTAAACACATGTCATGCCACCAATGACATCTCCAATCTTTAAGAGCAATAAAATAGTATGGACTAATATTAACATATCTTTACTAATGTCAGCAAATCTAATAATGTTGGTATTGATATTGGCATAGATATCTTTTTTCACCTATGTTCTAGACTTTATGGATACACTGTACAATATGATCCCACATTTGTTTTGTAATGTGTACATATATGTGTGCATATTTAAGACACCAGAAAATTACACACCCAGATTTTAACAGTGGTGTTCTCTGTGAGGGAAGGTTATATATCATTTTAATTTTCTTTCTTGTTTCTGATTGTTCCAATATTTCTAATATTAGCATGTGTTACTTTTGAGTTGAAAAAAAATTTTAAATAAGACACAATAGAATAAACTGTGTGTCTACACGTCCACGGTACAACGTAGTAGATGAATTCTACCATGGACACATTCAGCTACTTGGAATCATGGCCTTGAGGCCACACTTTGAAGATAAATGGTATGTCTTAAGACTCTAGGGAGGAAAGAAGTGAAGGGAAAGATGAGTAACAAGAAGTACCAGAAGGTCCAAATGCATTTATAATACTCTCAATGTGATCATTTTCTCCCATAGAAGGTCCTAGGAAAGAGACAGATTATGATAGAGTGGTTCCTTCATCTTCGATTTCTTTTCTTTTATTTGACCAAACCACCAAAAGCATTCTGAAAACACAAGTAAAGCTCCATCAGCAACTACCTGTTGAACTGACACATTACATAAAATTTGCTCTTGAGAGGTTAAAAGAAAGAGTGAAATATATGTAAATATGCCTATGCTGTTTATTTTTAAATACGAAGGTGGTTTTAATTCATGTGGTCACAGAAACAAATGTTTGGGGGCGCCTGGGTGGCTCAGTCAGTTAAGCATCCAACTCTTGATTTTGGCTCAGGTCATGATCTCATGATTAGTGAGTTTGAGCCCCAGGTCAATTCTCTCTCTTCCTCTCTGACCCTCCCTCATTTGCTCTCTCTCACTCTCTCTCAAAATAAATAAACCTTAAAAACAAATAAATAAACTAGTAAAAACCACAAATATTTGCTTAGATTTGTGAGAATAGATTCAAGAGACTATCCTAGTGCTAGTCTACCGTGAATTCCTGGAGAGCTTTCCTGTAGTCCCAGCGTGCGCATGTAGAATTATTACTATAATCTACGACAATGGTTGGTTCCAAGTTCCCCTGTGATAATATAGACTGAATTGGGCAGTCTAAGAACTTTGGAAAGAGCTTTATCATGAAACTGAATATGCCAACTGGTTTTTATATAGCTCAGACCTCTTATAGATTGTTTTCTCTGACACAATGTCTATAGCCTTACAAAACTTCTCGTATGTTTAACCTGTACATAAGAAACTCACAAGACGAAAGCCCAATCCTGCCGAGGTAGCAATTGCTTTCCCTGGAAGGAAGACCACGTGTTCCCATAAACCTTAAAGACAGAACCTAACTTAACTTTTCTCTCATGGAATATTTCTAATGCTTAAGCATCCAACATGACCCAAGCACATTTAAGGTACATTTGTAAGCTGTTCAAGAACAAAACGGCAAATAGGCAGGGATTGAATGCTTCTGGCCACTGCATCAGAGAACACTGGCTTCACGTCTCATAGGCATACCTTTCTCTTGCCTTTGAGAAAATGACATGTAGGCCATTGGAAGGAAAGAGTTTTCATTCTGTAGACACTGGGACCAGCAGATAATCTCTACCCCCAGGAGAAAAAATAACTACTACTCCGTAGACGACACCACACGCCTTCACTGAGCCACATCTGACTTATAAGAACTCTGCAGAGCACTTTGGTTGGAATGACTGTGTCACTGGCTGTTTAAGTAGATTTTTAATAAAAATTCTTCTGCCTTGATCAATCCATGCTCTTCAATTTAGAGCTGAGATTAATTCTCCAAGACACATGATGGTACAGTATTAACACTTGAAATCATCTCAGAACTGCTTGCTTTCATATTTGGCATAACTATTGTACCACCTTGGAAACTGCTTCTATTGACCTTTAGATTAAAAATATGTTGGATTATCGTGATTGACACTTTTAAAATGACTCATTCTTGCCAAACACAGCATAACAACTTTTAAACATCCCCTTTTCTTTGCAACTGCCTCCACTTTCATTATTCGAAACATGGCTGTATTCTACACCACCTCTCTTTGCCTAACATGTTTTTTTTTTCTTTCTTTTTTTTTTTTTTTTCAGAGTTCGAGAAGATTTACATTTGGAGCTAAATGTTTCAGTGATTGCTCTGTTGGGTTTCATTATACCAGTGTAGTTAATCAAAGCAAGTCTGGCCTTGCTACCATGATTCATTGTATGGTTTTTTGAACTTAATCATTTACACAGAATGAATATACACATTATCACCAGGGCTGGATTTCTTTAACAGCCTGCACGACACAGTATTGTAATGCCTTTGTCAACTGCTGGGTCCCAAGAACGTCACAGTTGCTAGGGTTTTTGTTAAGACATTTCATTGATGGGCTTTCGATTAGGAAAAAAGCAAATAGGAAGCCCCTGGTTGGAGCTACACGGAGCAGAGGAAATGCAGAGTGAGTTGGCTCAATTCCAAGTTGGGCTACCTGGAAATCCTCTGGTTAGGACATAATGTTTCTTTTCATGGTGTGTGTGGTCTTCACAATCATAATTAACAAGTAACCTTTCTTCTTCCTCATCCCTAAGCCCATCATAAACTATTGGCTCTTGGCATCTGGGTAGGGTTTGGCAGATCCCAGATGTGGGGACGGCCTGAGAGAATTACTGGGATTGTTGTTTTGAAACTGAAAAAGCTAATTGCGTAAGTATTAACACCTGTGAGCTGGGTCTAACAAGTCTAGTCTCTGTATTTAACAATTCAAGTCCAGCGATGCTCCCCTTGACACCCTGTTCCTCCACAAAAAAGCCGATTCACGTCTAGCCAGAAAAGGTGCAAGGCGGGGGTCCATTCCAGCCTCATGGAGGTCAGTTGTCAGTTGTTCAAGAATCTTAAAAACTGTTGGCTAAGCACAGCCGTTATTAAAAATCAAAGCGTATAAACTTTTAATGAAATCACTTATATATTTTAAAAGGTAATAAATACTCAAAACTCATCACTTCCGATGTATTTTGCCAGATGGTACTGTTCTCTATGCCCTTGAGGTTATCTATGTCCAGTGTATTTTATATGATGGAGACAGGATATAAGAACACATGGCTGCACATCTTTCCCCAACTTCACATTCCCCCTACGATATCATGTCAGTAACCTGAAATCAGCCATAATGAGAGTATTTGCACCACGAAAATCACAAATGCTATAAACCAGGACTTGACCTGCTGTTTTGCCTCTTCCTCGCATAGGGAGGAGGTACTATTTTATTTTGGCTCTCAGAAAACGTTAGGAAGTCAGAGAAAATTGCACTAGGTAACCTGTCCAGAGGATTCCACTGCAGCTGTTTTCTGACCTCAAAATCCATTCTCAGTCTTGTGTTCTATACCTCTCCCTCGAGTGGAACTTGAACCTACCACTGTCCTGATAGACTCATAAAAACTACTAGAGGCAGGGCACTTGGGTGGCTCAGTCAGTTCAGCATCTGACTTCAGCTCAGGTCATGCTCATACAGTTTGTGGGTTCGAACCCCTCATCAGGCTCTGTGCTGACAGCTCGGAGCCTGGAGCCTGCCTCGGATTCTGTGTCTCCCTCTCTCTCTGCCCCTCCCCCGCTTGTGGTCTGTCTCTCTTTCTCTCAAAAATCAATAAACATTAAAAAAAAAAAAAAAAAACCTAGTAGGAGCATTAACTAGTGTTTGGTTGGTGTATTTGCTATGCTCCTTGAGTTAGTTACAACTTAAGCACATTAAGGTTTAAACCTTTTTTTTTTTTTTTTTTAAATCAGAGAGCCAGTTGTTACCCATTTACCAATATATCACTATCCAGGGTTGGAGGTCCAATTTAAACAAATCTACCCCCAGGAATGACCAGACTGTTACAGCAATCCTGTCACTGGACTTTCATATCCTCATTACCTCTCTTCCACACCATCTCCTAACCCCAGAAAACACTGAACAGGACTCCTAGAAACCATTTTTTTTTTCCTGCTCATTAGAAAAATATATATCCTAATTACTAGAGTTTACCAATTGTCAAAACTCTCACTGGTCTTCAGCCTTTCTTCGGGACTCACCATCTCTACCACGCATTTTGTTTACTGGCATCGGCCAAGATGGTCCCATCTGGTTTCAACAAGGAAGCAAGATGAAGGTGATAGAAATGAGAAACTGAGTCAGTTACACAGACATACAAGGAGAGGCTGGGTTTAATGGGCTCTGAAAGAATCAGGCACGGGACTACCTGCGCCTATCCTCTCTATGCCATTACGATTTGCTTTCTATGGAGAAAACACCCTCCCAGTGGGAAACCCAGGGTATATTATCAACCAAGTACTCTCTTGCTGATGTAGGGTGAAGGAATTGAATGGAGCGCTGGCTGAGAAACAGAGACTGCAAGTCTGATAAAATCTTATGGGGCCCACCCACTTCTGTTTCGGATTTTCTCAGCATTATTTGCTAGCACACTCACAAAAGAAGTATTAAGTCCGTCTTTGTGCCTTGTATTCAAATGTTGTGTGGGAGCAAGGCTGAAATGTGCACGTGTCCTATTGGTGGAGCTTCTCTAATGGGCTATTTTATCCTCACCCCCACCCCAAAGCTCTTTAAATAGTGACCCCAAAACCTGACCTCCTGACACATTTCAGTCTTTTCGTTGGTTATTGGTACCATATGCAGCAAGAATTACCTTCGGCTTTACCATTGACCCTGGGAGTCAAGCCTTTCTCACAACTTTATCCACTATGGCATAAAAATTGTTTCTTCAAAACTATTAGTCACAGTGAATACTTTCCTCATGTGTACCATCGTCAACATCATTGCCTGTTGGGAAACTTCTGATGGGATGCAACTGACAAGTTTCTGCCTCACTCCTGATTCAAAGAAGCCCTTGGTAGCTCATAATGGAAATTTTTTGGTGTGTCATAATTATATATAAATCACACTTGAACTTTCCAAGAAGCTTTGTTCCCAAATGAAGGAAGGAAGGAAGGAAGGAAGGAAGGAGAAGGGAGGAAGGAAGGAAGGAAGGAAGGAAGAAAGAAAGGAGAAAAAGGAAGGAAGGAAAAAGGAAGGAAAGAAGGAAGGAAGGAGAAAGAAAGAAAGAAAGAAAGAAAGAAAGAAAGAAAGAAAGAAAGAAAGAAAGAAAAAGAAAGAAAGAAAGAAAAAAGTAATAGCAAAATTCCTTAGGTGATTACAAAACAGTTTTTTAAGTTAATCTATTTATTTTGAGAGAGAGAGAGAGAGCGTGTGTGAATGGGGGAAGGGCAGAGAGAGAGGAAGAGAGAAAATCCCAAGCAGGCTCTTTGAGGAGCCTGACATGGGGCTCAAACTCACAGACCATGAGATCATGACCTGAGCCAAAATTAAGAATCAGACACTTAACCAGCTGAGCCACCCAGGTGTCCCAGTAGTTACAAAACTTCCATGCAAAGATACCAAGGAGGGAAGGTAACAGGATTCACTTAACTGGAACACCTAAAAATCAAAAACTGAAGAGAGCTTATCACAAAATTATTGTCCATTGTTGGGATTCCTTTCATTCTCTTAGTAAAAATGCACTATAGCCCTTGTTTTTTCCTAGACATGAATACATTTTCCTCCTCAGTTGGACTAAGAATAAAGTATTTTGCAAATAGCAGTCGCTCCCAAACACTAGTCCACTGGCTGACTTCAAAAGCTGTGGGATTCTACAAATTGACCCATTAAGCAGCTGCTCCCACCTAAAAGTTACTCCTATTACCACTAAAATGCATGATTAGACTTCACATAGACTTGGTAATGATGCTCTCACCTAGTGTTCAAGTCCTATCTGTCAAAATTCCAATCAGGTAACAAGATGCTGGGAACATAGCTGGTGAGATGCCTGAAGGTTGGCTTTCCATGCTATTCCATGCCATGTTATTAAGGAAAGCTTCTAGCTAACTTACCTTAAGGTTAAACCGAAAGAAAAAACAAGCATTAATCACATACAGTAAAACTTTAGGGTGAAAAAAAACTAACAACGTACTTTAAAGCAACTCATTTTTGTCAAATGAGCAATGACTATTCTGGAGTTTGGTTTTAGACTGCTGGTATATGTTCTGCAACTTAGGCCAAGTCACTTTAACTCACCCTTTTGTGAAAATGGGAAAATAAGACTGTCTTAGTCTACTCAGGCTTCTAGAACAAAATACTATATGTGACATACGTGCTGTGACAAAATGCCAAGGTGACTTACAAACAACAGAGATTTATTTCTCATGGCCCTAGGGGCTGGAAGTCCAAGAGCAGGTGCTGGTAGGAACCGGCTCCTTGTTCATAGCTGGCCATCGTTTTGCCATGTCCTCACGTGGCAGAAGGGGTGAGGGGTTTCTGGAGTCTTTTTTATAAAAGCACTAATCCCATTCATGAGGGTTCCACCATTAAACCCCCTGACCTCCCAAAGGCCCCGCTTCCCAACACCATCACACGGGGGATTAGGTTTCAGCGTATGAATTTGAGGGCAATACATTCGGTGTCCAGCAAATGCATCGTTGGAAATGTTTCCCTGGAGTTCCAGCCAATGATAATTCTGGCATAGGTATCTGCAAGTGCTCAGAAGGCTGTCTAGGGCAATACTTCTGCATCTCTGGCACAATGGCAGGGTGGGGTGGGGGATAAAGAAGTCGGTCTAAAGGAGAGAGATGCAGCTGCTGTGAGCCTTCTTAGCACAAAGCAGGATTCTGTCCTCTTGAGTCTGTGAAACACTCAAATTCGCTGAAAGCAGAGAGGAGGAGGACTATATATATATTTATATATTGATCTGCATGCTGAGGTTTCAAATGTGATTCATTATGTACCATTTCCTTTACCCTAATCCATCTGCTAAGGTTCTCTTCTGCTGTGCAGAAGGAATTTGAAAAAGACATGCGACTTTAACTGGGAAGAGAGTAACAGCATGACATAGTTAGAACCACCTGCACTAAAAAAGATTCAAGATGGTATTTGTCAAATATTGGAAGATGTGTGTCTGCTAGCTGAGGGATAACGGGATGTTTTCAGAGACTGTTTTAAAGTTCTATGGCCAAGAAAAAAAAAAAGGCTACATTTGCTTCTCATAATAGTGGTTATCATTTCTCTTGTGAAATGTTTATCTACTGGTGATCTCACTATGGCTTCCTTTGGATTGTCTTCTTGTTTTATTTTCTCTCACTAGAAAAAGCAAACATCTTGGTTCCTGTCTCTTTCTATTATAAGTACCTAGCATGTGCAAAGTTAAAACAAAGACTGCACATTTCCAAGAAACTGGATAAGTACACTCAAGTGGATCCTAATGGAAACTCCGTGCTGTGGGCATTTGGTTACACATGCTTGTTGATTCTGTAAGAAGTGGAAGAGAAATGGATCAAGAAGGGGGTGAGGGCGAGAGAAGAGGTAATAGAATGAACACTTGGGATATAGCTCCTAGGCAGGAGTGAATAAAGCGCTACTCTTCAGCTCAACTTAGAACACATAGACAATGCTTTATGTACCTGTCATACTAAATTTCATGTGTTGAAATCAGCCGATAATTCAGGGATTCGCAAAATTATGTATCATACCTCTATGGGTATTTAAACTGTAGTCTACTGACTTGCTGATTATCCATACATACTGGAAGGTATTAACTTCATCAAAGTGTGTTTTTGAGCTTGACTAAGGTATTTATTGCCGCTGCATATTTTCCTTTATTTTAGAGTCTAAAAGAAATTTTTTATCATAAAACTGATATAACCACATTATGAAAAATTTGGACAGGAGGCAAAATGAGAACCAAAAAGTACCTAAGACATAACCTCATGACCACCTTAAAAATGTTGGTGTGTGGCCTTTTGCCTTTCTGTTCTTTAATTCTTCTTTGATTTTTACATTATAACCATTCATATAAATATTACATATTTATATATATATATACTTCTTTATATATATTTATATTTATACAAATTTTATATATATACAAATTTTCTGTCCTGTCTTTTCTCCATAAAATTATATTTTCATCATTCTCATATAGTGCTTTAAAAAATAAAATTAAATAGCTGCATATTATTTGAGAATGGATTATAATTTATTTAACCTGGCATTAAGTCCACATTATTATATGTATTTAAAAAAACTGGGATCTAGAAATAAACAGATTGGAATACACCTCGTTGGAAAAGGTTAAAGATGTTACCTTATAACATCTCCTGTATACTATTACGTTCTGTGAGGCTCTAGGAGGGGAGCTTAGTGTGCTCATCTCTCCAACTTAATTAAACATCAAACGGTTTTCACCATGGAGCATTGCACAACATTGGTGTTCCCTAGAGCACACTTTGGAAAACAGTGGTTTAACCATCCCATTATTGTCAGATAGGTAGGTTGTAAGATCTTTCATTATAATAAATAATTAAGAATTTAGCATCGTATGCAAATAGATTTTGCAATATTTAGAATTGGGTGTTTTCTTTTTTTTGAGGTTAAGTTCCCAGAAGTTAAAACAAAATAAAACAAATGGAAAAGTTCGTAGAGTTTTAAGGTCTTTGATACGTATTGCCATATTTGCTTTCCAATTGCTTCACTGGTATGTTAAATATTGTTTTGGCAAACATGACACCGTTCCATAGAGTCGGTTGTGACACTTTGGACAGTCACTACTGCTCTAGGATTTGAGTGTGGCTGAGACAACCAACAATATACAATCAGCAGTATAGTTCTACACTATGCTGCGTGCACATACTGTTAGTCCCCTGAAGTATTTGCCCTGTGAGACTTACTGATTTCATGAGCTGCAAAGTGAGTCACCTACTTCTGACTATCATACCCTTAGATTACAGGCAGAGATTATTTTCTGCTGTTTATAAAGAGACTGAAGATTGTGTTGTGTTTTTGAGATACCTAGAAAGTTGCTGATGCAGGAGGCATGCTCAGTAAATATTTATTGAGTGAATCATTAAATGCATGAATGCATACCCGTAAAATGTTTCCTTCCAACCAGCTCTCTTGAGATACCCCCCATTTCACCCATTACCCCCTTACCACTGTCTTCACCATACAGCCCTTAGGCAAAGCTCTAAAGCACGGATGATCCAGGTTTGCCACAGAGCTTAAATATGGTAGACCAAAAGTGGTTGAGGTTCTTTTACAATTGCTCGCTGGAAGGATGATGGATACAAGCAGCAGGCCTTGGGCATTACGAGCCATTTGCCGGCTGTGTGACCTCTTCAGCAAAGCTTAGACCTCTCTGAGCTTCAGTGTTTTCATATACAAAATAAAGTTGATAATACCCTTCCCCGGGTGTCTCGAGGCTCAAATAGATACAAAAGCACTTTGAAAAGTTAATACCTCATTGAAAAATGAGGTGTAATTATTATTTTTACCTACTCTACAGTACGCATCCCAAACAGTGAGAAGATCTGGAAAACTGTGTGCTAGGAGTTTGTAAATTAAAGAGAAAATATAACGGTTTTATCCTAGACTTGTCCCTGATACTAGTTTTATTGGGTTTTAATGTGACGTGATCTTGTGAAATGCTTTGAAACCTGATTAAAAAGCAACATGAGTAAAGGTGAAGAAGAAATACCAGCAGTGTTGCAGACCTAAATAATAAATTAATGAAGGTGCAGTGGTAATTATATGTAATTAGAGTAGACACTTGACATTCATGAGGGATACAGACTGAGACCTTTGGAATCTCCCAATTTGTGAATTCAGAAATATTAATACAGGCATTCTTTTGAGAGTCACACATTTCTTGGATATATCTTCATATCAAATCACTATTTCAAACCTTGAAGTTTAGATCTTGCTCAGTCAGTAATTTTAACAGTGGCTGGCACGTTTTTTCTGATCATTTTCATGAATCTAATTTGCTGGTTTCCATATAGAATTTATGATGGTCTTGTTTACCTCATTTACTTATGTCACTGCCAAATCAATATTGCACTTAATTGTTTTCCTAAAACTCCTAGTTGTGCACAAGAGCCCATTATTCCTTTTCTTTTTCTTTTTTCTTTCCTCTCCTCTCCTCTCCTCTCCTCTCCTTCCTCCTTTCCTCCCTTCCTCCCCTTTCCTTCCTCCTTCTCTCTCTCTTCTTTTTTTTAAACCACTACAAACCTGAGACCCGTGAAGAGCACTAGACATACAGCAAGTGTGCTCAATAAATATTTGCTTAACACTTTCTTATATTTCTTCACTTCCAGGTCAGTACCAAGGGTTGGTTTTTGGTAAGGATAATTTTTGCACAAAGAAACAAGGAATATCTGTTTGCTTTGCTTTGCTTTGCTCATTTCATGAAATTACTGTATGCACTCCCACCCCTGACATTTTGGGGTTTTTTTTCCACCTAGAAGTCCTAATAGAATAACATTCCTTGGCCTTTCTCTTTTACTCTAGAGTGGTGATTCTCCACCAGAGGTGATTTGGCCTTGGCAGTGTCTAGAGACATTTGTCACCGGTGGGGTAGGAGGGATGCAATGGCATCTAGTGGGTAGAGACCAGGGATGCTCCTAAACGTCTTATGGTGCACAGGACAGCCCCTTACAACAAAGAATTATCTGACCCAAAATGTCAGTGGTGTCAATATGAGAAACCCTGATCTAGGATGAGAAAGAGTCATGTGAAGTAGAAGTTGTTGAGGATTCTTAAACCAATCCCATGCCCTTTTTTCCCCCCTTCCCTTTGTGCTTACAAAGAACACACATTTCCATCTGTTTGCACTATTTCATGGGATATAATTAGTGGGGCAGGATCTGCCACCAGCAGTGTAGTACCTGAAGTCTGGGGAGTAATAGCAAACCCATATATCTACATTCCCTAAAGTCAGTTTGGGCGGGGAGGGGTGGGGGGGTGGGGGGGGGAGATTTTAATATCCCTCTGCTTGAGTCCTGAATCTCTCTCTCAGTCCATTCTAAACTTGGGTAGGAAAGATTACCGTTTGGGGGGCTCCCTCAAGCTCCAACATTGTATATAGTGAAGACAGCATGAGATATAGATGCTTAATGGCCAGCTGGGTTTACTGACTAGCTATGGCTTCTCCCTCCTTATACCAGCTCTGCTTAAAAAAACAAAAAAACAAAAACAAAAAAACAGTAGAAACGATGATGGTTGAAGCAGTAGATGTCAAAGGTGTGACAGTTGGGAAGATTAAGTCCTACAGAGGCAGGGAAATTGAAGAGTTCATTTATTGATAGATGGAAGAATGACTATGAATGGAGAGAAAACATGGTACCCATTTGGGATATGCCCACTAATATGTCTGTCCCCAACTTGGATGCTAGAATGGACAAGTGTTATTTCTGTTTATCCAAAATACATCCTTTCAAGACAGAACCTACTTTGTCCTTGGGGGACAATCTTTCTTCCACTCCTGGTCCATGTGGTCCAATGCCATACCTGACTCCAGGGACAGGCATGAATATGGTCCGTGAGTACCTTGATGCTCTTAGGCCTCAGTACTGACCAGTGAACAGATCAGCAATAGGCACATGTCCCAGTCAGAGCCAAACCAATGCCAGGATTTTGCTAGAAGGAACAGTAAATAGATACATTTTATTCCTGCTGGACTTGGGGCTATGAGTTCGTTAGCCTAAGCTACCGTTAACAGGATGCATGAAGTAGAAACCAACATACAGAATACAACCAACTGTGAACTAGAAAGAATCTAGAACCTAATGCTATCATTTGATCACGGAGATGAAATTGTGCCTAAATCTTGGATTCCTCACTTACATGAACCAGTAAGTTCCACCTTACTACCTTTAAAAAACAACTTTAGGGGTGCCTGGGTGGTGCAGTCGGTTAAGCGTCCGACTTCAGCCAGGTCACGATCTCGCGGTCCGTGAGTTCGAGCCCCGCGTCGGGCTCTGGGCTGATGGCTCAGAGCCTGAAGCCTGTTTCCGATTCTGTGTCTCCCTCTCTCTCTGCCCCTCCCCCGTTCATGCTCTGTCTCTCTCTGTCCCAAAAATAAATAAAAACGTTGAAAAAAAAAAACAAAACAAACAAACAAAAAAAAAACAACTTTACAATATAAAGAGTCTTAAGTAACAGTGACACCAGTTGTGGACTCACCATCTCAATGTCCCTAAATATGATAACTCCTCCTAAATCTGGAGGCATACATTCTGCCCATTGTCTTCGCATTTTTACATTATAACCATTCGAATAAATATCACATATTTATATATATAAATTTCACATATATTCATATTTATACAAATGTTATATATATACATATATAAAAGTATATTTTATAATAATGGCAAATTACATACTCTTGATTTCCCTTAATTTCATTCATTCAACTGCTTTGGTCACATTTGAACATACTTCCTACTAGTCACTAGAACACTCTGACAGCCATGGGTAAAATGATGCCATGAACCAGGTTATAGGTGAAACACACTGTTTCTTGGCATTTATCTGACCAAACCCTGAAAAAAACCCACCAAATGCTATTCTACAATAATAACTAAAATAACAACAAAACTCCTGTTATTAGCACCTACATTGATTAGTACTTTGCCACATTTCAGGTACTATGCTAAGTGTTTTTCGTATTATCTCATTTAATGCACTCACCAATCCTGTAATAGAATCTTGATTTTTCTACTTTACAGAGGAGGAATGAATCAGGGACAGAGAGAGGTTCAACAATTTAGAAGAAGTTGCAAAGCTAGCAGTAAGTGGCAGTATTGACAAGCAGATCAGACTCCAGACCCTGGGACCCTAACAATTGTTCTCTCCTATTTCTCAAGAGTACTCACTGGTGAGTACCTTTATAGCACGGTTTTATACTGATCACAAATGGGAATCAGTGGTAGGCTTCTTATTCATTTTTCCCAGGAAATTCATTAATAAAGTGATCCTTTTCTGGCATCTACCGAGAACAATTTTACCATAAAATATTGACAGGTAAAAATAAAGCAGAAGATATGATGCCTGCATGAAAGACACAGACCAGGATGGCTTTTGCCATTACCAGTCTCTAACATTAGTCAATTATTTACCTCTCTCAGTCTGTTTCCTCCACTGCAAATAGAAGAGGGTGATTTAAGCATAATGATATCATTGGGGCGCCTGAGTGGCTCAGTCGATTAAGCATCCAACTTCGGCTCAGGTCATGATCTCACGGTTTGTGTGTTTGAGGCCCATGTCAGGCTCTGTGCTGACCGCTCAGAGCCTGGAGTCTGCTTTGGATTCTGTGTCTTCCTCTCTCTCTGCCCCTCCCCCGTCCACACTCTGTCTCTCTCTCCTTCAAAAATGTAAATGATAAAACAACATAAAATGATAAAAACATTAAAAATAATGTAATGATATTTGATTGAGGGCCTGCTATGTGCTAGGCATTATTCTGGCCTTTTACATCCATTGTCTCTAAGCAATCATTCACAATGAAGTTTTGGGGTAATGGGGGTTTTTGGGGTCTGGAGCCAACGGCCGAGAAAGAATTCCTGAAGACATCTTTGGTGCAAAAAGGTGATTTTATTAAAGCATGGGGACAGGACCCAATGGGCAGGAAGAGCTGCATGGGGTCATGACAGGTAACTGATTATATAACCTCAGGTTGAGAGGGGGTCAGGGATAGAGTAAGTCTCTAAGGAAGTTTGGAAGCAAGGTTTCCAGGACATTAAGGGGCTAGCCTCAGAGTTTGCTAGGGAAACGCTACTTATTACCATTTAATAAAACCTCAATCATGAGACACCTCAGATGCATATCGGGGGGGGGGGCATAAGCTTGGAGCATGATTGCCAGCATATATCTCGGGTGGTTGAGATAAAGGAAGTAGACTTAAAGGATCCTCGAGGTAGGGATCATGTTAAGCTAAGGTTCTCTTTTGCCCCTAGCCAAGCTGCATACAGGCAGCTCAGCTCCTAGAGGGAGGTCACTCTCGGTCTCAAGGACTTGTCAGTAAGGGCTTCAATTTCTCATTTACCTTAGTTTCCCATGTTACCATGGCAAGCACTTAAACCCCTTTCCTTTGTCCTTGGGTAGCCAGGAGTGTCCAAGGAACATCACACAGATTCCACCTGGGGTGGGGGGAGGAGGGGGGAGGTGCCAGCCTGTATCTTGCCCTCAGCTTGCCCCACACTCCCCCATCAATTCATGCCTTTTTAGGTCTAAACCTTCTGCGATGGCAGGCTGTCTATGAATTAAAATGTTTTTGAAAGGGACGCGTGAGAAGACAAAAATGCGATGGCTTGCAAGAGTTGGATTAAAAATTCCAAATAATACAGTCTCCCAAAAGTCCATTTTTACTTTTATTCTTGACAGGGCAGCATTGTTTGCACTTGGCTAGCACACACACTGCCGCCATTATCCTTGTTCCAGGGCAGCGACCGCTGGATTTGGTGTGAATAAGAAATGAAACGCTCACAGCTGAGCTCTTGGTGGCCTGCTTAACCTTTTGGCTGAGTCCTCTTGCCCTGCTGACGCCCAAATGGACACGTGAGAAGCCGGAGCATTTTGTTACTATGCAGGAGTTTTCTCCCAGGGCCACAAAAGGCCTCCGTGACCCAAAGAAAATTAGGTTCCTCAGCAGTAAACTGCCCTTGCGAGGTGGGGGGGGGGGGGGGGCGCGGGGGGTGCTGGAAGGAAGAGAAATTCCAGAAGAAGGAAGGAGAAAGGGAAGAAGGAATTCCAACTACTTCTCTCCATCTTAATTGACCACAAGGAGGGCAGTAAATGACAATTACGTCTTTCAGATGCGTGACTGCCTCAGAGTCCTCTTCCAGCGGGTTCCCTCAGTTTGTATTTATTTTTATTTAAATATCCTGGGACAGGCACATTATTATCTGCTGCGGACATCTTTAGTAAACAGGGAGCTTAGGCATGTTTGCATTGTTCTGGCTTGTAGAGTTGTTGACCTGATTGGATCATGCACCAGCTTTGATCACATAAAAATGAAAGCAGTTTTTACTGCAAATTGCGCTGGAATGATTTGAAAACTAAACAAACCAAAAGGACATGTTCTATTTATTCTTTATTACTTACACATTTAAAAGAACACACAGGCCTCCCTTCTTGCACTCCCCAAAATGTGAATGTGTTTAGAATGTACTGTTTAACCGCCTTCTCTTTGAAGGTTCTAGGCAAAATTCTCTGGAGGGTGCTTCTGAGAAAGGAGCTATGGGCTGGCAATTTGGGTTTGAGAAGGCACCCTTTGTGTTGTTGTTCTTTTTTGTTTGTTGGTTTTCTCACTAGACTCTTCCCCACAGCTCTGTTGGACAGACCCAAGAGTTGTTGTCTGGACCCCAACAGTTACTGGCCATATAAACTTGGACACCACAGTGGAGCTGTCCCAGTAGTCGCTGTACAATGTGTGTACAATGGGTCTACGATGGGGACAGTCGCTTAGTCTTATTGAAATGATTGAATTAAAGCGTATGATTGGTATTCAAGGAAAGGTGGCGACTATTTTTAACTTTGGTGTTGTTTTTCATTTACAAATGAGGAAATGGCATCCCAAGGAGATGAAATGACCTGTTCAGGTACTCACAGCTTACAAGTAGTAGAAATGAACCCTATTCTTCTGCCTTAAAATTCACCTCTTCCTAATTTTCCTCCCCTAGTAGCAACAATCTAAGTAAAAGCTCTGCGCTTGTTACGCACATGCCCCTTTAAGATGAATCCACCCCTTGTTACCCCTAATAAGTTGTCGGCCCAAAGTTTCCTAGTACAAAGACATTCCAAAGCTGCCGTTTCTCTATCTTATTTTTTTTTTCTTAAAATGCCCCCTAATTAAAGGATACTATTAGGAAAATGAATTGAGAGCCAATGGTTTTCAAACCGCTATTTGCATAATGATGTGTCTGTTGCTCTCATTGCCTTTTCTTGCCTTTTTGATCAACAGCCATGATAGCCTTATCTTCTCAATGCTACAGTCATGAGGTTATTAAAAGGGACCAAATACCCTAACAGCCTTGTACCTTTGATTTTCTGCCATACTCTCCAAGTTAATGAGTAAGAGGGTCAAGGGAATTTATTCCTGTGCTTTAGGAAATCCACAAACAATATTAAAAGAGAAGTTGGTGGCGGATTAAGAAACTTTTAATAACCTTGTGCAAACCTTCCAGACACTCATTACTCAGCTGCAGTTAGCTCGTATTGGTGATTGAAATATGCAATTTCAAAATATGCTGTAGGAGCTAGAAGACACCCAGCGGCAGACAGAGAAGTAGTTTAGGCAAGAAGAAAGAGGTCTCAGGGCCAAGGAGTTCAGTGGAAGAGTGAGCTCTTTTATGTTGCTGTATTTTTTTAACTAGAACAACCACAGAAGAAGGAATGTTGGAAGCCTTGGAGGGTTTTGTATGCACACCATTTTGGAAAACCACTAAGGACCACTGATTGATTTATGTGAGGCACGTATACTTTGGTTGAAAGAGAACACCGTATTCTCTTTCCTCTCTCCCTTTCTCTCTGTTTCGTAAGGTGCTATTTTTCCGGGCAAGCGAGTAGCTTCTTAACCGTTTTATCAGTTCCAGTCTAAGAAATGGAAATTCTAAGGTGTATTCCTCGTCATCTTCGAGGAGGCATTTATCTTCCTCAGAGCCAACTGTGAATTTGTACATGGTTTAAGATTATCAACCAGATTCCAACTTCCAGTCTTAGCTCTTTCCACTTCTGGGAACCTGTGCCAGTCACGTAATAGTTTAATATTGAGTGAGTTAAGTATCTTATCCACATTTGATAGATGAAAATCTGAGGCTCAGAAAAATTAAGTGACTTACTTGAAGTCACACAGCTACTGGGTGGAGTTTTTAACATCCAACTTATGTCAATCTGGCTCCCAAATCCTTGACATTGGACTTCCCCCCCGACATCTGTTTCCTTTCCATAAGATCGTAATAATCCCTGCTTTATCATCTCAAAGAATTGTTTGTAAGAATCAAATAAACTAGTATCTGTAAGAGTGTTTTTATCAACTCAATATAGCAATAAATGAATATGAAGTTTTCAGAGAGAATAGAGAAAGGGCAATTTCAGCGGAGGAATCCAAATGGCCAACGGCATGGAGTGGAGAGAGAGTGACATCCCTAAAATACAGTCTGACCATGCTGACTTGAGTGGGGATTCGTTTAGTAGAGCACGGGTCTGCAGATTTCTTCCATAAAAGGCCAGAGAGCAAATATTTTAGACTTTGCAGCCCATCTGTTTTCTCTCAAATACCTCTGAATGAAAGCAGCCATGGACAACATGTAAATAAATGAGCATGGCTGAATTCCCACAAAACTTTACTTACGGATGATGACATTTGAATTTGATATCATTTTCACATATCACAAAATATTATTCTTGTTTTGATTTTTCATTTCAATCGTTTACAAATGTAAAAACCATTGTTAACTCACAGGCCATCCAAAATGAGGCAGTGGGCCCCCAGGGCATGGTTTGCAGATCCTCACTAGGAAGCCATGAAAAATAATGAAGTGGCTGACTCACTCAGTGTCTGCTGGGCAACACAATGTCACTAAGGTTTATTAGCAAGAGGATTACAAGACTATGTTTGGAGTGCTTTGGGCTGCAAAGAAACCAAAAAAAAGGTAACATTGGGTTGGAAAGCAGGCAATTTTATGGTACAATTAACAAGAAATCTGAATGGGAAGATTCCAAGTCTGCTCAGAGGTTTAAGAGTGTCATCAGGGACCCAGAATCTTTCCATTCTTTTGTTTCTTCATTCATAGCATGTTGAATTTCCACATTTACTCTTGATATCTCACAGTCCTAAGATTGCTTCTATGGCTCCATCATGTCCTCACCGGAGCATCCCCAGCATGAAAGGAGAACATTGTTCACCAGGAACACTCCCTGTCCCATTCGCTTTTGTGTGAAAGCAAATGCTTTGACAAAGCCCTTTAGCAGACTACCCCTGGGATAAAATTGGGCCATATGGCCACATCTTTGCATTGCAGAGGAAAATGCAATTGTCATCATTGGCCTACGCCAATCATCATTTGCCATCAGGCTGCTATAACAAAATACCATAGACTGAGGGGGCTTAAACAAAGGGAATTTATTTCTCACAGTTCGGGAGGCTGGGAGTCCAGAATCAAGGCAACAGCCAATCCAGTGACTGGTGAGAACACTCTTCCTGGTTTACAGACAGTGTTCATTTTGCTGTGTCCTCCCATAATGGAGAGCAGACAGCAATCACCTCTCCTGTGTCTCTTCTTATAAGGTCAGTAATTCAATTTATGAGGGCTCCACCCTCATGACCTAATCTAATTACCTCCAAAGACTCCACCCATCACATTGGGAATTTAAACACTGACGTATGAATTTAGGTGGGACACGAACATTCAGTCCATAGCGATCATTTGTCACCTTGGTCCAAACAAAATTAAGATTTCATTAGCAAGGAGGAAGTACAGTGATGACTCTTGGATATGCCATTGACAAGATCCATCCCAATGAAAGAAGCAGTGTCTTATGGGAAATTGAGATAGGATGAAATGTCTGTATTCCTACATGATCCTCTATCTTACCACTTATCATGTACAGCGAAAACTATACCTAAGTACTATTTTCCAAATCCACCATCAGTTTGCTGAGGGCCAGGACCATACCCTATTCATTAGGGTGCTCTCAGTGCTTGCCACCTGCTTTGAGAATACTTGTCAAATTGAAATGTCAGAGCTTACAGACAGAGTTAAGGAAGTCTCGCAGTAAACGAACCAGAGTCTGAATTAGAGAGGGGGAAGAAATGGAAATAAGAAAGAGGAATGTTCTTCAACTGAAGCTCATGCAACCTTTACCAACCTTAACTCTTTACCTAAGCTCCAAAGCCATCCTGGCACCTATGTCTGCTCTGCTCCCACGGGTCCTGGTCCTGCTGCATCCTCAGTGGGATGGAAAAGACTAGATCCAGTCTTCTTGCATCACAGTGAGTTAGCCAGAAAAGCTATCAGCGTCCCCCTGAGAAAGGGCCAGGGAAAATCCGAATAAACTTAAAAGACATTTCTGTCGAAACGTGAAGGTGGACTCATAGGCAGGGTGGGACTTCACCAGCAACAGTTGGAGGCTAGATTCCAACTGCAGAAAATTACGTTGTCATCTCGTTCCTTTGTTTCATGAGAGAGACACTATAATCTGTTAGGCTCTCTTCTAACTTGTAAACTGGTGGCCACATTCTCTGAACAGATGGCAACACCCTAGCGAATCAGGTAAGCAAAGCTTTGTCACCAAGCAAACTACTGAGAACTATAAATGCCTTTTTATCTAATTTTTGTATCGTGTGAGCTCAATGTTGTCATCAGGTAGAACGCACCACAAAGTTAACGGATTACACCATCAATGATATGCTTATTATTTGCCACGCTGCACGGGGAGTAAAACAAAGATAGTAAGCAGGTCACGTGTGTGGCTACAATTATTATTAAACTTATGTGGCAAAGCCAAGATTTCATAATTTGTCTTTCCTTTATTAATTAACCAGTACCTATAACAATGTCAACCTATGTTACCTTTGTTAACGTCCTGTAGTTTTATGTGCACCGTATATCGGGACCTATGTAGTCACACAGCACAGTTCATGCCCAAGAGTCACACATGCTCACTTCCAGACACAGTGCTGAGGTCGGCCTCCTCCACAGCTAGAGTTTTCTGCATGCTTCGCTCTCTTAGCCTCCGGGCCCCTTGTTCCACCCACCTCTCTCATTCCTGGTTACTTCTTCCACCCTTCCTATCCCACCCACTTCCTGCTACCTCAGGAAAGGATGACAAAGGACTTTTATCTGGAGTACCAACTCCAACCGAATTGTACTCGTTGCTAGGGGAGCCCTGTTTAGAAAAAGCGTGAACAATGTCTACAATGCGCCTGGGAGGGAAAGGGAGCCAGGTGCTTAGAAGCTACTGCTTGGCCCTCCCCAGACCTACGGAGGACCTGCCCTCAGTGTCACAGTTGCTGGAGGGCTGAGGTCACCAGGCGTTCAGGCACACGGGAGTGCCCGTGGCCCAGGCCAGGAAGAACACCCTCGCAGTCTGTGCTAAGAAAGAGAGAAATGATGGCCAGAAGGTGGGTTGTGCGTGAGCGTGGGTGGAAGGAATCGACACAAAAAGAACAGACCTGACAGTAAAGCAGAAGAGGAAAGAGTCGGGCGCCTGGGTGGCTCAGTCAGTTGAGCATCTAACTCTTGATTTCAGCTCAGGTCAGGATCCCCGGCTGGTGGGATTGAGCCCTGAGTCAGGCTCTGCGCTGACAATGGAGCCTTCTTAAGATCCTTTCTCTCACTCCCTCTGCCCCTCTCTTCCCCCTCACCTACTCTCTCTCTCTCTCTCTCTCTCTCTCTCTCTCTCTCTCTCCAATAAAACTTAAGTAAAATAAAAGAAGAGGAAAGAGTAAGAGGAACACCTGAGCAAGAGGAACCGTTTTCAGACACATCTCCTACCTGCAAACTTTGTTCTCTGTGTCCATAATCTTCATGGGAACAGCTCTTAGATAAACTAGGTTTAAGGGAAAAATCTCTGGTGCCTGCACTATTCTTTCAAGGTGTGGGAGAACAGTCCTACATACATGCACACACACAAATACACACATGGTCTTACCTTTTTTCACCATTCCTCATGGATTTTCCCACTTTTTTTTAATTTACTTATTTTTAACATTTATTTATTTTTGAGAGATGGAGAGACAGCGCATGAGTGGGGGAGGGGCAGAGAGAGAGGGAGACACAGAATCCAAAGCAGGCTCCAGGCTCCGAGCTGTCAGCACAGAACCAACATGGGGCTCGAACCCACAAACCACAAGATCATGACCTGGGGTGAAGTGGGACGCGTAACCAACTGGGCCACCCAGGCCCCCAGATTTTCACACTTCTTGGAAACATCATCCTTCTCGTGGATTCTCCCGTGTTGAGGGAGGAGTTGGTTGCACAGCCCTGGGGCTGAAAACATGGCTGTTTTCTTACCAGTATGCTGTGCCGGCCTAGAAGCTTACTTTCATTTTAGGCACCGAGTGTTGCCAGGAGAGCTGAGTGGGTGGCAGATTACAGATAGGTAATTGAGGGCCGGAAGTGGTAATTGAGGGCTGGTGTGGCCTCCGTGGCCCACAGCGTAGTGGGAACATTGCTACTGACTGGGTGGGGAGAGGCTAGAAAAATCTTCTTGCGGAAATAGGAAGCGCAGACAGCTGTCGGTGATGCCAAATTAAGAGTTTACGTGTCTGGGGAACCTACTTGGGAGGTGGTCCCAAAGTTCAAGTCCTACTGCTGAGATTAATTCTGCATGTTGCTGATACTGACTGTGTCACCTCATCTAGCATATCACTTGAGGTCATTTTAAAGGCTCCTCTCTCCCCTCTCCACCCTCATTCATTGTTTCCCGGGATTCTCAAAGCGGAAGATAAAAACTTTTATTCCATGATTCAGTTCATGCTGATGGACTAACCTGTGGTGTAGGAGGCATTAGGTGCTTGGAGAGGTGATTCGTGGCCTTGGGGAGCTTACAATCAGGAAAATTGGGGGGGAAAAAGCTAATGAATTAGAAGGAAAAGTAACATCCTGGCTTAAATTGATCATCAGGTGCTTACCTGTCTCACCATCATGAAACTGTCCATTAAAGAACCTCCGTGATAAGGAGGACGAAAGCATGTGACGGACAGGAGGGGGACAAAGCTCCAAATAATCCATCACAACCACAAAAATGTTTTGGAAGTGTCATGCCATATGCCAGTGGTTTTCGACCAAGAATCACTTTGGCCCCCTCCCCCAGAGGACATTTGGCAACATCTGGAAACATTTTTGGTTGTTGCAACTGGGAAGAGCATATACTTCCAGGGGGTGAAGGTCAGGGACGCTGCTAAACCCCCTACAAAGCACAGGTCGGTTCCCCAACAACAAAGAATTATCCAGCCCAAAATGTCAACAGCACCAAGGTTGAGAAGCCCTGCTCTACATCAAAATTCATGCAGATTTATTTTGCATTCCACTCGATGTTGAGCATAATGTTATTTGACATGTTTGTTTCAGTTTTGTTTGTTTTCTCCCCCCCACCCCACCCCCAGTGAAACTGACACTGAAGGAAAATGAGGTCATGTTTTTCTGATGCTCTGTCCTGGGCTCTTTAAAAAAAATTTTTTTTAACGTTTATTTATTTTTGAGAGAGAGACCAAGCATGAGCAGGGGAGGAGCAGAGAGGGAGAGAGACATAGAATCCAAAGCAGGCTCCGGGCTCTAAGCTGTCAGCACAGGGCCTGACATGGGGCTTGAACCCACAAGCCATGAGATCATAACCTCAGCCAAATTTGGATGCTCAACCGACTGAGCCACCCAGACACCCCTGGCCTGGGCTCTATAAAAAGCATGGCCCCCAAAGGTGGCCCGTTAGTACAGTAGGTAGCTCATGAGTCTCATTAAAAGCATGGCCCCATCCCTACCTCTCCATTGACTATATTCATCATTCAGCTTACTTCCCACCTCTTCTGGGAAGACATCACAGAAGCTTTGTAGCTAGGGGGTGTCAGATGAGGCAAGTAAAAACACGGGATGCCTGGTTACATCTGAATTTCAGAAAAATAATTTTGTGGCGTAGGCATAGCCCCAGAAATAGTTTGGACAGTTGAAATTTAGAATTTTAGTTTCAATTTGGGATGTGAATTTCAAATAAGCAAGAAATAATTTTCTTAAAATATAAGCGTGTCCTGGGGTGCCTGAGTGGCTCGGTCGGTTAAGCGTCCGACTTCAGCTCAGGTCACGGTCTTGCAGTTCGTTGAGTTCAAGCCCCATTTCAGGCTCTGTCCTGACAGCTCAGAGCCTGGAGCCTGCTTCAGATTCTGTGTCTTCCTCTGTCTCTGCCCCTCCTTCACTCACACTCTATGTGTGTGTGTGTGTGTGTGTGTGTGTGTGCGTGTGTCTCAAAAATAAATAACATTTAAAAAATATATGTGTATATATGTGTGTGTGTATGTGTGTGTTCCATGTGATATTTGGGATATGTTTATACTAAAAAAATATTTTTTAAATCTGAAATTCCGTTTCATCCAGTAGCCCTATCTACCCCTGCTTTCATTGTTTTCTGTCTTCTCTCAAGTCCTATGATGCTGCGGACTGGTTGTAGTCCTCCTTTAAGTACTTGTATTTAATAACTGTGTTTGAGTAATTCTCCCTTAGCAAGGATATTTTAACCCCCGCTAAGTAGAATCTAAGTTTCATAAGGCTGGGATCAAACCCCATCATTTTGTTTTTGTTGCCTAGAAAAGCGCCCTGAATACTGCAGGAACCCAATAAATATTTTGTGGCTGATGCATCGTGTCATCTTAATGCTATGCTGGGAAACTAGAAACTTTATCTGGTCTCATTACATGATACGTGCTTGTGAGACAAGGATTTTAGCAGTGAGTACAGACTATATTGGTTGTGATTAGCTTGGCTGTTAGGATTACCACAAACAAACAAACATCATCCCTAAAACAGGACACGAGTTCACTTCTCTCTTGCACAGAAGCAGGCTGGATCAGCAAGGCAAGGCTGGTGTGGTGTCTCCACAGTCAGAGACCTAGGCTTCTTCCAGTTTTTCACTCTACTATCCTTAGGGTTTGGTCTTTGCCCTCACATTCCAAATGGCTGCTGGAGATCCAGCCCTCATATCCACATTCCAAGAACCAGAAGGGCAGAAGGGAATAAAAAGGCTTACCCTCTGCCTTTAAAGACAGTTTCCTCCACTTGGCATCTCATTGACCAGATCTCAAGTATATGGTCACACACGGATGCAAGGGAGACTGACAAATAGGGTCTGTATTCAAGGAAGAAGTGTGCCCAACTACACGTTAGGTTAATTTGAGAGTGAAGTGAAGAATGGGGATTTGATGGGCAGGGAGCAGTCTTTGACACAGATCTCTTCTGGCCTCAGACGCGAATTCCATTACCACTTTTGACTTAGAGCCCTCATTCTAAAAGACACCAGGAAAACAGTCGGTCGAAGAACCCTGACTCCCGTCACGACAGTTCAGACCTTGCTCGACATGCCACCTCTTTCACTCAGCCTTGTTCGTTCTTTGTCTCACTTGTCCCCTTGTGAACTATCCAAGCACTTTATGTACCTTGCTCGGGTATGCACGATTTTGACCTTGCCTCATAGTTATTTCTGTGAATTCACCTTTCCCTGGTGGATTGAGGGCATCTTGAGGCCAGAGTCGCATATGAAGCCCTGTGGCCTCCGGATGTCTTGCACACACTAGGAGTTCACCTGTTGGCGTCACAGGAGAAGGTCAACCGCACACCTGACACAGGCAGGCAGGGCCTCGAGGGAAATGTCCACGTTATCTTTAATGATGGCAGAGAAAATAACACTGTGGAGATTGCTTCGTTGAGTTAAGCGGATTGGGTAAAGGGGAGAAATGAGTTTGGAGACTAGGGGGAGCTTTTTAATATACCTGCAGTTGAGAGTGTGTAGATTCGGGCTAAAATCCTGTGCCAAACTGCTCGCGAAAACAGCACATCTGCAAAACTTGGCCATTACTGAATGCATTGGTGTAGGAAGGCCGTTAGTGAAAGCTAATGCCTATACAGACGGTGTAATGAAGAAATGGGAGGTTTAGGCACGGGAAACCACAGCTCCAACAGAAGGAGCTGAAAAGATATAGATAAGATTAGTGACATATGTAAAGGCCCAGATACTGTGTGACAAAGTCTACCCAGCTGAATAGGCTGAAGCCAGAAGTAATAGGAAGGCCATGTTCTCCCTAATCCGCCAAGATAAGCTGTTCCATCCAGAATTATCAGCCAACAATCTTCAGGGTATCAGGCTGAAAATGAAGTTTCAGACTGCTTTGATTCCTCATCCATAAATGAGAAAGTGCCTGAAGGATCTTTATTTATTCTCGCTCCCACCGAAACACTCTTCAAAAAGTGCCAATATACCAGCAACAGATGCATAAAGCCTCCCTGCCTTTGATTGACAGAACATGATATAAAGCAACCCTCACTTGACATTTCCGTTTCATAAGTCTCCTAGCAGGGGGAGGGAAAAAAAAATCTTGAAAAAAAAATCCACTAGAAAATAAAGAGGATTTATGCAAACTCACATGAATGTTTTCAGAATCAAATTTAACAGTTTTATTTCTCTCCAGCCCTTATTTGATATTTTGGGTTGCAGATGAATCATTTCAGCAGAAGTAATTTCAGCCATGTGCTTATTAATGTTTATGGCTTATTAAAACAAAGTATTTACATGTTAATGTTTGTTGATTACTGGATGTTTAAGTTGCTTAGTTATAAATAATTGGGATATTCACTCTCGGGAGGAGATATTTAATTTGGTGCTGTGTGCGCTTTAATTTAGATTTCAAAATAAGTAACTGAATGAGAAAATGTCATCCACACCTATACATTTCAGTTTTGAAAGGTCATCCCGTGGTTAGTTTGTACATTTAAAGATTCTTGTCACACTGTTCAATAAGATATTAAAGTCAACTGCACCCCTCTCCATAGTTCTTGCAATTGACATATAAATGTTTTGTTTGAAATAAGAACTGAATTTAATGCCTACATATTTCTTAAGGAAGAAGGGTTGAAAAATCCTCCAGACGAGCCTTGAAGAAAGATACTAATGCTTTTGGTTTTACCAAAGGCATTTGCTTTGTGTTTAATTCCTCTCTGAGTTTTTGCTAAGGTTATCTGGAGCTGGGGCTGGAGTTGTCCACGTTCTGTGGCAACCCTCTAGAACTCCAGCATGCCAGCATTTCCCTCACACACATCAAAGCAGCTTTGGATCCCCGGGGTTGCTTTTACATCACTCAAAGAGCATTCCAAATGGTAATCTTCAGACTGCAGAGAAAACTCTGGGTGAATGAGAACAAGAGAAAGAGTACACCGTCTCTGACAAGCCTTTGCTAGATGGAAGGCAGTTTGATTTCAAACATAATTTACTTATCTGTGTCTCTTGCTTTCTCCACTTGCCAACAAGCTGAACAGCAGAGAGCAAGCAAGTGTTGCTAAGAATCGTGTTATCACTTTTTGTTGTGCTTTGTGTATTAGCGGCAGGGGTGGCTTGAAATTTTGGTTATTTTGCCATAGGGAAGTGGGAACCTGAGGAAAGCGATTAGGGTAATAACATTCCTGTTACACACCACATGTTAGCGTCCTGCCAAAATTCATATGTTGGAGCTTAAGTACATGCCTAACGCGATGTATTTGGAGACAGGGCCTTGGGAGATGATTAGGCCAGAAGGGTGGAGCCCTCAAAATAACATCAGTGCCCTTATAGGAAGAGACTTTCCCCTATCTCTTCCCTTCCCCCTCCTCCCTTACCTCCACCCTCCCTTCCCCCCTCTTCCTGTCCCTTATGAGGACATAGGGGCAAGAAGGTAGCCACCTACAAGCCAGGAAGTGGTCCTCAGGAGACCTCAGATCTGCCTCACTTTGATCTTAGACTTCCCAGCCTCCAGAACTGTGGGAGATAAATGTTTGTCACTGAAACCACACAGTCTATGGTATTTTTGTCATAGCAGCCTGAATGGACTAAAACACACCTAACGATAGTATTTTCTGTCGGCATAGAGATATTGAATTGCCCACCCCCCACCTTTGTTTTTTGATTCCGTGAGAGATTCTATAACATTTCCAGATTTCAATCAACAACCAAGGAAAACAGTGGAATTAGATTGAAAAGATTGAACAGAAAGTATACAGAGAAAAGTATTTGCATAAATTTGGAGAATTCATTTTAAAAATAGACTTCTAGGGGTGGGTGGCTCAGTGGGTTAAGGATCTGACTCTTGATTGTGGCTCAGCGTCCCCACAGTTCCTGAGTTTGAGTCCTACATTGGGCTCTGCACTGATAGCCCAGAGTCTGCTTGGGATTCTCTCTCTGTCTCCCTGCCCCTGTTCCCCCCCCCCCACCTCCACTCTCAAAATAAAGAAATAAACTTAAAAAAAATAGATCTCTACTCCCCCATTCATTTAGGACCCAAATATTCGTCTTAAATACAATAGTTCAGATGATACGTGCAAAGTGGTTGAAGAACACAGGAAGGGATAGATTACTGGGAGCCCAGAAAAAGGAGCCGATTAAATTTTATCTACAGGGTCAACTACGAACCCTAAATCAGAAATCAGTGGTTAAATTTTTCAAAATATAAAAATTGGCTCCTAAGAAGTTCCAGGCTTGACTACCAAAGACATCGGTAGGATGTGTATTTTGATTAACTATAGTTCACAATGCCTCCGCCCCCTTCAAACGATTTCATCAGTTCACCTGGTGATTAAATATACTATATCGTGGCACAAAATATCTTCCCTTTTCATTTAAAGTTTATTTGTTTATTTTTGCCAGAGAGAGAGAGAAAGACGGAGCACAAGCAGGGGAGGGACAGAGAGAGAGGGAGACACAGAATCCGAAGCAGGCTCCAGGCTCTGAGCTGTCAGCACAGAGCCCGACACAGGGCTTGAACTCACGAACCAGGAAATCGTGACCTGAGCCAGTCTGATGCTTAACTGACTGAGCCACCCAGGTGCCCCTCTTCTCTTTTCATTTAAACCTCATAGAGACACCCCAGAAGACACAGGCTAGGAGTGGCGATGTGACAACAAGGACTTTCATCTCCTAGGGGAAATGTGAAAATGTCCTACAGCATTTTAGAAGTATTTTATCATAACTGGACCTTAAAGAAAAGAAACACTTAAAATCAGCAGACAGTATTAAAATAAATCGGGGTGGCATAGAAGTTTCTCCTAAAAGTTAATAGTTTTTTAAATGCAGATTATGAGACAGAAATTCTGTCTACATTATTTAAATTTCCCAATAACCCTGTGAGGTGAGTGCTGTCAAAGCCCCCATTTCACCTAGAAGGAAATGGAGGCTTCCTTTGGAGCCTAACTGAGCACGGTTCCGTCACTCGGCCAAGACTGCATGGCTGGCTAGTGAACAGCCTAGCTGTTTCTGATTGCAAGCCCAGCCCACGTTCATCACTTTATATTTCTAGTTTTTTGATTCTTGTGGTTGGGAGTTGCTTCAACACATCCATTAAACACACACATTTTTGAAAATATTGTAATGAGGAAAAACCACCTATAGCCTATGTTTTACTTCTAAAATCTCTGCAACCTCAGACATGATTATATTTCAGAATATGCAGTGTGGACAGGATTGCCACAATATATTTATACGGTAACGATTTAGTATGATGTATGTGTAGGTATATGCATGTGTTTAGAGGAGTCATTCTGTTATTCTAAAATACATTTTGCATACATAAGTGTACATCCTCTGCTAAAGGCAACATGTCAAAATCACACTTATAATTTCAGGATAGGCTCAAATTAAGTCTGCCACCTAAAATGCAAAAATCTCAAAATCTCAAATGTACAGACTTGATTCCAAAAATGGCCATTTAACACAGAATTGTTGAATAATCCATTCTGTGCTATATAGGCGAGTCCTGCATTCGGTTGGCATTGGTACAGGTCACATATAAGCTGATGCATTTTACTATAACTCATGGCCACAGTTTGTGGTCCAAAAGTCTTTCTAATGTGTAATGTTGCCTATAGAGAGACAGGATAAGAATGCAGATGACTCAGTCAAGACTCCCTCACCATGTGTTCTGTACACGTCAGCAATAGATGAAGTTTACAAATAAAGATAACACTTTTAAAAAAAGTAAATATAGGGGCACCTGGCTGGCTCAGTCAGAAAAGCATGCGACTCTTGATCTCAGGGCTGGGAGTTCAAGCGCCATGATGGGTGTAGAGATTATTTAAAAAAAATAAAATCTTTAAAAAATTTTTAAGTAAATTGTAAGTATATTTAAGTATATTTTAAGTAAATGTAGGCATATTCTCATTTGCACAGGAAACACATTCCTGGAAATAGGAATGCTAAGTGAATCAGTACCCTCCATGTTCGTCATGGCATGGCCCTTTTGAGGATGTGGTCCCTCAGTGGCAATTGTTCAGTCATTAACAGTGCCTGAAATAGTCCTTGTCCCAGAGCAGACACTCGATAAATATTTGTTGAATGAATGAATGGATGATCCATTCACGTCAGCTTCCCTGAAGTCATCACATACCTTTCAACATTGTCTCTTCTGGGTAGGAGCCACACCGCTGCAGTCTGTCTCCCTGTCTGCAGGGATGTTTATCTGTCTGAGGGCTTCTGCCCATGCTGGTGTGGGTTGAACTTTACCCTCTGTTTCCCCACCTGTAAGCTTGTCCTTTGAAACCATCTCAAGCCACTATCAACCTCGAATAGGAAAACCCTCCTACAAGTCTTGCTTGCACCGTTGCCCCTCTTTTGGCTTGTTTACAAATACATTTATTATATGCTGTTCTGAGTCAAAGTTGTTCAGCTAAACATGAAGCCACAACAGAATTAGATACTCAAGAGAATCAATAAATTGCCTGACAAACACCATTCAAACTGAGCCAAGCATCGCATGGTTTGCTACCAGTCTTTGACAGATCCTGGCCTCCCAGTGTTCTCTTCGGTACCAGCTCCCCTGTCATAAGAAAAGTAGCTACGAATTACACTATTCACTACCTACATATTTAGCAAAAGTACTTCTGAGACAGAATAAAGTAGCAAGTAAGTAGGATAGGAGGGAATCCCAAATGTATGCCTCCATTCTAGTTAGACAACAACAGATTTGTTTTGTTTTCTTCCTCCGTTACAGTGTAGCATGCATACCAGAAAGTGTAGTCTCTAACGTAGGCACTGTAATGAGTTTTACAAAAGAAACATAGCCACCCCACAACCCAGATAAAAATCATTACCGGCAAATCAGAAGCCTCCCTCATACTTTCTTCTACTGGTTACTTACCTCATTCCCACCTCACAGCAAAGAAACTCTGAGATCTATTACCAAAGGTCCATTTGCCTATGTTTCACTTCTTACAGATGTGTTGACACAGTGTAGACTCATCTGTGTCTGTGTTCTTTCACTCAGTCTTTTGTCTGTGCGATTCATCCACATTGTTGCTGGCTGTGATTCATTCATTCTTGTTGCTGTATAGTATTCCATTGTATTAGTTTATCACCGTTTATTTATCCATTCGTTTTTAATGGACATTTGGATCTCAATTTGGGGCTGTTATGAGCAATCTTGTGCATGTTTTGGTGCACGCATGTAACATTTCTGTTGGGTGTATAACTAGAAGGGAAATTATCAGGTTATAGGATAAGCACATTTTTAATTTTTAGGAAGTACCGCCATACAATTTCCCAAATCAGTTTCAATCACTCTACACACATAAAACACTTGATATATTCTGGAGTGTTTTGGTTTGCATTTATTTTAGTCATCTTTGTGAAGGTGTAGTGTAGTGTTGCCCCAGTGTGGTTCTCTTTGCATTTCCCAAAGACCTAACAATGTTGAACGTCTTTTCATATATTTTTTGATAGTGTAGATATTCTTTTTGATACAATGCTTTTTCAAGTTATTGCCCATTTCTATTGTGTTACCTATTTTTTTCTACTGATGTACATAGTTTGTACATAAACATATATGCAGATATAAACATATATATGTACATGTACAATAATAATGTATATGTGTGTATGTGTATATGCATATACAGAGAGAAAGATAGAGGAGGGAGAGAATTTTTTGTTGGAAATACATTAATAGCAATTATCTTTGTCCACCGTCTCCCTAGTCTTTTTCACTGTCTGGATGATGTCATTTCATGAATTATGATTCTGAATTGCAATACGGTCCAATTAATCAATCTTTCCTTTTAGGGCTAGTGTTCTTTACATTCTATTTAAGAAAACTGCCTAACTCAAGGTATAAAAATAAATCTTCTGTGTCTTCTAAGAAGCTATATGATTTTCACTTGTTCCTTTAGTTTCTGTGATGCTTATGGAACTGATTTTTGTGTATGATATGAGTTAAGGGTCAAGATTCATTTATTCTTTTAATGGGGATATCAAATTGATTTAGTACTATTTTTTGAAAGAAAGAAAAAAACCTTCGTTCTACATTACATTGAAGTGGCACATTTGTTGTAAATCCTATTATGTAAATTTGTGTGTGGACTCTGTTCTTTCCAGTGATTTCTTTGTCCATCTTTGTGTCAATACTGTTTTTGTTAATGTAGTCTTTGTAAATACCTAGATAGGACCTCTTTCTCCTTCTTCTTCAAAATTATCTTTGCTAATTTTGGCCATTTGCATTTCATATAAATTTTAGAATCAGGTTGTCAATTTCCACAAAAAAAAATCTGGGATTTTGTTTGGGATTTCATTGAATCTCTAGATAATTTTAGGAAGAATTCACATTTTAACAATAATCAGTCTTATAATATTTAAAAATGGTATGTCCCTTCATTTATTTAGGTATTTAAATTTTTGTCTCAAAAAATTGTTTTAGTGATCTGTACAGAGATTTTATACATCTTTGTTAAATATATCCCTCGGTATTTGTTATTTTTCATGCTATTGTACATGTATTTTTAAAAATTTTAATAACTAATAGTTTTTTGCTAACATATAGATATACAATAATTTCTTATTGAGTATGTTTTTAGATTTTCTATGGTACACAATCAGGTCATCTTCAAATAAGATGGTTTACTCCTCTTTTCAATCCTTCTACCTTTTTTTTTTTTTTTTTTTTTTTTGGCTGATTAGGACCTCTGGTGCAATGGTGAATAAAAGAAATGATCATTGACATCTTTATGCTTTTCCCAAACCCAGGGTTAAAGCTTTTAATATTTCAACCTTAAGTGCTTATTGGTTGCATGTTTTTGAAGATATCTATAATCAGGTCAAGGAAGTTTTCTATTCCAAGTTTATTGAGCTTTTCTTATGAATCAACCCTGAATTTTTATCAAATGGTAACACATCTATTGAGAAGATCATGTTCTTTTTCTCCTTTATTCTATAAATTAAGTAAGTGAATTTCATTGATTTTTCAAATGTTAAACTGAACTTGTATTACTGGAAAACTCTAACTTGCTTTCTCTTATTCGTTTTATATATTTCTGGATTTAATTTACAGAAGTTGTGTTTAGAATTTTTGCCTCTATGTTAATAAGAAATATATGTTGGCAAAATAATCAGTATCTATTTGTGAATCAGTAGCATCCAGTGACATTCTACAGATGTGGGGTCAGTAAGAATAACCTCTTTTAGGGGCTCCTGGTGGCTCAGTTGGTTAAGCGTTGGACTCTTGGTTTTGGCTTAGGTCTTGATCTCACAGTTTGTGGGTTCAAGCCCCACATGGGGCTTTGTGCAGATGGTTCAGAGCCTAGAACCTGCTTTGGATTCTGTGTCTCATGCTCTCTCTGCCCCTCCCCCACTCAGGCTCTGTCTCTGTCTCTGTCTCTCTCTCAAAATAAGCAAACATTAAAAAATTTTTTTAAGGGGGCACTTGGGTGGCTCAGTCAGTTAAGCGTCTGACTTCGGCTCAGGTCATGATCTCATGGTTCGTGGGTTCCAGTCCCGCGTGGGGCTCTCTGCTGGGGTCACGAGCTCGTGGTTTGTGAGTTCGAGCCCTGCAATACGCTCTTTGCTGACAGCCTGGAGCCTGCTTGGGATTCTCTCTCCCTCTCTTTCTGCCCCTCCCCGGCTTGCTCACTCTCTCTCTCTCTCTCTCTCTCTCTCTCAAAATAAATAAACTTTAAAATAAAATAAAATAAAGTAAAATAAATAAAATAATTTGCATTCAGTTCCATATCTCTTATAGAATACTAAGGCTTAGATACCTGGGAACAAATATAGCTAAGAGTTTTCTGAGTCTTCCTCAGCTATGGATCTGCACACCAGGAGATAGAACAGAGGCATTGGCTCTGCGCTTTGAGGACACGTCTGTGAACCTACAACTTTCTCTTGTTGATGGTTGTGATGAATCCATGTAGTGGTTTGCTTTTAGGATAAAGCCCAAACTCCTTAATACAGAAACCAAGATCTATGTGGTCCCGGGGTCTACATACCTCTGTGGCCTCTCTCCTCCCTAGATGCTTCCCCCGCCCCTACAACCCTCATGCAGTTTGAACAACTCCTCCACACTGACCTCCTTGCAGTTTCTTCAACATGTCAGGCTTCCATTCATCTCGGAGGCTGTGGCTTGCTTCTCTCCTGATAGCAACTACATTCTCTATTTAGGATTCAGCTAAAGTTTCTTCTCTTGGTGTCTCGCATTGTATAGGGACATGGCTGGGGATAGGGACTATGTTTTGCTCGTCCTTTCAGCCTATAAACTTGACTGGCACCTAAGAGGTGCTCCAGAAACATTATTTGTCTGGACGAATGAAAATGTATTTACTACAATTCCCCTACGTCCACTGATCATCTGAGTGTAAGAACTAAGGACCAAAAGAAAAGCGAGGAAAAACAAAACTATCGCTAATTTGTTCACCAATTGAGTCAGCAAATCATTATTGACTACCGACATGGGTTAGGCACAATGCTAGACATGAGGGATACAGCAGTAGGTAAGACAGGAAACTGAAGAAGTTTATAGTCTGGTAAGGGAGACAGTCAGGTTAGTATAAAGGGGAAAAAAGAAAGAAACTCATAAACTCCGCCTGAGCATTTTCTATTTAATTGGGAAATTTTTGTAGCCTCTCGTTTATAGCACAAGGAATAGGAAACCAGGCATCCTTAAGTAAAATAAAAACAGAACAAACTGCTCATTTTAAACTTCTGGAATCTTTTCCTTGAAATGTGGCCTCCAAGTCTCTCCCACCCAATTAACTGTACCAAGACCGCTCAGCCACTGTCCAAGATGATCAAGCCCGATCCATAAAATATTCAATCACTCTGTGCCTCCACCTGCGCCCTGGGCACTATGGCACCGTGTCTCCATCATACTTTCATCTGATTTTCACTTTTATTGGCAAAACAAAAAGTTATGAAACTGCCAACCATAAGAGATCAGTTACGGAGGAAACATTTCTTCAACCCTTATTAGAAACAAAAAACAACAGATTAAACCCCTCCCAAACTAATTTCCGTCTTCTGTCATTGCTAAGAAAAATTATCTATTTCCCTTTGTAAAAGTCTTATATACTTCAACACGTATCTGAAACTCAATTAGAAGTCAACAAAAGAAAGCACACCACGAAAGAAAGAAAGGAAGAAAGAAAGAAAGAAAGAAAGAAAGAAAGAAAGAAAGAAAGAAAAAAAAGTAACAGAAATATTTTAAATTGATATTCTTTTTTTTTTTTTTTTGCTATTCTTATAGCCTTGTTCAATGTGTTATCCCCTAAGAAACATATCTATCCCAGATTTGTAAGCAGAAATTATCATATTACTTTGGAGATCCTTCTGTTTGAATTTAAGCTTTCTAAGGTTCTGGCTTTTCCTGTTGTAAACATGCTCTTGCAGACTTATACAAGGTAACGTATATGAAATGTATGTTACACAACAATGATATAAATACTCATGTATTGGACTGTTATTGCAAGTAAAGAAAGCGAAATAGAAGTTATTGACACTGTTCTATCTAATCCCCTCCAGTGATCGGTAAGAGTGTCTGTATCCAACGTGTTTTGTTTCTTGACTAACGGAACATTTCTCAACTGACCCTTTCAAGTATATATGCCATCAAGTGATCAACCTGTAATCTGGACCCCTGTTTCTTTAAAGATCTCCAAGTCTTTCTTGGATACTAATTAATCTATTCCTGAGAGATTCTCTATTAGCTAAATTCTACAATATGCATTCCCCTATGTACCCCAATATTGAAACAAAATAACGATGTGTAGATGTTACAACAGATAAAGACCAAGCCATACCATTATCTTTATAATTAGTACCCAAATTTCCTTGGGTGCATTGATACATTCTCCAGAGCTAGATTTTCCACTTCAGAGAACCAAGAGGTTCTCAGAATATTAGGGGTAAAAATAACACGAAAAAATCAAGCATTACAATAACAGACTCATAATAATTGTCATTCCTGTTGTGAGGACTCAATTTATTTGAACAGATTTGACTAGAAAAAATAATATTCAGTGAATGTGAGGATGCGGGATCATTATTGTATTTCCTTGAAATCGTTAATAATAGTTAAAAAGACATCATGACACTGTAAGATGAAACTACTTCTGTGTAATTATTCTGCTGTTAAGGACTATGAACATATGCATACCGGTTTTGTCAACAGGATTGTATAAAATCTTCCATAAAGTGATCATTTACTCGGAGGCCCTCAGTCATCACAGCATTTTAATGTTCTCTAGCTTTTTGGCATACTATGACTGTGATTTGGAAGGGGAAGGTCTCCAGAAAATATTTACTTCACAGATTTGCTTTGTGTGATACAATCCTTTATTCATCGAATTTTCTAGATACCGTCTTTGTTTCCCTGTTAGTGTCACTCTAAAATGAAGAAAGGGGAAGGGAAAGATGTGAAAATGCTTTTTCTCCTTAAATCTTCCACCATCCTTAGCAAACACTGAATAAGTGAGAACCTCAACCCCAGTTACAAAAGAGAGAGATCCACAGAGCATATTTTGGAACGTCCTAAGGAGATGCCTCCTATTCTTAAGCACACCGCATGCTTAGAAAGAGAGGCACCTTTGTGGGGGTTTTTGTTGTTTATTTGTTCTGTTTTGTTTAAAAAAATTTTTTAATGTTTATTTATTGCTGAGAGGGAGAAGGAGAGAGAGAGAGAGAGAGAGAGAGAGAGAGAGAGAGAGAGCAAGTGGGGCAGGGGCAGAGAGAGAGGGAGACATAGAATCTGAAGCAGGCTCCAGACTCTGAGCTGTCAGCACGGAGCCCGACATGGGGCTCAAATTCACAAACTGCGAGAACATGACTTGAGCCCAAGTCGGACACTTAACCAACTAAGCCACCCAGGCACCCCAAGAGAGACATCTTCGTAAGGAGGAAAAAAAAAAAAAGACAAGAGTAGAATTTCAAGTTTCAACTTTATGGTGTAAGTACGTTTCCTTCAGAGGAGAAGGAAGAAGCAGACAGCTTTGACAGCACTTACATATTTCTGGAAGGCAGTGAGATGCCCTACTTTGCCCAGTGCTCATAATCACTTCCAACACTGAAATCATAGTTTTTGCCCCGAATAAGTCCATCTGTCAATCATACATGAACAAAATTGGATTATAAAATTATTCGAATGAATTTAAATGTGTTTCAATTGCCGTTTATACTGCTAATGAAGATTATTTAAGTGTAGACTAGCTCCAAAACCTATATAACAAAGAAAATATCATGCTTAGCATGAATCAGGCAAAATATTTGGTTTAATATTTGATGTATCTGAACATTTTTTATTGGCATTTAGGTTTTTCTTTCTTCACCCTCTTTCTACATAAAGTTGTTAATGAGTAATGCAGAAGGTATAACATTTCCAACCTCCTCCCCATTCCCCTTTGTTGGAGCTGAGCAATCACTTGGTGCATTCAGTGGGCCCGAGTTGGATGTCATGGTAAGGGCCGAGGGAAAAGCCTATGAGATCAGAATATTGGCTATCTAGGAGTACTGAACAAATATATAAGTAAATGAACAGAGGCTAATGGGAAGCATATTTCCCACTGTTGAAGAAAGGAATTACAAATATGGAAAGGGGGGGATGCTGGAGGTAACATTGTCGTCCTAAACTGAAATCGGAAGTGTTGGTATGGAGTCATGATTTTTAAATATACATAAATAGAAATAGATATAACTGTATACAGCCATGTGTGGGTGTGTTTATACATGCACGTAACCCTTAGTTCTGTCTGCTAAAAGGGCCTAGATGCAATGGCACCCTGGTAACAACAAGCATCCAAGGTACTCAGATCTTGACTCCTAAGTAGCTTCCTCTACTTTAAAAGAAACCAAGGGTCCTGGGGAAATGGCTGTCTGTAGGGTTGGGACAGGGAAACAAGATGAGTATGGACTATGTTGTGCCATAAAAGTAAAATAATGTCCAAAAAATTATGCCAAAAGGACACAGAAGCCAGCTTGGAGGGACTTCCATTGGCTAAGACAGGGACAATTTGATCATCAAGACATATAATAATAATAATAATGATAATAGGTTGTAAAACATTGAGTAAAATGAGAATCTGAGTCAAACCTGATATAGATAGATGGTAGGTAGGTAGGTATCAACCATGATAGTTTGGTTGATCTAGCTTTTATGGTTAAAAGAAAACTCTATCATGCAGTAGGATGACTTACATATTTTAAAAGAACAAACTTACAATATCACCATTTGCTGGCCATTATAGAAATAATTGATTTAACAAGATTTATCAAAGGGTGCTAAACCTGGTGGGTAAAGATTTGATAAGGAGCAAGATACTTACATAGTCTCAAACTTTTCTCCACAAATTAGTTAATTACTTATCAATTAATAGGTACAAAACACATATTAAGTGTTTCCATGGAAATATCTGGGAAATATCATCTAAGGCAAATGAAGAGTTAATAGCACCAAGAATGGGACATGGAAATCATTTGCCTCCAGAAATGATGCACTGAGAACGCCCTTCACTTCTATGATGCTTCTGCCCAAAGGCTGTAAATCACAGGCAAACATCAGATAAACCGTGATTGTGGGACATTCTACAAAACTTGGCCTGTGCTCTTCAAGCTTTTCAAGGTCATGAAAAATAAGGCAAGACTAAAGAACTGTTACAGATCAAAGAAGACAGAAGAAATATAACTAAATACAACATGTGATCTTAGATTAGGCCTTGTACTTTATAAAGAAACTTGTTAAGAGAATTGGCAAAATTTGAATGGGCCTGCGGATTAGATGGTAATATTTTATCAATTTCAATTTCCTGATTTTAAAAGTTGGACTGGGATGATGTAGGAGAGTGTCCTCATTTTTAGAAAATATATGTTGAAGTATTTTTTTAATGTTTATTCATTTTGCGGCGGGGGTGGGTGGGGGGTGGAGGGACAGAGAGAGACACACACACAGAATCCAAAGCAGGCTCCAGGCTCTGACCTGTCAGCACAGAGCCAGATGTGGGGCCTGAACCCAGTGAGATCATGACCTGAGCCGAAGTCAGGTGTCTAACCAACTGAGCCACCCAGGCACCCTACATTGAAGTATTAAAGGGTCATGGGGTAACATATCTGAAACTTAATCTCAAATGCTTCAGAAAAATATACTGTAATGTGTACATATATGTATAGTGTGTGTGTGTGTGTGTGTGCATGATAAAGAGTGATAAAATAAATGTACTAAAATGTAAATATCTGGGAACCTGATTGAAGGGTATATCAGAGATCTTTGTACTGTTTTACACCTTTCCTATAATTTTAAAATCATTTTTAAGTGAAAAGTTAAAGAAAAACTCAGTTCTCCTCACTTCTCAATAAAAGGACATGAAACCATGACTTTAAAAAGCAAAACAAAACACATACACATAAATGTAAGAAGCAATGGTCCATAAAGCCTACAAAAAATAATTCAGGGTTGTATTAAACTATCAAAACATAACAAGGAAAACAGTTGTGTATTTTACCCAGTTCTGTCTCCCAGGAGATGTATGTCAAAATTTGGGTTCCAAATTTATGTTCACTTTTCTGTATTTCAATTTATTGATTTCTAGATTCTCAGAGAATCATTTTGGCAGTCTTCTGCCCTTTCCAATATTTCTCGGTGAGGCTACCTTCCAAATATCCATCTAAAGTTTTATAAATGTTCTCAATATGACCACATATCATATCTGTCCCCTCTAGGAAAACAGAAATTTTTAAATCCCTAGACAATACCTAGTATTTTAATTTGAGACATTGTACCTAAAAATTATGTTTCCTCCTCTAGAGTTTGGACTTAAAGAAGGAGCCCTTAGATGGTAGGCAGAAGAGAGGAATAATATCAGAGGTGTTTCTTGTCAGCTTTGGAGTTTTGTGATACAGCCAGTTTCATGTTTTTTCTATGATTTTCTCTAACTCTAGATATTTTCATGATTAAAGTTTAAGACTTTTACATATGACTTTTTTTAACTGGGAATCTTGGTAAATTCCAATACCTATTTGAGTTATAAACTATCACAAGCAATACTTTTTCTGTGTCACATTCTTCTAAGTTTTCAAATTCCTGATTAATTAGTAATTTTGTTTAAAGTTAAAAACTACTGGGCACCTACGTGGCTTAGTTGGCTTAGTGTCCAACTCTTGATGTCATTTCAGGTTGTGATTTTCCGGTCATGAGATTAAGCCCCAGGTCAGGCTCTGTGCTGAGAGTGAAGCCACCTTGGGACTCTCTCTCTCGCCCTGTCTCTCTCTCTCTCTCTCTCTCTGCCCTTCTCCCACTTCTGCTCTCTGTCTCTCTCAAAATAAATAAATAAGCTTTAAATAAGAAAGATATTAATAAAGTTAAAAACTTCTCCCCCAAAAGAAACTAAATAATGCTCTTGCTGGGTTGGCAAGATCAAGTAATTGAGTTTGGGTGGATATCTAGGGTTACAGAAGTCCAGCTAGATCCAGAGTGATGATGATGATGGTGATGATGATGGTGGGGAGGGTTTTCCTTCCTGAATAATAAATAACACAAAGCTGCTTGAGAGACACACGTTGGATAATACCTAAAGGCGCAATGACATCTCACAACGGCAAGGCAACAGCATGAGGATAGCAGCCAGCTTTCAAGAACAGAAGCATGAAAAAACAGGATCCAGCTGACATCAGCAGCCAGGTGGCCTCAAAGCCCATCCCTCTGCCACCAAGAGGGACAGGCTGAGCAAGGAGCAGGCAGGGGATGGTGAGCATTTCCCACGAGTTCATCTTTCTTAGAAGCCTGAACTGGGACCCAAGAACACAGAAGGACTGAGTTTCTGTCTTTGCAGGTCAGGCGCTCTTGAGTTCTGTAACTTAGGAGTAGTCTTAAAGTGATTCAGCCTCAGAGCCACGCACTCTGGTCACCTGAGGACATTTGAGTTAACACTACTATGGAAGACACCACTCTATTACATCTGCTTTCTATTATCGGGTTCTTAAAATCCCTACTTGTACTTCGTAACTTTCGGTTGCAGAAGATGAAGTAGGAACAAACAAATCGAGATTCTGTGTGTTTTGCTGACAATCTGTCCAGCCATCCCGATGGGAAAACCTGATGATTTGCTGCTATCTTTCACACTGCTCTTCCCAAAGACATAAAAGCTTGTCTGGACATTGAGAGGGATCTGGTACACGGCCATGACTTCATGTGTTCACTTCTTCAGCCAATACCTGTTGAGTACTTACTGTTTGCCAAGCAGTTGATATAGACAGTGAGCACAGTTGAGAGTGTGGGGAGAGAGATCATTAACACAGTGCACAATTAATAAGTTAATTATTGGGGATGCTAGAAGACACAAGTGCTATGGAAAAGAGAAGGAGGGTAGGCTGCAGGGATCAGGAATGGCAGACAGAGGAAGGGAAGGGAGGTTCCAGTATTAACTAGTGTGAATAAGTTTAATGTTTGGCGATGGGAACAAGTCAGAATTGTTTAATCTGACCCATCCTCAGGCTGCCTTCCAAATGTGCTCCCAACAGTTGTCCAGGTGAGAATTTCCAGCTGGAATAATTTAACTAGAAAAATTTAAATTATTAAGTTTAATACTTTAACCGTGTGTGGGATGATATAATTGAAGGATACATTATAGACTTGTATAGTTTTAGATTGGGGGTGCCTGGCTGGGTCAGTCTGTGAAGCGTTAGACTCTTGATTTTGGCTCAGGTCACGATCTCACAGTTTGTGGAATCAAGCCCCAGGAGTCAGGCTCTGTGCTGCCAGCACGAAGCCCGCCTGGGATTCTCTTTCTCTTTCTCTCTCTCTCTCTCTCTCTCTCTCTCTCTCTCTCTACCTCTCCCCCACTCGCGCACTGTCTCTCTCTCTGTCTCTCTCAAAATAAATAAATATTTTTAAGTATTTTTCTGAAACACAATTTTCAAATTTCCCATAACTTAAGTTATTCTTCTATTTCTTGTTTAGTTTTTATTCTGATTCCCACATCATTCCCAAACTACCCCACCTTTCCCTGCCTTGGCTCTTAGTTACGTGGTTGTGTGCACGTGTGTCCTTTACGTGCATCTTTATGTGAGTACAAAAAATATGAATACATTATTTAACCTCTTTTAAACACAAAAGTAACAGATAGACACTAACTCTGTACTTGCATTGACTTTACTGTTTTTTAAAGAGATTCCTTTATCTATTCCCCTAAATTCTCCAGTTCCTATCTTACACTGAAGGACATAATAGTAGCAGTTTTGTTTTTTGTTTTTTGGTTTTTTTAAGCGGAGATTGGGACTATAGAACAGAGTTCTTTAATCAGGGTTTCAGTTAGAAAGGCTACAGCTTGCAGATAACAGAAACCTGATTTACAGAGACTCAAACAAATAGGCAGTTTATTCTTCTCTTATAACAAGAACCCCCAAGGTAGACAGTTGCTGGCATTGAGTCAGCAGTTCAACAATGAATCAGGGACCTGGATCTTGTTTTTTCATGCTTCCATTCTTGAAAGCTGGCTTTTATCCTCGCGCTGTCGCCTTGCCATTGTAAGATGCCATTGCACCCTTAGATACTATCTAAAGCTTGTCTCTCAAGCAGCTTTGTATCATTTATTATTCAGGAAGGAAAATCCTCTCCGGCAGTCCTCCCCTTACACCCCATTGGCCAGAACTGAATCACATGCGCATTCCTAAACTAATCACAGGCCAGGAGGAATACAGTTACTTGGCCCAAATAAACCAATCGACTCTAGGGGCTGAGGTAGGATTCTATCCTCCCAGAGATCCAGGGATCTTTATGCTGTACCTGAACAAAACAGGGTTCTTTTAGCAAGAAAGAAGGGCATCAGGAATGATTGTTACGTGGGTGACACCCAACCGATACACTAGGAGCATGAGGGAGAGGGATGGCCGTATGCAATTTTAGGAAATCATATATTCTGAGAAGTGTGAGGGTTCTCTTATGTGTTGAGAGTATATCACAGCTTCTCACATCCCGCCCATTGTTTCATTGTATGCCTTTGCTGTATTTTCAAGGACTTGGATTTTAAAAAATAATAATAAAAGGAAAAATCACATGAGAACAAGAAAAATGAAAGAAGGGTGGGGGAGGGAACTAACTTTGAGATACCACATAGAAAGAGGAAAGGAGAACAGGGCCTCCATATCTGGGTAGACAGAGGTTATGTTAGAATAAAAAACAACTGTGCTCTCTTAAGGCTATCCCAAACTACACAATAAATAGAGATGTAAATTCATATTGCAAATCCTAGCTCTGTCCTTATTAACGTTTACTAATTACAAAGGGGAAAATAACTTGACAGCGGAGAAATCTGGCATTCATCACCTTACTCAAGGGATCAAAGTCAACATCACCAGTAATGAGGTAAATTGAAACCATGTGACACGTGATATAACTGAGCTGACAGCTCAGAGCCTGGAGCCTGCTTGGGATTCCGAATCTCCCTCTCTCTCTGCCCCTCCCCCCACTCACACTGTCTCTGTCTCAAAAATAAAAGAAAATGTTTAAAACAAATATTATATCTACTAATATTATCTTTGTTGTGGTGATTTCGGCTAAGTCTGGTTGGCAGTTTGACACACGGAGTCCTCTGTTTTTTTCCTCCATTTCAAGGTTTCACTGAGCCTCCGTGGGCGTCAACCATCTCCTGAAAGATGGGGAACAGTGGCCCATCTCCACAAGAATGAAATATTATTTTCAAGGTTGTTTTTCCCACATGTTTTCAGAAAGGAATTTAGAAGTAAATACATTCATAAAAATTTTTCAAACATAAGTGGAGGCCACTAAAGACTCGCACTCTAGGAAATTGACACTTAACAGAACTGACAAATTGCATAAATGGCCTTTTATGGATATTGATACCAGCTGTGCAGACGGAGGAGGCTCTCCATCAAGAATTTATCGAGGAGATTCCCCAAAATAAATCGTAGTGCAAATCCCAGAATATTCCTAGACAGTCTTGTTAAGGAGTAAATAATGACAAACAATTAAGACCCCAATTTACCAGGAAATAAATCTCTTAGGGTCAAAAAAGTAATTCCTCTAAATTGAGGACCTCCATGATAAGGTTTGGAGTTGGAGCTAGAGGTTTGTCCAAATTGGAGGTCAGTCTCTGGTTTTTAAAGGGCCAGGCAAAGCCCTGGATGTAGAACAGGGCAGTGGTTGGGAGCCTCGTGATGACTTGGGAGCGTATCCTCAGTATTTTATAGTGTGACCATTCAGTGGGTTGGTGATTTACCTTCTCTGAGTCTCAGTTTCTTTCGCTGTTGAATGAGATAACAACACATCCTTCTACCCAAGGCCTAAATAAAAGTAATATAAATCCAACTAGTATCCTGTCTGCAACGCGTTGAAATTTGCGTATGAGTGCGCATGTTGAGTTTTGTTGGGTGTCTGAGTTAGCGTGTGATTAAAGAACTGCCCTGAGCCTGCTTTTCCAGCCTCACCCGTCTCCACACCTCCCCTCATAAATTACACTTTAGAAATAATCCCCATAATGTCACGTTATGGTTCCCCACGCTGCTGCACTTGTCTATTCTTCAAGCCTAGAATATTTTCTCTGTTTCTCATGCTCAGCTCAAGGGTAGTATCCTTCAGGAAGCCTCTTCTTACCACTGGCTTTTCCACTTGGCCGAGTCCAGCATATATGCACCTGTGCCTGAACATGTTGAGGAGAACGGGGTGGAGGGTGGGGGAGTCTAGAGAGAGGAGAGTGTACAGGAAGTAGAAATGCATGAGGCTGAGGAGGTCCTCTCGGGCCGGACTGGGAAGGGCTTTACACGATAGACTCAAGAACTTGGCTTTATCTTAAGGGCAAAATCTTATAGAAGCTTACATCTCCTTAGGGAGATGACCTAGCTGCAGTGATGAGGATAGATGGCGGCAATGTCACAAATCCAGCTGGGTGCTGAGAACAAGTCTCCCTGCAAGCTTCTTTCTCCTCTCCTTTGAGGTTTCACAGAGGTGGTTGCTTGGCGTATGGACCCAGAGTGAGGGCATGCGGCGGGAGTCCTGGAGACTTACAAAGCATCAGGGGGTGTCAGGGTACTCCAGGGGTGAGTCTGACTGGGGCAGCACAGCCTCTCCCCAGGTTCTGCTCTCAGCCTTCCTTTCCTTATAAGAGAGAAGACCCAAGGCAACACGAATATCTTCTAATAACAAAAACGTAGTTACCACTTTTGCACAGGAACACTGGGCCGGGAGTATTTCCTATTCAGTGATTCTCCAATCATTATAATCACCTAGAGGGCTCATTAAACCATAGAATCAGCAATTCTGATTCTACAGGTCTGGGGTGGGGCCAATAATTTGCAATTCTAACCAAAAGCCCAGGCGAGGCTGATGGCTGTTGGGCCAGGGACCATACTTAGAGAATCGCTTGTCGTCCTATTTTGTACCCTTTGATCCTCTCAATAACCTGGAAGGTGGTACTGATTCAACAGAAGAGGAAATCACTTTTGGAGGACTTTGTAACCTGTCCCCTGGCCTAGGTCAACGAGTAAGTAGAAAACAAAGCTTTGGGGCCAGATTGTGTTGGGCTCAAAAGCCTCTGTTTTTCTCACCTCAGCTCCCTTTCCCCCACAGCTGACTTTAAGCAAAACAGGTCAAGTTCCCAAGCTATTTCCTTCCCATCAGGGTCCTAACTGCCCACAGCTCTTTAGTGTGAGAGTTACATACATCCTTAAGTATGTAAAGGAACATAGTGTATGTCTGAGCACTTCCTTTTCTAGAAAAACCGTTCAACTCCTTAAGCTGTGGTTCCCAGCTAGGGCCCAGGCGGTGATATGAAGCCATTGCCTGTGCAGTTGCCCCCGGAACATTTTCTTTGAGAGGGGTACAAAGTGAACATCCAACTGTTCCACACACAACATAATGCCTGGAAGTCTGCAATCTGCCCACATACGTTTTGCCTTTGATGCTTTTTCCAGTAAGTTCCGGCTTCCCCCGAGCTTGCATTATTAACTCTTAGCACAACCACAACCAAGGGGTTTTATATGCAATTGCCCCCCGTGCTCTCTGCAGGTCTTTGCTTTTTTTCCTTTTTCAACATTTCCACATGCTATGGATGTCCTGTCAAATCCTGTTTCTGACTTCAGATCATTTGTGTGAGCATCTTCACTTGCTGGCTGTCCACTTTGAGCTAGAAAACAAGAAAAAACAAACAGCCCAAGTAAGCATTCCCTTTGAATTTACCTTCGTTGTTGTTGGGCTTTTTTTTAAGATTTTATTTTTTGGGGTGTCTCAGTGGCTCAGTCAGTTAAGCATCCAACTTCAGCTCAGGTCATGACCTCAGAGTTCATGGGTTTGAGCCCCAAGTCGGGCTCTGTGCTGACTGCTCAGAGCCTAGAGCCTGCTTCGGATTCTGTGCCTCCCTCTCTCTCTGCTCCTTCCCCTGCTCCTACTCTGTCTCTCTCTCAAAAATAAACATTTAAAAGAATTTTAAAAAATATTTTTTTAAAGTAATCTCTACACCCAGCATGGGGTTTGAACCCACAACTCCGAGATCAAAAGTCATACGCTCAGGTTGCCTGGGTGGCTCAGTCGATCGAGCATCTGACTTTTGGTTTCAGTTCAGGTCATGCCCTACAGCAGGCTCTATGCTGACAGTGTGGAGCCTGCTTGGATTCTCTCTCTCCCTCTCCCTCTCTCTCTGCTCCTCCCTAGTTCATTCACACTCTCTCTCAAAACATAAATAAATAAGTAAATAAATAAATAAATAAATAAACAAACAAACAGAGTCACATGCTTCCACTGACTGAGTCAGCCCCTCAGTGCTCCTTTATTGCCACTGTTTTATTTTTTAATGTTTTATTTATTTTTGAGAGCAAGAGAGACAGGGGGAGGGGCAAAGAGAGACAGAGAGAGAGGGAAAGAGAGAGAGAGAATCTGAGGCAGGTTCCAGGCTCTGAACTGTCAGCACAGAGCTCTAGCACATGAACCAGGAGATCATGACCTGAGCCAAAGTCGGATGCTTAACTGACTGAGCCACCAGGTGTCCCATATTCCTACTGGTTTTAAACATAATATTCAACCTGTACAGTAACAAGTTTTGCTCGAGGAATTTTACAAATTCTTTCTTTCTATATTAGTTACAAGGCAAGTGTTCCATTACTGCAATAATCAAAAGAAGGCTATGGGGCACCTTAGGGTGCCCAGCTCCAGGCTATGGGGCTGGGTGGCTCAGTTGGTTGAGCCTCTCAGGCTTTGGTCATGATCTCACAGTTCATGAGTTCAAGCCCTGCATAGGGCTCCATGCTGACGGTGCAGAATCTGCTTGGGATTCTCTCTCTCCCCCTCCCTGTCCTCTCCCAGTAGTGTGCTCTCAGTCACTCGCTCAAAATAGATAAATAAACTTAAAAAAAAAGAAAAGGCTAATTGCTCTGAGATTTTTTTTCTGCATAAGACTTTTTTTTCCTGAATAGAGAGGTAGTAAGCACCAACAATAAATTTTACCCACCTAATTTTGTACAAAGCAGGGCTTGATAATCCTCTTGAACTTCCAAATTTACCTCATTGGTATAGTGCTTGTTGACCTCATTAACTTAGTATTAGCTGATGTAGGATTAACACAGCTTAGTATTTCTTGACTGTAGGTAGCATTTTTGTTGATGTGGGTTTTTTTTTTTAACATTTATTTATTATTGAGGGACAGAGAGACACAGAGCATGAGCAGGGGAGGGGTAGAGAGAGGGGGAGACACAGAATATGAAGTAGGCTCCAGGCTCTGAGCTGTCAGCATAGAGCCCGATGCAGGGCTCGAACTCACAAACTGTGAGATCATGACCTGAGCCGAAGTCGGTCGGTTAACCAACTGAGCCACCCAGATGCCCCCATGTGGGTTTTGTTTTTAAATCATTAGACTTTGAATGGTTTAGGCAAATGAAAAATTTATTTTCATAAATGTAAATTTTCAAAGTTTAATATACTCTTCCTTTTTTCTCTCTTGCCTCTTTTTCTCTACCAGCTTCCCTCTTCCCCCTTTTCCTTCCCTTCCATTCTCCTCCCTTTCTTCCCCAACAGTTCAGCCCAAAAGCTATCAGATAGTGGGGGAGGAGACAATCAGCAAAGGCTGTCAAAACTCCAGTGAGGTGAGGAGGGTTCTACACTGGGGGATGGTCATGCTTGGTGACCCAGCATGTGAGGTTACCAAATTTAGCAAGTAAAATTATGAGAAACCTACTTAGGTTTGAATTTCAGTGAAGAACTGAATGTTTTTCTTTTAGTATAAGTATATCCCAAACATTACATGGGATATACTTACACAAAAATTTTTTGTTTATCTGAAATTCAGATTTAACTGAATGTCCTATATTTTATTTGCCAACACTACCAGTGTGGGATGTCAGAACCTAATGTAGATGAAAAGGGCATCCACATGGGGAAGGGGCAGGTTAACACATGGTATCAGAGCTAAGGAAAATAACAAGGACATCCCTAAAGTAGAGGGATGATGGGATTGTTCATTTACAAGGCAATTGATCAAATAGGGAAATATATTGAGGATAGTGTTAGAAATGGGAATTAAGATTTTGAAAAGGAGAAAACTAGAATGTGCCATGTTTTATGAGGTTGGGATTGGAGATATCAGCGTGAAGTCATGGTTGATAATGTGCAAATGGTACATATACTTGCTTGGTATGCATAGAATGTCTCTGAAATACGCACAGGAGAGTCATAACGGTTTTTGCCTCTAGGGAGTACAACTGAGTGGCTGGTCCATGAAAGGGAAAAACAACTTTTCCTTATACTTCCTTTTGCTCCTTTTTATATTTTGTGCCACATACTCACATTACCTGCACCAGATGATATTTTTTAAACATTTAAGAAATAGAATTGGCTCTATTTCAAATCAGAATATCAGAAGTAGCAGGGACCTTAGAGACTTTTCTAGGCCAAACTCCTGAATTTAAGATGTTATAACAGAAGATTAGTGACCTTAAGTGACCTTCAATGTCAGAGGACCAACTAGTGTGTTACAATGGAAAGAAAGAGCTCTGGATTAAATCATGATTCTATCCCATGGCAGCATGGTGCCCTTGGGCAAGTCACTCGCCTCTCTGAACCTCACACCCCCCATAGTACAGAGCACAAAGTAAGGGCTCAAGGTCAGCTCGCTCAGGGACAAGTCCTGCTCAGTTTCAACTGTCACAGTGCGAGCTCTTGGGCAAGTTGACTGGCCTCCATAGACTGTAGAATCTCCATTTGTTACGATTGTATTAGCTTTACTTTATCAAATATAAGAGACTTTAGATTGTTTAAAATGAGCCATTATTTTATGTTCCACAAAGGAATTTTAAAAGTGCTATAATTAATTGTAAGATGGCAATCTTACACCGTGAGATGCATGCTGATTTCAAAATGTTAAAATGTGAAAAAAAAAAAACAGTATGCATCTTAGAATCAGCGTAATATTATGGGGAAAAGGGAAAAGATTTATAATATAAAAGGTGGTCCAATGGTAATTGAGAAATAAATGGATATAAGTGAAGAAAATCAGGCTGGCATTTAAAAATATTATGAGGACGAGAGAAAAAAGAAAAAATAGTAAAGATACCACGGGAAGGAAATACTTCAATCTTTATACAATTTTTTAAAGTTTATTTATTTTTAGGGAGAGAGAGAGAGAGAGGAGAACTTTGGAGGAACTGTCGACCTGTCCCATTGACCCGGGTAAGATCCAAAAATTGAAAAATAACGTGGCTGTGTATCTAGGTTGCCTACTCACCTCGCCAACTAATCAGTACCACGTACTGGATCCGAGTCCCAGAAGGAGGGAGCCATGTGAGGGAAGGAGCAGAGGCTCACCCTAGAGCCCCAGTCTGGGATGGGGGCTTCCAGCCAATCAGTTGTTTGGGTCAGTCTGACCTTATAATCCCCCAGGAGGGTGAGGTTGGAAAGTAGGGTGTTGAAGAGAAAGTAAACACTTACCTCATAGAGGTGTTACATGAATTAAATGACATCACCGCATCTGGCACGTGGTAAGGGCTCAGTTACTGTTAGCTATTGTTAAATGGGGGGAAAAAAAACCAACCTCTCGCAACCATAAAATGCTATACAAATATTTATATCATTTAGATTTTTTAAGCACCATCACTATCAGATCCTGATTCTTGAGGCTCACAATCTAGACCTCTTTGCAACATGCCACATTATACTTATTTCATGCACTATTACTTTAAATTGAACCCTTTCTCAATAAGCTGCATTACATACACTTGTTCATAAACAATAGTTGTGTGCATGGGGCGCTGTATATCTTTCAGATATTTCCATAATACATACACACGATGTAACATAGAAACATAGATTTTTCTTTTAAAGAGCAAAGCTTCAGCAGTTTCTCTTGAATTTTACTCTGTCATTTGACTACATTATATTTCTGATGTTCAATTTGCACTGAGTACATTATGGACTTCTCGAGGGAGCAGAAAGAAATTTTTTTAAGTAAATATAAAATGCTTTGATAAATCAAAACATGTGAAAGAAATTTCTGTTAAAAATGTTCCAATCTGTTTTGAGGCTTGAAATAAACCTCTGTCTTTAACATAATAAAACCTGTTAACCCAAAGGCAACAACAAAGTAATAATAACTTGTTATAGGAGTAATGCATAAGGCTTATTTTAAAAGATTAGTTGTTACATAAAATACAAAAGGAAATCTTGCTATAAACTAATTGTAAAGAAACTTAAAAGCTATAAAGTCTGTGCTTTCTGATTTGTGCTGGCAATAAGAAGTGTACATTGTTTGGAATCCGTACATAACAGCTTGTATCATAAACTAGCTGTAATGTTTCTCATATTCTAAACCGTGGAATATCACTCCAATAGCTCTGTGAGAATGAGACCCTACCTGGCCCATCACAACAGGATTCCCAGTATCTAGAACAATGTCTGCCCAGAATAGGGCTCAGTACGTGGCTATAGAATGAATAAATGAATGAACAGTTCAGGTAGACATTCATTGACTTTATTTTATTTTAAGTTTATTTATTCATTGAGAGAGAGAGAGAGAGAGAGAGAGAGAGAGAGAGAGAGAGAGAGAATCCCAAGCAGGCTCTGCATTGTCAGGGCAGAGTCTGAGTTGGGGCTCAAACTCATGAAAACCATGTGACCTGAGCCGAAATCAAGAGTCTGACGCTCAACCAACAGAGCTACCCAGGTGCCCCATATACTCAGTGATTTTAGAGATCCCAATAAACAAAATTCTAAATATAAAAAACAGGTAATTGGGGAAAGATAATTTAAAAAACCCAAAAAGGTGCTATGAGCTTGCCAGTTTGATACACATTAAAGGGCTATAGAACAGAGATCTGAAAATCTCAACTCAGCTAGGTAGCTATATTTAGTAAGTCACATAGCTAAGCCATTTGGCTTTTGAATTTCAGTTTCTTCACTCCTAAAGTGAAGGGAGAGGCATGGCTAGAACTAATGATTCTAAAGGCCCTTCCAATTTTAAGAGTCAGTGATGCTGGAAATACAAAGTCCCAGCCCCAGGCATGTATGTGTATACTTGCTCATCTTAACTTGAGATAAAAACAGAGAAGCTTGTAGCTAAATCACTGTCAAAATTGAATACATAGAAGAGACTTCTTGGTATCCTCCAAAACATGCTCTCCCCTTCTTCCTGGAATAGGGCTACATAGCTCAGAGTTAGGCTATGTATCTCTTCCTCTAACGCAGTCAGGCGCGGCCATGTGTCCAAGTCCTAGGGGTGGAACGTTCGGAAGGGGTGTGCACCACTATCAACCTTACCTCCTAAAACCTCCCATGTGCACGCCTCCGAACCCCTCTCCTTCCAGCTGTCTGGGATGGTGGCATCCCCATTCCCTAGAGTAACCTTAGAGGCCACATAGCGAACATACCCGAGTCACCATCCGTCTGGATTTCTGAATACCTTTGTGCAGTACAACGCCTACGGCCGTCCTCCCCCTAGGAGTGTTGGATGGCAATTCTCCTTGGGTTGCTCATGTTTCTGCATGTCCTGCGAGCAGAGGCACTGGCTCTCTGTGTTTCAGACTATCTTTTCAAGGACGTCGATACGGTGAACATAGCCTTGGAAGACAGAGATAGCATCTCCCTGAGAAGCAAAGGGCAGGTTTTGCTTTGTCATCCGGTATGGTGAAGGTCATATCTTCCTGTGGGGGGAAAGGGCAGTTTTGCTTGTGGCTCATTATAAAACAGCCAGGTTCCCTAAGCTCAAGGATCCTTAGCTTTGACTCAAACTTGCTTTATACGCAGTGTTCACACTGGACACTTTCTGTCCTCCTGTGAGACTTGAAGGACGTGGAGAGATGACACACACATAAAGCTCACGCCACTTTCTGTGGCATGAGTAATCCGGTCACCAACCCACAAGTTGTGTCTTCTGCCAGCTTCCATGAAACTGTGGTAGGCTAGCTACCTCATAAGCTTATGCATGGGGTAAGACCAGATATTTACAGTTCTTAATACCCACCCACTCTCTCACGCCACAGAAACTCTGGACTCTTAACTGAGCGAACCATTACGTCTTAGGTCTTTTTCTTAGAGCCTGAACTAATATAGCAGCAGTCACATTCCCATTGAAAAATCAATAAGAAATTAGAGTCGCTTACCTTATCTTTGCCAAATAAGATGATGAAAATAAAGAATATGAGTCTGTTAAATGGGGGATTGAATTAGATAAATATTTTCAAAATGTATCAGGGTACACGCTAGTGCTGTATCTGGTGAAAATAATGTTCCTTATTCAAATATATCTGCAATACAACTCACTGTATAAATCTGATTCCCTCTCCTTCCCTGGAGAGTCACACTGCACATAAGTTTATTAAAGATGCCGAGAAATCCTGTGGTAAAGAAAATTATTTGCATTATTTAACTAGCAGTATTTCCTAAATTTTTTCCACATAACCTCTATTGACATTCTGTGAAATGAGTGTTCCATGAAATACACAGGGGGAAACGCAGGGCTAGATCATTTCTAACATCCCAGTATGCATCTACGATTCACCTGTCTGAAAATAAGTAAGAAACATACTCATTCATTTATTAGACTAATGTGAGTACACTCAGCGCTTCTTAAACTCAACGTACACTTGGGAATCTTGCTAAACTGCAGGTTTTGATTACGTTGATGTAGGGCCTGATACCCTGCATTTCTAATGAGTTGCCAGGCGATAGCAGACCATTGTTTGAGTAGCAGGGGTCTAGACAATACAGGATCTAAAAAAGGCTGATCACGCTTATGATGATTGTGTTAAGGCATGCAGCCAATTGGTAGGTAAGGATTTGTTACTGTAAATGAGTTTTTATTACATCTTTAGAAAAAAAATGACCCAAACTTCATATTGGACAATTTAAGGGTGATTTCAGAATTTCTCAGTATCACCCGATGAATTTAGGGACATGTTTACTAACCAGAAAAAGAAATGGGTATCAGTTTGGGAACTCTGTATCATATAGCCTATTGCCAATTTATAAGTTTAAACACAAGAGTCGGGATCTTCAGTAAGAACACTGACAAATAGTCCATGATTCAACCCAGTGCAAGGTATTAATCTGACCAGATTGTTACCTATCTACTCTAGATTAAAGATGGCTACACTTTTTTCCCTCCAGAAAAAAAAATGCTTTTCCTTCCTTTGTTTCCTCTTAGCTCAAAATTTGAACTTCTTTGGCTTATTCTCAGGAAATAATTTTCCCCACTTTATTCTAGTGGTTCTACAGCATAATTTTTTGACAAAGTATAAAGGCATGTGAGATCAGGTAGAAAGGTCGTAAGGAGATCAGTTTATGAGAGCATGAAAAGTTAATATCACTGAAGTTACTTCCAACAACAAAAACGAGAGAAAGTTTGGCATGTGCTAATTAAGGAATTTGATATGTGTGAATTTGTTTCCAATTATGAGATCTGAGTCCAATAATGAATTCTTTGAACCTGTTTCCAAAGTAACATATTTGGTTCTATGATAAAATCTCATAGCAATCCCTAAATAAAAATAATTCGCAACCTTCACGCTAGTGAGAGGAGAAATGTCAAAGAAGGCACACCACATGTTCTCAATGGAAAAATAATTTTAAAAGACATTTAACATTTTAATAATCTGAGAGAAATTCATGATATAGCTTTATGTGAAATAAGAATAAAAGAAAGTATATCTTTTCTATAAGTAGACAATAAGAAAAAAAAAGTTTAGCAGGTGGGGTGATAGAATCATGAATGCATTATTTCCTTATTTTGACTTCCGTTAATATTGTATTTCCACTATTGCTAGACATTATGAGATTGCAGATAAGTATTTTAAGATAGCTCGTGCTGATGGGTCTGCGGAAATGGTAGTAATTATGTCCACGAGAATTAGAAAAATATTCGTTTTGGTAATTTTTTTTAACCTGTTGGTGTGGGAGAAATGTTGCTCGATCAGAACTCTCCAGTCAGTGGAGTGTATAAGTCTAAGCAACGCGTAGGGAACAGGGGAGAGTCTCAGCAGAAAAGAGATGACAAGCCCAAAGCGAACCTTTGAGGAGAGTTTACTAGACTATTTACAGAGGTGAGGGCAGAGTTATGGCAGTCCTGGTGGGGAGGAGGGAGAGCAGAGAGGGTGCTGTTGTCATCATCGGGCCTGAAGGAACAAAGGACTGAGTAGTCACAGGGACCCAGGTTGGGCAGCCCAAGGGAAACAACTACTGACGGAGACAGACAACTAAAGCACCAAAGGCACAGCATCCTGGTGGGAAAGCCCGAGACAGAGACACCTGGACCTCACATTCCTCCTGCCCCTCTCACCTCCGGCGCCTGCCCCCTGATCGTCCACCCCAATCGCAGCCATGGGACAAGGGAGCTAGTTGGTGCAGGTCAGCTTCCCGGGCCGGAGTGGGACCAGAGAAGTGCGGGACGTGGATCTAGGGTAGGTGGGAGGGGTAGGTGGAAGAGAAGCAGAAGGAGGGGCCCGTAGCGGTGCAGAAGTGCGATCTGTGCGTGTACGCAAGGGGGCAGGTGCGGGTACCTGCTAAGTGCTTCAGGCTAATGCTAATGAAGAAAAATATGGCCAAAGGCATTTCTGAAAACCTAGAGCATTGCATAAACATGTTTATTTCTCCTTATGTGCGACGGTGCTCATGCTGTGTTTGCTTGACTAAAATAAAATGTTCCAAGACATCCTGTGCTCGCCTTTGCGTTAATAGCGGGAGCTCGTGGAGCTTAAAACAAGAAGACTCGCAGTCAGACCTTTGTTTAAAAATCTCTCCTAATCAGCTTTTATACAATAGAGAGAATATATGTTATATAAAATTAACAAATCACTATTATCCCCTCATTGAGGCTCTCTGGATTTCCAAATTTCCCCCAGAACAATGCCCCCTCCTTTTTTTGCTAGAAGTGTAAGTTAGTGGGGATAGTGAGGATAGTGATGGCGATGACGATCGCTATCGCTTACTGAATGTTTACTAGGTGCCCAAGTAACTGTGCTTTTATTGTCTCTGTTTTAACACTGTATGGGAGAAGAATTAAGGTTCAAGGAAGATCATTAACCTCTTCTAGTCACATCACCAGAAATAAATGACTAGGGTTTTGGAGACACCCAGACTACAGAGCCCCAAATTTTAAACACTTTATCGTCTCCTGTCCAGAAACACTGCATTATACCCTTTTTTTAATATTGGAAGAGATGATTGAGATTCTTTAAAACTTTTGCTTGAAAGGGGTGCTTGGATGGCTCAGTTGGTTAAGCATCCAGCTCTTGACTTTGGCTCAGGTCGTGATCTCACGGTTTGTGAGTTCGAGCCCCCACGTCGGGCTCTGTGCTGACAGTGCAGAGCCTGCTTGGGATTCTCTCTTCCTCTCTCACTCTCTCTCTTCCCCTCCCCTACTCGTGCTCTCTTTCTCTTTCAAAATAAATAAATAAAATCTTTTGCTTGAAAGCTCAGCAAATAAAACGCAAGATGGTAAAGATGAAGGAAGAACAAAAGAAAAGACATCAGAGGCAGAGTGAGCTGAGGGGAAATGTCAATTGAGGAAGGTTCTACACAGACCTCGATCTACTTGCTGGCTCCCGCCATTCATGAATGTTCTGTTCTGCACCTTTCCATCTCCACTGGAATGTCTGTCCTTCGCTTTCCTGAATGATTGCTTTGGACACTTGGGAGCTGAGTTTGATTGTTTTGTTGAATCTGTATTAAGGTCCTACATACAAAGCTGTAAGAGAATGTTTTTGCCATTGGCCTTAAACTTATCCCGTGTCAGGTTTGTTTAGTGGAATTCTGAGAAATGTCATGAAACTGGAGTGTGCATACGGCCACATTGCATCTATCAGTGTGAACAGCATCACTAACATATTAAGCTGCTTTTGTAAAACATTCTGATCCACCAAACCACATATGGACAACCAAATATAGACAACCAAGGGTTATCCATATTACTTCACAGGCTTCAATGCTCAAAACATTAAAACATTGTCAATAAACAACTCTCGCTCTACTTTGGAAGATCAAGGAATAAACAGGCAATTATAGATTATTGAGGCTTGATAGCTCTCCATCTCTGCACTGCTTGGCTCATTTTTCTATTTATTGGATGATAGTCCTGAAAAATATGTAAAAATGGACCCCTTGAATAAGTTAATTTAAGGACTTGTTAACAGCTTTGACACAAAGGTTGGTGGTGACATTACAATATTTATGGAAGGTGACATATGGAAGTTAACAGTAGGATTCAATTATCCCTGATATCCATTAGCATGGAAGGCTAAGAAGTTGCTGTAAATTTCCTAAAGCTTGGACTGCCCCGTAGTTTCAGCAGAAAAGATGAGAAGGAAGACATTGTCTCCAAAGTGATCTGATTCGCCTTGTGGCTGTGTGCCAGTATGTACTAGCATAGATATGTGAATTGTAGGCTGCCAAACATGGTCCTGTAATACCTCATGCCTTTGCTACATACTAGAAAAGCCTATCTGGGCCAGACCTGGACTTCTGAAGTCGTTTCCTGTCATGGTCATTTGTTATTTTTGCCTCTCTGGTATCTGTGTTCTTTTTCTCCATGTTACAATACTTCATATTTCCTTTGGGAAGCTACTCCATCCCCAAACTCAGATCAAGTGGTTTGAGACAGATTACGTGACCCGGCACTCAATTCTCCTAGCCAGACTGATTGGTTCAGACGTGGATTCTTGAACCAGGCCTGTCCTAGCATCAAAATTCCGTCCCTCTGGCACACTGACTGGTTTAGAGCCAGGCATAAATGCAAGTTGATCCAATAATAGTTAATTAAAAGTTTGGGGAAGGTACACCAGAAAAGCCTTTCCTGCTCAGATGACTAGCACTAACAATGATATAATCCTAGAACTATAGGGCATCTTTATGGAATTCAAGAATGAAGCCCATGAATGTAATGCAGAAAAAGGCAAGAAACTGATCCTTGATAATGCTGTTTGAGCCCCTAGATCAAACCATGCCTAAAAATATAAGTACTGAACTTTCAATAATATTAGTTAATTTATCCTTCTTTTTGCTTAAATGTGTTTAAATCGGATTTTCTGTCACATGCAATGAGAGAGTTCTAAACAATATATCTCTTATCTACAATGATTCTCATCTTCTGGTTCTAGAAAAATCCTGCTATTGATCTCCCTTTTGATCTAGCACTCTCCTATTCAAGAACATTTAACAATGACTCTTCAGTACTTAGCCTAACAGGCACAATCTGCTCTCTGCCTAACCTTGGCTGGCTCAGGCATGTGGTTTAGCAGCATGAGGCCAGTTGGGAGGAAGAACAAACAGGACTTAGTGAGAAGCGGTCAGAGGGCCATGGCCCGCTTGGGAGAGGACAGCGTGGTGGCTGGGAGCAGTGCCTTATGGTCATTTCTAGAATCGTGAGTAAAATAAATTAGAGACAATTAGAGACATAAAACAAATACTTCAGAGACATCATTCTGGGAAATCTGGGTCATCAAAAGGAGTAACAGTGACACTACAGGTCAAAGGCTAAGCTAGTTTCTCCCAGTCCATTGGTCCTGCCTGGTTGCAGGCAGACAGCTAGTCATTTGGTTGGGCCCCCGGAGCTTACTCTGGAGAGCAGCCATGTTAAGCCTCACCTGCCAGGGGAACACAGGTCACTACCAAATGCACTAACCTTGTCGATATTCACTCAAGAAGTCCGATGGGCCTGAGCCTGGCGCATTAGCACTTCAGTACCTTCTACCTTCAGCTGGAGAAAAGGAGAGGCAGGGAAATATGGTGGCTGTCAACATGTGCAGCCAATAGATTCCGGCTCCAGAGTGGGATTGTAAGCGTGGGCCTGGGCTTAAGTCCCACATCTACCGCCCGCTAGTGGTGTGGTCTTAAGCAAGTGTGTAAATTGTCTATGCCTCAGTCTTCTCATCCACAAAATGATTGTTTCCCTCAGAAAGTAATTGTGAGGATTAATTGAGAAAGGGGTATAAAATGTTTAGCACAAGAGTAAATACTCAGTAAACGCTGTCTCTCATTACGCTCCTGTACAACTGATAAGCTGAATGTACCACGTACAATTTCTTATACATAGCTGGTGCCCCCATGTTCCCACGTTCCATTTTTTTCCCCTATGTTTCCCTACTGAAATTCTACCCATCCATTAAGATTTAATTCAAAAGCCATCACTTTCATGAAGGCTTCCTTCCAACTAGATGGAATCTTTCCTTTGGCTTTAGCTCTTTGTAACAGATAGAAACCACATATAGGACAGTAGTTCTTAATCCTGGCTGCACATTAAAACCACTTGGAAATCTATTAAAAATATTGATGCCTGGGCCCCTATCCCAGAAATTCTGATTTAATTGGTCTGGGGTGAGGCTTAAGCATCAATATGTTTAAAAAGCTCCCTAGGTGATTCTAATGTGCAGCCAAGATTTCGAACTGATGGTTGAATGAGTATGTTCTTAAATAATGTTTATCAATGAATTCAAGCTAAGATATTAATGGCTTAAAGTTTTAATAGACTAACCTTTAGAATACTTGCATTTTTATTAAAAGCAATGCAAAATTACAAAGGTAAATAGAAGTTTTAAATAACATTTAGCCTAAAGCAAGGAATCATCATTTAACTAGGGAGATGCCTATAGAACTATAAGCATAGAATATGATATATGGGTGCTATTCTAGTAATATATCTAAAGTATTTGGGGAGCACAAATGGGAAATGTCCGTGAATTTGGAGTGGCAGAAAAATAAGAGGGAAAGAAGCTTTAAAATGTGGGTAGCATTGCTCTGAGTGTTGAAATGTGAGAACAGGTTTGCAAGGTAAGCCCTTCCAGGCCATATATGGAGGTGTCAAAGTGTATGGCTCATTCCAGTTTATACACTTTCCTAACCCAAAGAATGAATTGTGAGCAAAGAAAATGGCAACTCTATCTGCCTAGGTCTTAGTTGTGAGGGGGTAAAGGCAAGTTTTGGGGTACAGCTATTTCCCAAATTTCAACTATAGTAGACTACTTTGGTTGTAATGGACCAACTTCTAACTTGAGTTATTAAAAAAAAAAATAGAAAGAGTTCTCTTCCAAAACCAACTCATAGGAAAGATGAATGTGATAGGGTTCAGGGATAACTGTACCAGGAACTGGAATGCCCCCATTCTCCTCCTTTCCTTTCTGCTTCTCCCCAAATGTCAATTGCATTGCCATAAGCTTCCTTTGTTCATGTTGCCATGGCTGATGTCACAGGTTCCTACATTCATAGATGTTCAGCCCTCCCACCTGTGGAAACATTTCGAGTAGCCTGAATTAGTCCTTGTCCACAACTAGACCAAGCACTAAGGCAAGATATGGAGTACTCTGATTAACCTAAGTTGGAACAGGACCCACCTCTACCTAATCACTATGGTCAAGGAAGTAGAGTCAATAGGAAGATGTCAGCATTCTCTTAAGTAAGTCCTATGGTTAAAACAAGCATTTCTTTTTTTTTTTTTTAATGTTTATTTATTCTTGAGAGAGAGAGAGAGAAACAGAGTGAGTGGAGGAGGGGCAGAGAGAGAGGGAGACACAGAATCTGAAGGAGGCTCCAGGCTCGGAGCTATCATCACAGAGCCTGATGTGGACCTTGAACTCATGAACCGCACGAGATAATGACCTGAGCCGAGGTTGGAGGCTTAACTGACTGAGCCACCCAGGCACCCCTTCTTTTTTCTTTTAATGTGTGAGACAGGGAGAACAAGTGTGTGTGTGCATGTGTGTGCAAATGGGGGAGGGGCAGAGAGAGAGGGAGACAGAGGATCCAATGTGGGCTCTGCACTGACAGCAGAGAGCCTGATGTGGAGCTTGAACCCAAGAACCAAACTGTGTGATCATGACCTGAGCTGAAGTTGGATGCTTAACCAACTGAGCCACAGAGGGGCCACAAAACAATTATTTCTTAGGAGACAGGAGGTGTAAGAATACAAGAATGCTGGACAGATCTTAGATACAAATCACTACCACTGTCCATCTCTTAGGCACCTAGCTCTCTCATATACCTTCTTCTTCCTATTTAAATAATTTCCTGCACAGCCTCTGTGGTTGATTGATTGCAAAAATAGCTCCAATTCTCCCTTTGCCCTCTATCCACACTCTTTGCAATGTAACTTTGCAGCAGCTTTCATCAATAGGTGGAGTCTATTTCCCCACCTTTGAACCCGAGCTGGTCCATGACTTGCTCTGGCCAATAAAATAGGACAGAATAACAGTAGGTTAGTTGACCGTAGGCTTGAAAAGGTTCCATGTGCTTATGTTCTTTATATTACAACCTTCCACCAACACTAAAGCAAGCCCCGGCTAGTCTGATGGAAGATGATGGACTTTAGAGGCAGAGCCAGATCATTGTAGGTGAGGACATTTTAGACCAGGCATCCCCTGGCCAACCCACGAGCTAAGTTGCAGACACAGGAGTATGTTCAGCCAAGATCAGTCAAGCCTAGCCAAGACTGAAGAACTGCCCAACCAACCTACAAACTCATAAACTAAATAAAATCGTTGTTGTTTTAAGCCACTGAATTTTGTGGTTTCACGTTAACAGATTTTTTGTGGAGATAGATAAACCAATATGGCCACCGGTTTACAAAGGCAGTAACGCCACATACAAACACAGATGCATTCAGCGCATCTCAATGCAAATAGCTGAATGTGCAGTATCAGATGATATCTGATCTTATTTATTAAGTTTAAATGTGACTTTTCTGATATTAATATTTAATGGTGGCAGAAAATTAAGATACTGCTAATCAAAAGTTTCCACTTAGAAATAGCAGATATAGAAGCCACATGCAGGGGCAAATGCGATCCAGCATTGAGTATTGCTATTGATCCTGGCCCAGAGCACTCCAATTTCCTTTGGGAATTGCTCTCAGTCTTTGTATGTGTGTGGCCTTGGCAGGAGAGTGTTTCTAGCATTTTCCATCCACAAAAAAAAAAAAAAAAAAAAAAAAAAAAAAATCCTGCTGGTCAGGCATAATAAGATAAATGATGGCTTTAGTAGGTCTCACTGGCATCTATGTGTTGAACCATTTCCCTGGCAGTATGTTGGGTTCTTTAATTGGCCAATCTGGTAACTTGGGTTCTGCCAGCTGGGTGATTTCCCCCCTCCATTTTCGTCAGCAGGATCCCCAAGAGAAGGGAGAGAGGTTTGGGGACGTTTCGACACCTCAAGCATCCAGCATCCCTACGATTGGCACCCACCTAGAGGTGTAAGGATTTCTTGGTGCTTAAGCGATCACTGGCTTCTGTGTCCAGATTTGAAATTTGTCTGGCAACATCACAATGGCCCAGTCACCAGCGCCAGAACTGTGGTCCAGCCTGATAGTTGAACTAAACATCACCATCACTTTTTCCTCCTACCCTCCATCTGCCTAGATTTCAGTTTAAAGTCATAGATCTCGGCCTCTGTCTTGTGGTCAGGAGGGGTGAGTAGAGAAGGGAGGCAAAAACTATTTTCTCCCCTAACTTTAGCTAATGCTGGGGAGAGGGCCTGGGAGATCAGACTTCCTTGTTTCCCTGGGTGTTCCTCAATCTCCCACTTTAGCTTGGGCTGAGAAAAAGACTTTTGCAATTCACCGGTGCTTGAATACCAGGCCTTCGCAGTTATAGGCCCTCTGCTGAGGACAGAAATGGATTCGCTTAGCAAAACCATTTTGTTCTCCTGCTACTCAATCTTTAATAGGGGCAGAGCATGTCTTTCTCTTGCAGCACCATGCCGAGTGCAATAAGAGGAAGCCCCACACTCCACTATCATGATATCCTCTATCACATCCTCTAAAACTTTAGTCTTGATGGAGATGGGTTTTGAATTCCAAGAGACCACAGGCTGCAGTTTAACCAAACCTTCAAACCCGCATAAAAGCCCAGGATTTGAACCACACGCTTGGAAGACTTTTCTAGAGGAAAAAGTGTGCTCTTCCCGGAACATCAATATTCTGGGCAAACAAAAGAAATCTCTGATGACTACAACTCCATTTTGAACCCCGCTCCTGTAGGGGATTGGTTGGTGTGTTGATTGGTAGGGGCTGCTTTTAGGGCCAAGTTGAAAGGAATTCTGAGACCATGCCTTGACTCTATGAGAAAGAATGCCATGATTAATTAGTTATGTCTGTGAAGGTCAAGAGATAGAAGAATAACAAGACGTATGTCATGTTTTGCCATCCTTGGTCTACACCAATTAAATGTAAGATTAGGTCTGCTATGTGGCTTTGTCTTTATAAGATAAGAATTGAGAATTTGATAAGCATTTGAGAGAAACTTTGAGAAGAGTCCAATATGAAAAATAATCGCCTTAACTTCCAAATAGAAGACCTTCATTTTTCAGAAAACTAGTTCATTTGTATATATAAATCAACACTGTCGACAGAAGATTTTGTTTGCACTCTAAATATGCTAAAGTCATCCCCAGTTGAAACTGTCACATACTTAAGGTTACACATCTCTTTCTTTTAAAATAAAAAGTCAGGTAATCACTGAACACCTATATTCTATAAAAACAATCTTATCTTTTTGAAGCTCAGATATAATACTTGCTCTGCCTGCATCTCAGTCTTGTGAAGATCAGATGTACTTTGAAAACCTTAAAATAGTGTATGAAAGCTATTTTTACTGTTTTCCACTTTGGAAACTGTAATACTCTATGTAAATTATTCTTACCATCATACACCTTTTTATTTTGGCTCCCTAGCTTTGGTCCTTCTTCCCAGAGTGTCCCAGTCTCCTTTGGGAGTTGCCCTCAGGCACTGTGAGTGTGGCCTCTGCAGGAGGGTGATTAAGGTACTAATTGCCCACACACAACAGGACAAGAGTGGGGGCATTGGATCCTGCTTCCACTCATTTCTGCAATTGCTGGTGTGCAGGCATGTGAGAAAGCTCAGCAGAACCTGATGCCTGCTCCTGAGAAACTGGCTCTAGAATTCTAGAATACAGGCAGAAGTCAGCAACCCTGGAAGATGTGGTTACAAACTCAGTGGAGACTGTGAAGGTGGTCATGGCTTGATTATGACTTGGTCATTCCTGGGGACGACCGTGGCTGTGCCTTCTGACGCCCAGCCTTCCTCCTTGTCTTCCGTCCATTTTCCAAGTCACATTTTCCAGTCTTCCAGTGAAACTCTCATTACCTACTATCTTCTATGAATCCCCTCCCCCATTTCATCTTATATTCTAAAGTATTTATTGCAATAAATCTATTGCAAACAGAAGCTGTGGGTGATACAATACCTGATGGAAGTAATGAGTGAGGACCACAGACACGTATGTGTCTGTGTCTTGTGCATCGAGCCTGAAACGTAGCAGGTGCTCAATAGATAATTGTGGAGGAAATCCAGGCATGGAATCCAACTGACCTCTGACCTCTGTGCTCTAATCAGCCACATGGAGATCCCAGTGCAGCTCCAGACAGCATGTCAGAGTTCAAAGCTGGAAGAGCCATGCCCACAGTGTCTGTCCTCTTCGGGGAGGGGGGTAATCTTTCTCAGAAGCCATTGTCCCAATATCTCCTACTGCCTTCTCTTTCACCACCACCCCCAGTGGCCATGGAGGTTGGGAAATCATGTATCCCACATAGGTGTGGATCTTCTGTTGCCACAAACAGATAGGGGTTCTGTGAGTAAGGAAAAAGTGGGTTAATGGATATCAAGTAGACAACCAATGATGTCTGCCGGAAAGAGATCTAATACACATGAGCCTTGGGCCCCATGGTCCATTCCCTCTGCCCCAGGCCAAGCAAGATGTGCCTGCAGAGGATGTGTGAAGTCTGAAGATGGGGTGCTACTTTCAGACCCAAACATGGAAGCTCTGGCTGGAGAGCTGGACTCCTTTCTTCAGAGGAACCAGGATTACTATAGTGAATTGAGGTCTTCTAAGCCTAAAGGTTTCCGCCTGGATGGCCCTAAAATGCCAGAATGAAGGCACCCGTCTGTGACGTGTTTTCCGGGATGCAGCCATTCTGGTCAAATGCTGTGTGTTGCCAACACTCCTGCTGGATCCTTCCTGACAGCCTTACAAGGGCTGCTGCAGACTCCTGACCCCACCCTGACCTGCCCCTTTAGGACAGATGGTCCCTGGGGACCCCACTAACCCAGCAATGACCCCTGCCACTCTGACCTGTCCTGGAACTCCCTGCCTCTGACCGCAAGAACTAAACAGCCCCATACTACGCCCTGCGGAGGCCCCAAACACTGGGCCCGTGGAGTAGCTAATTGGTTTTTTACAAGCCTGAGATAATTCAGACATTTAAATATTGATGTTCATTTCTGGGCAGCTATAAACACAAAGGGGGGGGGGAGAACATGTTTAACTGCTTCCTCTCATTTGTTCTCACCGTGATAATGGTTTTTAGTCAATAGGCCCAGCTTTCTAAAGAGGGGATTCATTTGCATTAAAAAGGATGTTCAGAGTGCCCCTTCTCATTGTGACAGGATGATCCGTCCACTGGGCAGCTACCCTGTTCACCCAGCACCCTCACATTTTGGGGTGGTGGGAGAGCTATAGAAATCTGGAGTCCTGGGCTGAGGGAAGAACAAAGCAGGCTATATTCACTGCCCAAGGAAGCATTTCCTGGTAGCTGGTGAGACCCCGCTGAGACTGGGGGGGGGGGGGGGGCCCAGAGTGGCAGGCCATGGGCTCCTGCCTGCCTCTCCTTGAAGCACAGCTGTGAGCGGGGACATGGGTGGGGACTTCAGATGTCTGGGGTAGGTCACTGAGCTGATGTGTCCCAGAGGAACGTCTGTGCCATTTCTGTCTCCCTCCCAGGCCCGCTTACCTCCTCCCACAAAGTCGTTCTGTGCTGCTGTCCAGGTCTCAAAACCACTTGTCCGTGTGTCTCTGACATCTGCTGGGTTTTTTTTTTCCTTGAACTAATTTGTATCGTTTCTGGAAAAGGCCCAGCAACAGGTGGACAATAATCTGCTCCAATGCTGATACTTCTGTTTTCACGTATATTTGACTATTGTTAGTCAAAGGATCTGCTGCTTTCTTTTTTAAAAAAATTTTTTAATGTTTAGTTATTTTTGAGAGAGAGAGAGAGGGAGGGAGGGAGGGAGGACACGAGCTGGGGAGAGGCAGAGAGAGAGGGAGACAGCATCCAAAGCAGGCTCCACACTGTTAGCACAAAGCCTGATGTGGGGCTCAAACCCAGGAACTGTAAGAGATCATGACCTGAGCCTAAGTCGGATGCTCACCTGACAGCCACCCACGCTCCCCGGATCTGCTGCTTTCTTAATCAGGATCAATAATATTAATATGTATAAACAATTTTAATAGTGAAAGTATCCTTTGGTTCAATTAAAACACCCTTAATATTACAATACAGGTCATAGAATCACAACTTGCTAATTTATGCATAATTGAAACATGATGTATCTCTCATAGACTCTTATGCGACTGGCTCCTTCGTGTTACGTAGGGTCCCATATTATCCCTCTTTAGACTCTAGACTTCTTGAGGGCAGTGATGTCATTACTCTGGGGCCTGGAGTCACATATTTACTCACAGTACAAGTCAGATGTTAATGGAAAGTACAGTTTCTTTTATTTTCCTGTTAACTCATCTCCTTTTATAAATGCCTAACTGATCAGCAAGGAAAAAAAGAAAAAAAAAAACAATTTTATTTTAACAACCCAGAACATTTCATCCTCTTCCTTAATTGTGACATTTTCTCTACCTCACGGTTCAGCCTGTTTTGGAAGAAATGCTCCACACCTTTCAGATTTCTGCTTCCTCTCCCTGTTTCCCCAAGATGGCCTCTGAGTACCTGTGGAGAGGTCCCGGGGTTTCTGTGGCTAGTGGAGGTAGTGGGGTGACAAGGTCCTCAGATCAAAAGAGTCTATCTTGGATCCTCATGAGGTTTGCTGCGGAGGGACTCAAAGGAGTTCTCCGGGGAACTGATGACCACGGAGGGTTAGTGGCTCTCCTTCCAGGAGGTTCTACCGTGAAGCCATCCTGGAGTAGGGAGCTACGGCAACTGACTGTCAGTCTTCTCTTTCTTGATCTGGACTGGCCATCTCCCTGGTGACTTCTTCCCACATTTGCTCTGCTAGTGCTGAGGACTCCCCAAGAAATACTGGCCCAGCCAGTCCACCAGGCAGAACTCAACTGCTGCTCCTGACACAGTGGCTATCCTCCTTCTAGAGAGTTCCTGTCAGACTCTCCCTTAACTTTTCAGACTCCCTCTCTTTGGTTCCTTTGGGTCTCACTCATGCCACTGAGAAGCAGACAGTGGTTCAAGAGGTCTGCCCTCTGCCTCACTTTGGGGTATCTGTGAGTTTACTTTACTACGGCCATCCTTGCTCTGTCCTCACAGAGCCACAAGTGGAAAGGAGGGGAGAAGCACCTCTCTTCACCTTTTCCTTCAACTTAGAACATTTCTTTGAATACACAATGCCATTGATTTTATGATATACCAATGTTCTATATACCACAAAAAAAAAGAAAAGAAAAGAAAAGAAAATAATTCTTTGGAAGATATGACACATCCTGATAGGTCCTGATTTCAGAGATATAAAAGGGTGAAAATATGTGCATAATGAGTGAATGATTTATGTGTGTAACATATGTTCCTGTCGACAGAACATTAGCCCAAGAACAAAGATGGAGTCATGGGCCTGACCACTACCAACCTTCCTCTCTCACTTCCTTCTCTCCACAACCCTCAGGCCAACAGGAATAAGCTTGGGGAATTGTGTTGTCACTGCATTGTCCTGCTACCTCGGGGCAGTAAGCATCACTGCCTGGCTTCCCGTCCCATGGAAGAGACTCATCTATTCGGCCAAGCCTAGCTCTCGATACAATGGTACAATGAATTTGGAAAGTCCTGTCTGTTTCAACAAAGCCTGGCTTTCAAGTCTACATTGACTTGTGACAAAATCCTCTTTTGGATATCAGCCATTGAATATTAACTTTTTTTTTTTTTCATTGTGAACGATGTCTGTAACAATCCTAAACTTCTAGGAAGTGAGCTTTTTGAACGCCTGTGGCAACATGGGAGGAGTTCCCTTAAGGGAAATAAAACAAACGAGGGGAAAAAAAAAATCAAAGCACGTAAAAATATTACCAAAAAATGATGCTCTCTCATTTTTATCTCCCCACAAGGCCTAGCATGGAGCGATGGGCGACATTGATATGCAGTAAATCCTAGCAGAAAAACAAAGAATGAAAATATTGGCACTTGTCCCCAAAGCTCCTTTTTATGAGTACTTCTGAAGGCAGAATTTGTATCATTGACTTTTTTGGCAATTTCCCACAAAGAGCTAAATTAGACCTCATTTTCAGGAGACCCACAGTGGAAGTTGACTTAGTAGTTGACCTCTTTACCATTTCCAAACTGATAATATCTCTCCCACCAAAAATAACCCTGAGGCCCTATATACTTTTGTGCGTCTCTGTGTTGCAATATTTGGATGAGGAGTGAATATTTGCTTCTTTTTGCTATTCTAGTATTTGTATCTCATAGGCGGAGTAGACTTTACTCATGGAAATAGTTATTATTATATTGTATAAATATTACTTTTATTATTTTTGTTATTATTATTATTATTATTATTATTATTATTTTGGAGAAGGCCCAAAGAATAATTCCAGGGGCAAGACTCCGTGTAATGGAGCGCTTTTGTGCAACTACTGAAGCTTTTTGTTCCTGGCATTCTTTAAAAGGAAACTTTATTGAGATGCTTGGTGAGCTAACAGGAGCCAGGCCTTAGCTGGCTGCACAAGGAACAACTATCTCGAAGGTCCTCTCTCCTGGCTAGCCTGTCCCAAGACACTGGTGACAAAATCTAAATAGAAACCTAAAGTAATTGCAGGTCAGTGGTCGAGAGTATTCCAAGAATACAAAAGAGAGCATACTATGATTGCATTGACTTTAAATAGGTAGTTGAATGAAGTAAAAACTTACAGAACCCCACAGACTTTTTCTGTCGTATTTTTCTTCACAAAAGCCTCATTAATTATTTCTCATATTTTCAGTTGCAGTGTTTTAATCACGGAACCATCATTTAAAATATAATTTAAGGGGAACTGTCATATTTCTTTAAATATGCATTTTGAAGTGCGATCTTTACCATTAGGGCAAAATTGTGTGTGTGTGTATGTGTGTGTGTATGTGTGTGTGGCACTAAATCCCCCTACACTTGACTTTAATATGGAAGTCATCAAGAACAGAAGTGAGTGAATGTCACTGAAATTCACATTGTAGAAATTTCTTTGGGAGACTGATGGTGAGCTAAGCTATTGTTAATTTTGCAAATTGATCTTTAGGATTCTGAAAATGAATGAAATGTTTCAGTTAGAAGATCTTCCCATATGTTGGAGGGATTGCTTGAGGTGAGGGGAAAAATGTTTTAATACTAACTAACTGTTAATGGCTTTCTCCTGCTGCAAGTATAATCCAGTATTTCCTCATCAGGTTTTTATTCTTTCTGTAATCGCTCCTGTGCCTCACTTTCTGTAACATTTCCTACCAGCAGGTTAATAGGATGTGACACACAAAAAGGGCCCACGAATCTGTTTGTTACAATCTACTTGCTAAAGCTATGGCCACAATACTCTAGTGCTGAAGTCAGTGAAAAGGCATCATCCAAATACAATCCAAGGAAAATGCAAGCTGATACAGCACAAAGATGCTTTGTTTAAGAATGGCAGAAATTTCCAGCAACTATCTGGAAAAAAAAAAAAAAAAATGCAGGATGGGAGGGAATGTAATCAAATAACAAAACAAACCCAAACTAAAAGAGAATCTTTATAAACCAGCACAAGGACACTTTGTTTTTAAGTGCACACAATGAATTTTAAAGATCTTTGTTCAGAAGGGAAATAAAGTATTATGAAGGACTGACACATTTGATGGATGGATGGTTTCTGAAAAAAAACACATTATCAATTACTTTTTCCTTGTTTGGCCCCAGTCCAGTAATTTTTATTTGAACAAGCCACATGCTAGCATGGTTTTGATTGCAGGAAGTAACTGGTTGTTGTTAAAGGCTACTATTTCACTCAGGAGCTTATCTCTTCCTCCCCCTCCCCTTTCTGATGGGACTCTGATATGAAAGGCACAGCTTCAGTTGTTATAAACAGAGTCAGGGATTGTTTGATAGACCCACCCGTGTTTTGCTTTCAGCCTTCCGTGGTACAATCTGGACAATGTATTCAGCGGCCCTTCAGAAAACAAACACTTGAATTTCTGTCCTCGACTTTGATATGAAATTTTGATTTTTCTGACATCTATAGCTCTCATAAATTTAAGTTTGTTAGCAAAAAACAGTTATGAATATGATATTCTTTTTTCTTTCTTTCTCTTTCTTTCTTTCTTCCTTTCTTTTCAGTAGACTCCAATGAACCTTGCTGAGAAAAAAGGATCTTTTTGAAACAGTTAACCTAAAATATGTCAAGGATCTTCTTAAACAATACAATGCCTTGTTCTTGCTTTGCTTATTTTTTATCTAATCAAAACAAGTATATTAGAACACTGATCATTAGTCTAAATATAAGAAAGATAGCAAATGAAACTATATTATTAACTATTATCAGTTTTCCTCTATAATTAAAGAAAGATTTGGGTGCAGTCATCAGCAGGCAGGAAATTATTTATGAGATCAACTGTTGAGACTCACATGTATATGTGTGTCTTTTTGTGTTAGTCTCTACTATTCATGATAACTTCCTTTATGACTGGATTTTTTGCATGCTATCACGCCTGAAACTTAAAATATGCCGAAATTCTCAGGGTACCATGTTGACGATAGGCTTTGGTAATTACTTAAGTGTGGTTCCTAGTTCTATATTTTAAACACTAATTTTAGTGATTATTCCTCTGCCAAGAATTAAAAATAAAACTGATGGGCTTAGAGAATGGGTCATTTGATTATTCATTGGAACATCGAAACAATTTGAATGAATTAGGATTTAATCTTGCTCAATTGAGGAAATAAAAACTTAGCAAACATTTGTTGACTCATTGGTTCACATCAAAATTCTTCCAAAGAAGATCACACAATATAGAAAGACACATAAAACGCATTGTTAGCCACAACTTATTCCCTGAAAACAAAATGAAGAAAACAAAAGATATTTTATTTCACAAGTATGTATCTAAATGTCTTACTCCTTTCTGACCTAGAAAAGGGTAGTTCGGAAGCAGCAGAAAACAACCCACAAACCTGAAAAACTGTCTAGAGAAACGGTCTTGAGTTTGAATCTTTCTGTGCAATTTGCAGGTTGGATGAACTTATGCAAGTTAGAGAACTTGTTCAAGAGTCTATGGCCTCACCTTTAAAATAAACAGGAGATGGAATTTAAGGTATTGTATTAGATCATTTATATGACAGTGTTGGGCACACTTCGTGGGACTTCTCAAAGAATGTGGTTTGAGAAGTAAACATTAGCTACCAGTGGGGGTCGATTACATGTAACTCAGCTGTGGAATAAATAAATACAGGTCCTTCTTGAGATATAACAGAAGGCCATGCGACAAGGTTCATAAGAGAAATCAGTAGCTTTCCAGCACCGGAAGTCTTGATACTTGAGATGTCAAAAACGAAATACACATCCCTTTTGATCACTATTTAAATTTTCAGTTGAATTGACTAGTGAGTATTTTATTTGGCTATGCTTCCTCGCTAAGCTATGATTTTGTATATGTTTGGCTTTAATAATTAGTCAAGTTCTAGTTGTGCATGCAGTAGCTTTACGGATAATAAAAATTTAATTAAACCTACTTTGATGCAACTTTGATTATAAAGTTTCCTAAGCATTGCATAAATAATTCAAAAATGTATGTGACTAACATACTTCATTCAACGGAAAGCAAATTTTCAAAAGGTAAATGCTAAATCTGGTTGTTTGTGTTAGGCTATCGTAAACAGTTTGCTTGAGAATTGATGGGAACTGTACAGTTAGCATAACTTTTGCCAGTACAGTTATTACCACCCAGTGTTTTTATAGCTTAGAGTTGATTTCTGAAGCTGACTAATTTTTTCACGTGTTTACTGTTTTTGGAGCAAGTTGTTAGGGAACAGGGCTGCATAGCAATTTAAATGTTGTAAAAATGCTCCCGAACACAATTTGTAATAAATATTTGACAATTCTTTAGTTTACATTTTCAATGTCTTATTAAACTATACTTATACATGACAATTACCATCATAATAAATCATTTTCCGCATGATTAATTACACATCTTAAAATTTTCACAGAATATAAAATCCTCCAAGGAATTAAAAACAAACTGTTTCCTTTCAAGAAAGCGTTAAGTACCAAATTCCGTAAGCCTGTAAAGGAGAAATAGTTTATGCTGCTGTTTAAATCCTTGATGAATGTCATTCCTGGAGATTATAAGATTATTTCCAGCATGGCTTCCCTTTCACAAGCCTTAATTTTGCTTTAAATTCTCACTGAATTATTTTTAAAAAGGTGCCTCGGTTTGGGTTACAAATCAAGAGAAGAATGAGTGAGTTATTCCTGCGCATCTCTCTTTCCTACATAGATGTTGCAACAATTGGGTTCAGAAATCAACCTTCCAGTGTGAAAATGCTACACAGTGGTAACTATACTAGGGAAAGTATGCCAACCATGCTATCACTGCCTGTCCTGCGAAATGAGGCAGGAGGAGGGAAGGAGAATTGCTAGACTGAACAATAGTTGGATGGTGTCCGCAATTGAGCTGGTCAAGGGGGTAGAGATAACCAAGGGCCAGGGATGGTTAATACTCTATTTTCCTTTGTTTGCCCTACTGGGTTGTTAACTCCCTCTGTCACCCAAACCTTCAGTAAAAGTGTTCATCACAGACTGCTTGTGTCAAGGGTACTTCAGAAGACTGAAGGATGTCCGGAAGGATAGCCTCGTGTGGAAAAGGGACAGATGAGCAGGAGGCATCACATAGAGATCAAGCTTTCAGCAGTGATGGTGAAGAGAAACAGAGACCCTCCAGCATCCCTGGAGCTACTGAGAAGGATGCTGAATTTTTTACTGTACATGGGTTGGTGGTGAATCATTCCTGTTGAAAGCTATAAGAGCAAGAAATCCAGCAGTCTGCAAGATGGGGACATGGGCTAGCTGATTCATGGGTTATACAGATAACACCTTTCTATATATTTTCTTTTTTTTTTTAAGTTTATTTATTTATTTTGAGGTGGGAGGGAGAGAGAGAGAGAGAGAATCCCAGGCAGGGAATCCCACGGTGTTAGCACAGAGTCTGACGCAGGGCTCGAACTCACAAACCATGAGATCATGACCTGAGCCAAAATCAAGAGTCCGACACTTAACCTACTGAGCCACCCAGGCACCCCTGTATATTTTCTAGCTGTATATATTTCAGGATATTAACTGTTATTATATACGGCTATCCATAAAAATTTACATTGTAGAGTTGGCGTGTACCTATATTTATACACAGATGAGTCAAGCCCGCCACTTTTCTCTGAGTTACGGTATTCACATGTGTAAGGTGGTCACAATACCTGCCCTCCTGGCCTACCAGCATTTTGTAAGGAAGGAAGAGGCACGTGGGAGCACTTTGGAAAGCACAAAGCCTTATAATTAACCTATGATATTGAAAGGCGGCTCTTGTGGAGTGGAGTGGGAAGAATGAAATTGAAAGCTCGAGTTTGAGTCCCGTGTGCTTACTAGTTGTATAATCTTCAAGAGGCAATTGGTTTCTCTGAACATCAGTTTCCTAGTCTGTAAAATGGGGGTTTTAATACCCATTCTTCCCATCTCTCAGTGTCTTTACATATTACCAGATATAATAATGTGTGACAACACTATGTAAACACTTGTGCTCCATACAGAAATAAGGTATCCAATAGTCTCTCTTGTGGACATATTTAATAAAAATCCATCATAAAACCATTTAAATCTCGTTCTGTATAAAGCCAAGCAGTGGTGGTTATGTATAAGGTGTCTCCATGAATGAAAATTTCCAAGAATTAGTCTTTCCTAAAAGTGGTTGTGCACTAGACTAGATACTACACTATGAATGATGGCTCCTTCACACTATTTTACAAGGATTTCTGTTAAAGGAAGTCATGTGACTTACCAGAATTGTTCCAGGCTCCATAATATTGAGGACAAGTCCTGAATTAAATTATAGCAGTGGGAGCCAACATACTGGCATTAAGATTCTAGAGCCTTACAGTTTTGGTCACTTTAGAAGACAACTAATCGATTCTCAACAAAACGTGTCGGCTTCCACTTCCCCCGATAAACGTTCCCTCCAGAAGTTCATTTCTTTGAAAGTATTAAAGAAGGGGAAAGAAAAAGTGATCATGCTTAGCAGGGGATCCTGAACCCAAATCCATTCTGTAATGATCCACGCAACTCCCAAATTATGATATAAAACTCTCTGGGGGCTGCAAACGTTTGCATTTAGTGGGGAAATGTTTCCCCGCATTATGGAGGAGGCGCCGTACAGATGGAATCAGAAAGGTGGAAAGGACGAACCAAAGTGGACCAGATCACGATAAATTGTAAACTGAGCCCTGGTTGTGAAAAGAACACTGGATTTTCATGAATCATTTTCTAATACAAAGCAGTATGGTATCTAGTTATACTTTCCTACACCTACCCCATTCCCGTATCACCCGCTTCAGAAAGTAAACCCGGTTTTTGTTCCTGGAATACCTGCATTACAGGCTGTTGTGATAGCACGAGTGGGGGGCCTACGGGAGGCTGCGGGAGCAGCTGAGTGGCCGTGAACCCTGCTGTTGTGGAAGTGGAGAACGACTTGTGCCTCAGCACCCTTGATCTCCCTCGAATTGTGCTTCTCCAGCCTGCAGAGACTCTGAGGGTGAGGGCTGGAGGAAAGGAGGGAGCAAGGTTCTCCTCAAGCATCCATGGGAAGCCTCAGGTTCAAGTTTTGTCCACTGGCAGCTGCAACACAGTCATCTCCCTGATTCACCCTCCACGTCCAGTTTAGCAAGAAAACCTCTGCTTGAAAAGGAGTAAACCATGCAGGTGAGATGGGTAGTGCTTAAATCACATACCCGCTTGTGGAAAACAGGTTTTAGACAGGTCTGAAATAAGGAGGCAGGAGACAGAAGTTTTGATCTCTGCCACTGTACCTGTAAACTGTATAACCTCAGGCAAGTAACTTCTTTCTGAGCCTCAGCTGATTAATCTTTAAAGTGGGGATAATAATACCCCATTTGCTTAAAGGCAGGGGTATGGAACAGATGTATCTATTAAATATCTCTTCTAGATTCCAGGAAAGTAAATATAATGGGAACTTTTCTTGAGCAAGAGGGTCATAAAAAAATTGTTTTTGGGGCGCCTGGGTGGCGCAGTCGGTTAAGCGTCCGACTTCAGCCAGGTCACCATCTCGCGGTCCGTGAGTTCGAGCCCCGCGTCAGGCTCTGGGCTGATGGCTCGGAGCCTGGAGCCCGTTTCCGATTCTGTGTCTCCCTCTCTCTCTGCCCCTCCCCCGTTCATGCTCTGTCTCGCTCTGTCCCAAAAATAAATAAAAACGTTGAAAAAAAAATTTTAAAAAAATTGTTTTTAATGTTCATTTATTTTGAGAGAGAGAGAGAGACAGTGCACACGCACACGTGTGCAAGTAGGGGAGGGGCAGAGAGAAGGAGAGAGAGACTCCAAAGCAGTCTCTGCACTGTCAGCGCAGAGCTTGACTCAGGACTCTGTCTCACGAACTGCGAGATCATGACCTGAGCCAAAATCCTGAGTTGGATGCTTAATGGACTGAGCCACCCAGGTGCCCCAAGAGGGTCATTTTTAATAGTGTATTTCTTAAATATAGTTTGCTTTATCAGCTTGGAATATAAATAAATTCACAGTTCCTCTTAAATATTCAGACAAATTGTCAATTGTTCATTGTTCAGACTAGCCATAAGTCCAGGCTCTCTCCCAGAACTCAGGACTATTGCTGCCATAAGGAGGTCCTGTACTGATTTCTATCATCCTCATACAGCCATTTATCCCAAAGCACTCCATTAGTGCTAGTATGAGTAAGCCAAAGGGGATGATTCCTGTCTTTAACCCAGGCTTCTTTCAGAATGAGAAAGACCCATAAACCCCTGCCTCTGTAGCTACTGATGCCAAACCTAGGTCACTGGTCCATTCTCCTGTAGACTGCATGGTGAGTTCTAGACAACCCCCCATACCCCACTGTGTCTGTGCCCCAACCCCTGGGTGGGGGGGGGGGAGAGAAAGGCTTCAGTGTTCCTTCTTGCCAATAAACGTAATCAGGGACCATCTGAAGGGGTTCAAACAATGTAGCAGTTCAATAAGAAGAATTCTTTTCTCCCAGGAAACCTCCTTAGTCCCTATATGCATTTGTCCACCCTACTCCTGAGCCAAGTGCTACCCTTCCCTCCAAAAGCAATGGGTGCCCACTTGCCGTTTAACCAAGTTGAGAAAAGACATCACAACAAAAAGGTAGTTTGGCAGTCTCTACCAGTAAACCTGAAGGCAGCTGGCAAAGAAAAGGCTCCACCTCACCAGGCAAGTTCAGAAATTTGGCATTCTCTTCGACATTGATAGACTAAATCTTTTCACATAAGGAGTACACTATACTGTCAGGCCCATCTTATCATAGCTGGGAGGGTGGTGACAAGTCAGTTATGAGGCAAATCAGTTGCTGATCTAGAAATGAATCTCCATGTCTTTAATTCTCTATGATTATTGCTGTTCTGCTTGACATTTCTGAATTGCATAAATGTCCTCTATTCAAATTAAAATTTACCCATCACTCGACAGTGGGGGGAGGCAGCGCCAATGCCAAGGGGATGTGTATCTCCATAGTCGGTATTAGCTGCCCCAAATAAAAGTAGTAGGTATTCTTCCATATGGAAAAGGATGTTTTCTCAATCGTAGGCCAAGAGTGAATGAGGGCACTTACAGACCACATTCATGTTTGTAATCATCCTGTCCCTCCCTCCTACCATCCTTCCTCCTCCTACAATGGCTTTCCATTACGCTCAGAATACAAAACAAATGCCTTTGCCAGATGTCAAAAGTTCCATGTGATCCGGACCCATCGATGTGGCTGTGACCTGATCTTACACTATTTTTACCCTGACACATACCAGTCTTTTTGAAATCCTAATGAATTCACCAACATTTCTGCAGATGGGGACTTTGTAGTCCCCCTAAGAAGGCTGCTCGGTGATCCCTGCCATGGCTGGCTCCTTCGTGGCACTCAGGGCCTCAGCTTAACTGTCTCCTCTGGGGAGCATCCTGCCATCCCAGCTGGTTCCACTACTGCAGTCACCCCTCTCTGCCCACCTTGCTTTACTTCTCTTCATAGCACACACTGGGGCTTTCGTAGCATGCTGCTACTCGTTCAACTGTTTGCCTCTCTCAATCAGAATGGAAGTCCCCGAAGGGGAGAGACTCTGCATATGTTGTTTACTGCATCAGCCTGAGTCCAATTACACAGTAATTTGAACAAGAGAAGTTCAATATAAAGACTTACTAATTATGACAGGGCATGGGAGTAAGGAGGGTGTGGTGAGTAAGAGGTAAAGAGAACCCTCAAGAATATACAAATAGCAGATATAAGGAACAGCCAGTACCTCTAGGGCTGAGACAGAGGACTCAAGCAGGAGCCTCCCCAGGACCCACACACACCCTATGGATGAAATCCAGACCTTGCTCAAAATGGCACGGCTGGAGCGGGTGGACCCTGATAGAAGTCTGCTTTCTGGAACTTGCCAGAAATCCACACTCCAGAACTTACTAGAAATCCATCCTCTGGGGTGCCAAAGAAAGCTGTTTCAGGGAATGTCTCCCCAGAGGCACTCTGGTCCGAAACTACGTGAGGAGAGTCCTGGAAGAAGCTCCTGGCTGCTGAGTGCAATGGATTGTCACCTGTGCTGTGGCAATCTGCCTGGCCTGCACACCAGAACCAGGAAGCAAAACCCTTTCCCCTTGTAATGTCTCCCCAGCACCCTCTATTGACAAAGTTTTGGTACCAGCTGGCAAAGAAAAGTGTTGAAAGGGCCCAGATCTATTTTCACACAGCAGGCAATGAGGATGAATTTGAAGCTGTGAGGCAATAAATTAAAAAAAAACACCCACATTTATTGCTCAGTTCCCTTATCCTGGCACATAATAGGTAAAAAAGAAAATTATTTCAATAAATGCTTGAAGGAGGAATCACAATTTATAACATATAACATAAGAGAAAATAATGTGCTTGCTTTGCATGTATCACTTTAAGATTGGAACCTCCAGACCTAACCTCCAACAGGCATGCTGTGCTGAGCCCCGCCCACAGAGACATTCCAGAGCTCACCACTGTGTGTAAGGCGAGCCCCACCCCCCGCACCCCCACCCCTGCCAGGCCACTTCACAGCTTGCTTAACAGTTTGTGAAAAAAGTGCAATCAAGGGAAGCACAGGGGTGCCTGGTTGCCTAAGTTGGAGGAGCATGTGACTCTTGATCTCAGGGTCGTGAGTTTGAGCCCCACACGGGGTGTACAGATTCCAATAAATAAATAATAAATAAATAACTAAATAAATACACTTTAAAAGAGAGAGACAGAGAGAGAGAGAGAAGCACAAGCAGAGAGCAGAAGAGACAAAAAGCAGCTGTTTTTGTGTCCTGCTTTCTGTGTTCTGCCGGGTCACCAGTTGTTTCATTTGGCATCTTTCTGAGACATCGCTGTCATGTAGATCTGCCAAATGAGCAAAACGTGAAACATATCCAAGGGCAGTATTCTAAAACTGCACTTAATAAAAAGTAAAGAAACATCCTGATGTCTTATCACCTTTCTGTTTACACGAACTATTGAGAGAGTTTGGGAGAGAGGTCCCTGCCATAAGCTATTTGAGATTTCCTAACAGAGCAGTTTCCCTTTGTCCGAGCTCTTCAGTTTCCGTTATTAGGATTCACGTTCCCCGTACTAGGAAAAAACTGCACAGAATCTCAATAAATATGGCCCAAAAGATACAGAAGCTTTCCGTGCTGATACAACTTGGTGTTTGCTCATTAATGCCATTAGCAGATATTTACTGAGCACCAACTATGTGCCGGACAGCATCTGGAGCGTGGCTGTGAGCTTAACCAAATTCTTGTTCTTATGGAACTTGCTAACATTCTGGCAAGAACAGATAGCACGGAACTTCCTACAGAGGTGCTGTGGGTCATTTAACCAACTATTGAAAAGCTCCACTGGGAGAAAATAACCAACCATAGAATAAAACGTGATTGTTGCTGGTGTTCTTAGAAAATTCACTGTCCTAGTGTAGAAACTGTATCACTTAATTCTTCTAACTCTGGGTTCTTAGGAATGTTTCAAAAACAGTGCTGTCCAGTGAAAATATGTGGGCTCCATCAAGTAATTGAAATTCTCCTAGTATCTGGGTTAAAAAAGCAAAAAAGAAACAGACAAAAATTAACTATAGCAACATGTTTTGTTTAAGCAATCATATTAAAATATTAGAATTTCAACATGTAATCATAAATTATTAAGCTATTTCACTTTACTTTTTTTTTAATTAACTCTTCGGAATTCGTGTGTGTTCTTACAGCACATCTCATTTTGAACTGGACACATCGGACAGAGGAGGTTCAGAAAACTGCCCATCCTCTTATTTTGGGGGATGGAGAAAGTATTCGCTGAATTGAATTGCTGAAAGTGTTTGGGGATGGACTTTACATTGTGAAGACGTTCAAAGCCTTCCTTTGCACCAGCCTTCCACACTGCCCGCACAGGAAGAAGCCCATGGAATGTGCTAACTTGGACAGTAAGTCATTGATTGTCCACTGAGGCGTGGGATATCATTAAGAAGACTGGTTTTCCACTAATGCTGAACCATCTCTGCCAACGTCTCAAGATAGAGTAGGCAAAAGACACTCAGAAATGAACGTCCAAAACAGACCCTTAAATTAGTCAACTCTCAATCTGACTTTTTCTGAATTCCTGCACACCCCCAAAAGGCTAGAGGGTTACTAGGAAAGGCTACCAGCTTCACCGACAACCCTTAAACCAGGGAGCAAACCCCGGCTGGATGAGGACTAAGAAGGCGCTGTCTGCCTCGGGCCCCTTCTTCTTGTCACAGAGTCGGTCCCCTCCTCATTAGCTCCTTCCCTAAAAATGCCCCTTCCCTGGCCTCTGCCCCTGCACCACCCCCACTTTCCCGGACCGTGTTCCGGGGGTGGCCGACCCACCCTCTCTCGTGGTCCGCTTGGCCTCCTAGCGGGTTTCAACCGCGTCAAGCTTGACTTGCTTCTCCCAAGAGCAGGAAAAAGAGGGGGCAATCTCCTTCCTACTGATCAGGGGGGAAGGAGCATCTCAGGGGCGCAGGGGCGTTTTCTGCCCAGTACCTGCGTCTGGTACCCCCTTGACACTGCCATAGTGCTGACCGACTGCAGTCTGCGGAGTGAGAGTGGCCCTCTCGACAAAGTTCTTTTGGGAATCTGGCGACCCTTGCCCCCGGGCCTCCAGCCCCACCCCGAGGCTCCACGGTTGCGCCCCCGCGGCTCTCGAGGAGAGCGACTTGGGGAGCTTTCTCGCATAGTTGCTTGAGAAAATCGGCCCCACTTCGGGGTTAAACGACAATCACAGCCCCTCGGGCCTCGGAGGGGCGCCCTCCCCACCCGTACCCCGGCCCCCTGCCCCAGTAAGCGTCTCGCAGCTCCGTCTCCTGCTCTAAACAAGAACAGGGGCCCGAGATCGCGTTCACACGGAAAATTATGCCGGCTCCAGCGGCGCGTAAAATTGATGTGAACCGAACGAAGTGGGATCGGTGTGATCCTCCCTCTCTTGTCTCAACAGGGGTTTCGGCGCGTTACACAAGGCCGAGCTTGTCTCTTTAAGGAGACATTGGACCCTAATTAGTCCGCATTCCTGGCAAGGCCGAGGAGCAAGGGGCCGAGTGTTGTTTAGGTTGGAGGGGGGCGGAAGGAAGGACTAGACTCGGAAGGAGATCTTCTGACCAGCCTCTAGCCTTACCGCCCCCTCCACCCTCTTTATTTTGCCGCCACCACCGCCACCAACACCCAGTTCTGAAGATGCAGCCAGGGCAGCAGCAACAGCAGCAGCAGCAGCAGCAGCAGCCGCCGCCGCCGCCGCCGCTACTCCCAGGCCCACGTTACTTTGATTGACAGCTGAACAAATGTTTCCCCGGTTCGAACGCTCGCGCTAAGGAACGTCAGCCAAGGCGAAGCTCCGCCTTGGGCGGGCCGTCTCCGCTCCGCCTCCGCTAACCCCATCCCGTTCCGTTCATTGGCCCGAACCGCAGACGACGCCCGGCCCCCACGTGGGCTCCAGCCCGGCCTGCTCCTCCCCTCTGGCTCGCCATTTGTCAGCAGTGAAATGATGGGCAGTAACACAGAACGGCGATTAATGTTCAGCCACCTCTGATTGGTTGCTGGAGACGCCTACCGCGCCGAGGGTGGGCGGGGCGCTTGAAGAGCGCCCCAGAGCAGTCGCGTGGCGGGCCGGTGATTGTAGTCAATCTGGCCGAATCCTCAACCGAGGTCGCTGGGGGTGGACTACATCTCCCGGGATGCTTTGCGGTCCCTCCACGGACGGTTGTGAATATGTATCAGAATGTTAATGATTAGCTGCTGCTAAATTTGGTCAAAGAAGTCACCTACACAGAGCGTGTTGTTAGAGCTGTTCTGAGCGGGTGTTTGGGCTGTTGGCTGCTTTCTTCCCCCTCTCTCACACACTTGTATATTATTTTGAGGTGGTGTTCGCAGAGTTTGAAAGGAGAGAGAATTAAAAAAAAAAAAGCCGCAAGCGTTTCACTCTCTTTTATTTTTATAATCCCCTTCAATTTGGGGTTAAAAAAAAAGACAAGAAAACAGGAAGGAAGAAAAATAAGGAAATGAGATGTGGTAAAAGAAGCTAAAAGGTGCCTTTTAAAAGATCGTTGCTGTGAAGTGAAAAAATCTCCAGAGAAACCAAAAAGCACCGCCGAGACCTCTTCCGAACCAAAGGAGTTTGTGTTTGCTTTTAGGAAAGAAGAGAGAGATCATTCATTCGGAGGAATAACAACCAATTAAAAGACAAATAAAAAAAAGTTTGGAGTGGGACGAGCGAGCGGGCGGGCGGCGCTGCCGGCGGGCGCTGGTGCGCGGAGCTCGCACTTTCCCGGCCCGGGGGAGCGGCGCGGCCGCGGCGCCGGGCTCGGCGGGCGCGCCTCGGCGGAGCGAACGTCGGAGCGTTGCCGCGGGAGACGCGCGCCGGACAATGCCCGCGGCGGGCCAGTGACGCCCGCGAGGAATGCCGAGCGGCCCGGCCGCCCGCACCCAGCCGCCGCCACCGCCGCAGCGCGTTCCTGCCGCCCGCGTCACGCGAGACCCGGCGGGGGCCGGGACCGCCCGAGCCGCCCCTCGGACCTGGCCGGCCGCCTCCGCCGCCGCCTCCTCCTCCTCCTCCTTCTCGGGGCCATTAAAGCCAATGAGCCGCGCGCCTCTGCCCAGCGCAGCCAACTAAATCGGTTTGGATGATTCGCGATCTGAGCAAGATGTACCCGCAGACCAGACACCCGGTGAGTGCGGGCGGCGGGGCGCGAGCTCGCCGAGCGCGGGGGGATTCCCCGCGTCGCCCCCTGCGCGCCGAGTTGTGTCTGGGGCCGGAGGGGCGGGGAGGGCGGCCCGCGCCCCGCGGCCCGCTCGGGGAGCCGCCCGCCGTCATCCCCCCTACCCCCCGGCGCGGTGGCACTCTCCTAGGGGGTGCGGAGAGGCAATTGAGTTGTAGCCATTTTCTTATTGTTGTCTTTGAAGCCCCTGGAAGCCGCGCCGAGCGGTTCGCCGTCCCCGCGACTCCTCTGGGGGAGGGGGGGGGTGGCGAGCGATGGAGGAGGCGCGACTCCGCGGCGGGGCGGGGAGGGCGCCCTCGGCGGCGGCGCGGCTGGTCCCGCTTGCGGCTCGAGAGTGCGGGGCGCCGGCCCCTCGCGCCGCGGGCCCCGGGGACGCGCGAGCGAGCCCGCCAGCTGGCCGCGGAGGGTGGCGGCTGCGTCCCCCCTCCCCCGACCTGACCGCGGCCAGACGCCATGGCTCGAGTCCCCCCGACGGGCCAGTTTCGATTCCGGGTGGGGAGGGAGTGGGCGCGGCGCGCCGGACGCCTGGTGGGGGCGTCTGCGGTGGGCGAGGGAGAGGAGCGGGGTTTCGAACCCGCAGGGTCCGGGGCGGGCCGGCGGACCCGGGGGCCCGGGGCCACCCCGAAACCGGCCCCTGGCGGGCTGTGCGGCGAGGCGGGGGTGGGGTGGGGGAGCTAGATGAGAGTTTTAATCGCTCTTTGCCTGCCTACGCGGTGACCCCCCCCACCCCCCGCTAGCGCCGCGTGGTGTGTTTTCTCCATCTCTGCCTCGCCTGTGATGTGGGCTAATTAAATATTTTATTGTTCTTTAGGCACCGCATCAGCCTGCTCAACCCTTTAAATTTACAATTTCCGAGTCCTGTGATCGGATTAAGGAAGAGTTTCAGTTTTTACAGGCTCAATACCACAGGTAACGATATTGACTTTAGCTGATCCTCCTGTTTGCTTAGCTCTTGTCTCCCCCCCCCCCTTCCGCCCCACATACACACACAAACACCCACCCCCCCCCTTGTTTTTTTGGCCGCCGCGGGGATGGTATTATCATTTTTACTTGTGGGCAGAAAGGGCAAGGCAAGGCCTCTTTTCCTTAGGCAGGTGTAAAGAAATTAAGCATTCTTCCCTTCTGTAAATAAATAAATAAAAAGGAGGCAGAACAATCGAAACTGGGGAGACTTGGAAAATGCTGAGGCCAAACTTTCGATATTGATTTATTGGGGCCAGGAGAATGGAAGGTTGGGAAGATTCTGGGGCCTTTTGACTTCCTTGGTTCTTTATTACTCCGGGCTTGATTCCGTCTCACTTTTTTCTGCCATTCCACTGAAATACCGAGAGCTGAGAGCCCTGGGAAGTCGCAAGTGAGCGATTTCATTACTTTTATGCTGAAAAAATGTTTTCTTCTTAGAGACGACCGTTGGACTTGGAGTGCCTTTGAAATATTTTTCTTTCACTGGCTTTCTAATGACGTGGAATTCTTTCTTAAATGCAAGAACCTAAGCAAGCCACTGAACCCGATCCACACTTTGCCCCTGGGTGGTGGTATTAAACTTGTCTCTGTTTTGGAGGGAACAAATAAGACATCATTCATAAGACATGCTTGATTCATATTTTCGTTAATCTCTTCGCGGAACATGAAAGAAAAAAAACCCCTTATGACATTTTGGGGGGACTTAAATTTGTGTTTGGGTGTGTAGACATTCTTGATGTTTATTTTCTTCTTCTTTTTTCATTAAATGAATTTAGTGAACGTTCGTTTCTCAATGCGGTTCTGGAATTAAATGGGCCAGAGGATTTTTTTCTTAAACAAAACCCCCGCTTTTGGTCCTTCTTGAAAGGGCAAGTCCAGGCTCCTTCCAGTCACCCCTTTCTCTCCTTCGGTAATGAGGGCGGTATTTAAGATACTTGATTTGGCGCTTTGTAGGTGATGATTTAGAGGAGGGAATGCGTGTTTACTTTTGAAGAACGTAAGTCAAGGTCTGCATTGTATTTAGATTTCATTATGTCTTGAACAGCCTGAAGCTGGAATGTGAGAAACTGGCCAGTGAGAAGACCGAGATGCAGCGGCATTATGTCATGGTAAGAAAACTGTGTCACAGATTCAAAGTGCCTATTAGTTTAGGATACCAAAAGCAAGGAAGGGTATGTTCAGATTGCTGGAGGCTGTAGGATAGATCCCAGTCACAGTGCCAGCGTAGTTGAGGTTGTGGGAATGTGACCATTAGCAACCTGTAATTCCAGGATGTTAGAACTTGCCTCTGACAACCGGCTTTGATTTCATTTTCAAAAAGTTCAGCTGTGTGGGGTATAATCCTCTGGGCTTTGTTTTTATAGATTGGAAAAAAAAAAAAAAACCCCAAAAAACAAACAAACAAACCCAAACCTCCTTTATGTTTTGTGTAGAGTCACAGGCAAAATGTTTCTCTGTTAGTGGTTTTCTTTGTTGTTTTATTGTTCTTGTTCCAAACAATCTTAACCAGTTTGTCCGTACACAGTTATATTTTTAATGTTTCATTTCTCTTAGAGAATGACAGATACCCAGACACCAGACACCTTTTCAAATTTTTCCCGCTTTTTAGGTTACTAGTTTGTGTGTCTTTGCATGTGTTTTGTGTGTTTTCAATTTCTGTGGTGTTCCATTGGTTTGAGGAGTGTTGTCGGCCCCTGTATAACTGATTTGTTCTGCCAGAATTTCTGTAATGACAGTTACGTTACACGTCCAAAAAAGAAAAAAAAAAAAAAATCAGATCTGCTTTCTCAGAAGTCTTACCAAGCATGTTTTTATGCTTGTTCATAAAGGCTTCAGAGTAACTCATTCATTTCCTATCAAGCCCTTTTCCTTTGAATGTATGAACATGAGCAGTACACTAAAAATGAGAGAACTCTGAAGTAGCATCACGTTTCTGAACAGTTCTTTCAAAGCGTCAGCGTTTGTAGGAGACTCTTGCCATTAACTTGCCCGCTGTGCCTAGGAATTAGAGTCCATATGGTACCAAATTTTCATCAGACCTTTTTGATGCATCTGTTTGTGATGTATAAAGAGAACTGGCGATGTTAAGAATGCTATGTGTGAACTTGATTTTTGTGAGTTATTTTCCTAGAGTCTGTGTCTTAGGGTGGCTTCTAGTTTTTCAGCTAAGTGTTCCTCTTTAGCAGCATAAGTATTATGGTTATTTTGGTTTAGGTGAGGCTTTTACGTTTGTTTTAAACACAGTTGGAGCATTGGGAACAAACTAGGGAGACCAATGAAAAGCACGAAATTAATTGCTTTCCCTTCTTTGACAGTATTATGAGATGTCCTATGGGTTGAATATAGAAATGCACAAGCAGGTAAGTTACTTCTTTATACCATTTGAAATGACAGTAATACTGTATACTTTAGAAAGAAAATTGTATGTTTCGCAATTTTATTCTGCACGTTTTTGTGGCTGTCTGTATTTTAAAAGACTGTACGGGAAACAATGCTATCTTTTCAGGTGTGGTTCCCCATCCTTTTTGCATATTCCCCTAATTTTAATCATTTAAAAACATGACTTAAAGTGTCTGAATTCATGTTAAACTTTGTACACTTTCAAAGGCAGGATGCTAAATTTTAAAATAGGTTTTGTTTTTCTTTTGAAAGAGTTGATGTGTGTATTTCAGGCATTGCAAACTTGTCCTAGGAGAGGGCTTTTCTTAGCGAATATTAAAAAGAAAACTGTAAATTGTGTGGAACCTTCCTTGGCTTGGTGTGAAAGAATGGATAGAGGGTGAGCTGGGAGGATCAAAATGAAATCTGTAGCGCTACAAAAGAAATTGATGTAAAATAAAATCCTTGTACCAGTCCCCCGAGGCTACTTAGTTGGGTCTTACTAGGAATTGTAACTGTACTTCCAAAATTTGTGCAGTAAATTGAGCCAGATAGGAGGTTGTGATCAGGTTCAACACCACTGAGTCTTCAAATCTAGTAATTAGTTCAGCCAAAAAACAAAACAAAACAAAACAAAAACCATAATGATTAGTCAGAAAGTGTTGAGAGGTATGACTCAAACAGCTTTTTTTTTTTTTTTTTTAAATGCAGGCAACTGAATTAAATGGTTTGGTTTAAATTTTCTAGATAGAAAAATAGCATATATGTAAAAAATATTGTTTGGCAGCAATAATTTATTTTTACTGATCTCCTGGTGAAAGTGCTTCAGGTCTGTTTCATCAGCTACTTTAGAATAGGTGTGTATGTGTTTACCTGCTGGGAAAAGATGAGGGAAAACTTAATGCTCTTCATTGCTTGTTGATGCTCGTGGTAGATGTCCTTATTTTCTAAGTTTATAACCTATAAAATGGTCACATATTATTAGGCTTTTAGTACTTACGGATTCCTTTCTGGATATAATCACATACTTACAGGTAGTAGATATTTAAAAGATGCGTGTTTTAAAAAAGCCATCAGATAGACAGTATTTGAAAACAGAAAGTTGGAAAAAGGGAGTTGTTACTTAAGCTGAAGACTTGATTTCAGGTACTTTTGTTTTTATCATATGCTGTTTACGTATGTCAGTATTAACACAATATAGTTTGCTGCGTATTAAAATATCCCCTCCAAAAAATCCATCAAGCTTATGGATGGACTCCTCTTAGCTGTACCTTACAGGAGTAAATTATATGAGAGAGATTGTTTGTTAATTATGCTCATTACGTGTCATTTTAGGTCTGGATCTTGTACATGTCTTTTTTTTTTTTTTTTTTTGTCCTCACCCCACCATCCCAGGATTAATTAGTGTCTTTTTAAAGATTGAACCAGATGATTAATGTTCCTTTATTTCTCCTCCTGTGTCTTATTTACCATAACACTTAGTTTCCAGATCTCTTTATACATAACATTTACAGTTCTGAGAGACCCAGAGCTTGTATTTGATTGTATGCATTTCTGTGGCGAGGGGGGGATTGTGTGTAAGATCCCTTAATTTTACACATTTTGTACCTCCGTAATTCTGTCATCCTCTTGTCCAGGTGGCCTCACATGCCGTCCATTTAAAATTGAGAATGGAGTACATTTTCCCTTTTTTTTTTTTCCCCTTGCTTTTAAAATTCAATCATATCAAGAATCCTGAGGGCAGTTTATCACATTATGAAATACAGACAGCCCTGCAAACCACCTACTTATTATATTTTCTTTCTTTCCCCCCTTAAGCACAGAGGCATATCTGTCTTTATTTGTTTTCCTAGGCAGACAGCCTTGGTTCCTCTTGGCCTCTCTTCCAGATGCACTCGCTGGATACCCTCGTAATGGAAAGCAGCAATAATGCAGGGAAGTTGCCCTGCGGCATAATTGGGCCTAGTTCTCAAGATCGGGTTAGGCTTATTCACTTATTAGATTTGTGTCTCTGAAGGGTTCAAGAGTAGGAGTCCCCGGAGTCCTTGGAAGTACCCTAGTAATTGGTGGCCCTGATATTTGAAACCTTTGTGTATTTTTTGGTTAACGCTCCTGTTCTTCTTGGCTGCTGCCAGCCACAGAGTATTTATTTTTAGAGAAATTTTTCATTGGAACAGAAAATGATGGCTGTGATGGAGTCATGACTCTGTGACTTAGCAAATTGATAAAAGGATAAAAGCATAGAGCGGTGACAGACAGGGTGGGGGTCTGGTATTATGGCCCCTCCCCTTTCTGTATGATGTTCGTCGTCAGTCACCCTGTGTTGATTCTGATAGAAGACTATAGAGTGAAATCTATGGGGAATTTGTCATTCTGAAATGAAAGCTAATGTAATTAGTACCAATTAAAGTACATTTAGTAAATTGGATTTAATCTTAATTAAGCCTGCATAATGTTGCCAATTTTTAACAATTATGTTTGAGAACATAATTAATTTAAATTTTGGTAACTGAGTAAATAGCATTAGTCTGGTAGAATTAGTTGATTTTTTTTTTTTTTTAAAGGAGAACTGGGTGACATGACATGGAATTAGAGCATAAAATATGAATCTAATTTCTGCGACTCTTTAGTAGGATCGATAGAGCTGAGCCAAGGAAACTGGAAACAAACCCAGAAAAGTTAGAATGGAGCATTGTAGGCCATAATGTGAATTAATGCTTCACCACTGTCTCAAGTTCCAGCATGAACACGAAGATGACAAATGGGACATAGTTAGAAATGGCACATGTTTTACTGTGATGTCTGCATAATGGAATTTTTTTAAATGAAAGAACATTGGCCTGTGTTCCCTAAGGATTTCCCAGTGAGGTTTTTGGGTTTTGTGTTTATTTTTTGGGGTGGATGGGACAGTTGGCTCACGGTTTACTTGTTACTATTTTTGATGATTTTTTTTTTTTTTAAGTTTTATTTATTTTGAGAAAGAGACAGCACGAATGGGGGAGGGCCAGTGAGAGGGGGAGAGAGAGAATGCCAAGCAGGCTCTGAGCTGCCAGCACAGAGCTCCATGTGGAGCTTGAACCCACGAAACCATGGTGAGATCATGACCTGAGCCGAAACCTAGAGTCGGACAGTCAACTGACTGAGCCACCCAGGCACCCCATTGATTGTTCCTCTTTATAAATGCAGTGTGGCTTCTAAATGGGTCAGTGACCGTGGGCACAGCAGGGTGATGCATGCAGTTGATAACATTGCTAAATGCTGCTCATTCTCATCCTTCACCTGTAATGCCGTAATTAAAGAAGACCTCCCTGATGTAATCTGACAGCAGCAGTTACCTCTTTAAAAAGTGAATATTGGATGTTGATTAGGAACAGTAGGTATGTGAATTCCACCGAGAGGAGCTGCGAACGGAGATGAATATACCACGTTTTGAGGACATCTTGTGACTTTCTCATAGTCAGTCTTCTGTAATCTGAAGGTCTTTTTGCTTCTAAAAAAACTTAGCTTAGTATTTGAATTTTAGAATTAGAAAAGTTTGGAAATCTACAACACTTAGAACCTAAAAAAGTAAATACTGTGCTCTCAATATACACGTTTGTGTGTTTCTGTGCATGTGTGTATATGTGTGTGTGTATTTTTATATATAAATATAATTATTATTTTTTAATCAGAGCAGGAGAATTCCTGTTTCACTCCAAGCCATGTAAATTTTATTATGAGACTTGGGCCACAACCATTTGAGTGCTGCTAAAATATTAATTGAATAGAAATGAAAGGGCCTTGCCAACTGATAGGATATCATAATCATAGCCTCTCTGGTCGATGGTAAATGATGATAAATGACATTAGGAACCTTTTAGCAAACTGTAATAACTACAAGGAGGGAAGCAGTATGGATTTGCATTATATCTGATACCCTCTAGTACCAAGTGGATTGCCAATACTGCTTGTTTAGCATTTTCTAAGGGCAATAGGATATTGATTTCTGACTTACAAGGAACAGCTCTATTTTCACCATTGAAAAGTATTGCAGGTTGTTAAGAAGAAATTGACTTGAAGAGGCCGACTGCTGCCCATCATGGAGCAAATAAAGCAAAACTGCCGAAGCATGGTGGAGCAGCGAGACGGGCCCTCAGCAATTTGTTGCTATTAATTTACCATGCTCGACAGCAAATCAATCGGCATCTACTTCATCTGCTGGAGAAAATGCTGTCCAGGGCAGATAAAAGGCTCGGCATGGTACAGAGAATAGACTGGATTGGCCAAAAGGAGGCTGCAGTTAATGTGTAAATAAGTGAAATCAAGGCCACTGTTGCAGAGGAAGCTGTTGTTAATTAGGTTGGTGCTTTTTCGCGAACTATTTGAGAAAGTAGCCCAGGATTTGAGGAATAAAAAGAGATTTATTGAGGTTGAAGTAATATATGACTGGCATCACATTCCAGCCTTGAGTGGTCTTGATGCGAGGGTGCAGTAAATTTATTTGGGAACAGTGCTTGCGATGGAGGTCCATTTGTTTAAAGTTCTGCTTAGAGCAGCTTTGCCATAAGAAAAGTATTTTTTAAAAATATTCCTAGTTTCTTACACAGCTTTTGTCTTGGACAATAAGCGCTTGGATTAGGAGGATTAGGTGCACGAATAGGTGTTTGAGAATGTAGGCAAAAATGTGTCTTGTCTTCCCGCACAGTGACTAGTTATTTTTTCCAGAAATGAATGATCGAACTCTTGTATACTAATGAAAGTGAACTATTACGAAAGGTGGGATGTTCTAGCTGAAAGGAATAAGCCGATGAAAATTTTACTGGCAGAGCTTTCTTTTGCTGTATCAACATTAGGGTAATAGTCTAGAGGTTGGTGAATAGTGGGTGGACACTACGGCGCTGGAAAATCTCAAAAGAGATTACAAGTGAGATTTCGATGATGGTGCAGAAAACCTCCAGATACAATTAGAAGAGCATGTGCTTGCTCGGGTGGGGGAGGGGCTTCTTGTGATTTTGTGTGTGTTTTTCATCGAGGCTTAAAGCCACCTCTTCTAGTGCAGGGTTACCGAGCCTTCAGTGATACTTCGGTAATACTTTGCAATTAATATTAAGCAGATGGTGGTGTTTTCTTACCCCTTGCCTGTCTGATCTGGACATTTTGGGATAAGGACCCAACTTCAGCCCTACTTAGTAAATCTAGATGTCTGTAGATTTTAAATTATGTATTTTTTTCCAAAACTCGGAGAGGATCTAGCATTAGGACAGTTGATACAAGCGGCAGTGCCTTGGGCAGGACCCAGTAAGCTGTCACTTTACTTCTCACAGGGCTTTGAAGAGAAGCAGATGTATGAGGAGGAAATTTAACCTGTCAGGGTAGGTGCATAATGAGGGGTGTTTTCTGAATGGTGTGGGTTCCCCCTTTTTCTTTTCTCATCTTCTCATGTGTTGAGTTCTGAATTTTCTCTTTTTTGAGGTCTTCTAGAGTATCTGAAGATTGTTCACCTGAAGTAGTGAGCGTTGAGTGGAATTGGGATTTCCTCTCAATGGAAGTGAACGTTTTTTATGTATCCGGCATAGGCACTTATCTGGGCACACTGCCAGAATTCTTTATTCTCACAATGATCCTAAGAAAGGGATTATGTCCAATCAAAGGGTGATTAAACAGGATGAGATCTGCACAAGGTGATGTAGTTATTAGGTAGTGGATTCAGAACTAAAGATGAATTTACCTGGGAGGATGTTTCTTGGGAGATAGGTCTGCCCTGGGTTGGCAGGCCCTGATAGGTCAGGCCCCCGGGTCCTTCTGGGAATGGAGAGCGCCTGGGAGACTGGTGTAGCCTGGGGTTTGTCCTTAAGTCACTGAACTTCTGGGCTCATGCCCAGAGCCCCTGGAGCGTCCTTCAGACTCTGTCAGTGGGTGAGGGGGTGAGGGTCTCTTTCGCTTGGAATCTCCCATGGATGGAGCAAGGAGAGCTGCCTGCTTATCAAGACTGAGTTTGCTTCCTCCGTGGGCAACCTATTTCTCATTTGTTTACAGACTTGTTCTTCCATTTAACTTTTATCTTTTCCTTGTGGCTTCTAAAACTATGCCTGAAGACAAGGGGCTGTTTTTTAATCACCATCTTGTGGGTTTTTGAAGGGGAAAATGGGGAGGGGAAAATGTGATGTTTTGTGGCCTCTTTGTAGTTCAGAAAGAGGCTCTTAGATGCAGGAAATCACATACAACTCAAAACTTTTAAATGAAGGTAAATATTTTGCTTTTACTGGTGAGAGATTTTCTTTAGAGCATTCAAACAAAGGGATATTTCCTTCTCACTGCCCCTTAATCCCTCCTGGATATTGATTTTATTTTTTGTTTTTCTGGGCAGAGTTCTTTGTGACCTAAGTAATAATACCTTTGAGCTGGGTTGAACTATCTCATGCCTTGAGGTGATGTTGCAGCCTTAGTGAAGTCAGACCCTGCTGGCGGCGGCCATTGTGCTCACACCTCGGTTCCACCTTTTCTCTCCTAGAATTTTTACTTTTTTTTTTTTCTTTTTGTGTTATGGAGTAGGTAAAGTACGTTGGGAATTAGATGTTTAAAACGTGGACTTAGAAAAGTTATTTGTGGGCTTTATTTATTTATTTTTGGTCTGTTTTTTAACGAGGACATTTTCACTACCTTTGACGTGACTGGGTAGTCTGGCTTATTACGTCAGGATGGCAGGAAGGTATTTGACGGCCATGGAGCCAGTGAAGGGGATGTGATTTTTAGAAGGTACTTTGGCTCGATCCCCTTTCACACCTCCCCTTAAAAAGCCCCAGCACACCAGCAAGGGAGGCACATCCAGTAGTCTTGTGGTTGGGTTATCACTTTTGTGAACTGGGCTACTGGAGAAGAGCAGGAGACAGCGTGTGGGGTGGGGGGGGGGGGGGAGCAACTCTGTAAATCAGAGTGTTTACACTGATAAGGACAGTTTGTGAGGCTTAGGACTTGACTCGTTCCAAGTGTACTGCAGACCAAATTCATGAAATTAATATTGCTCTACTTTAAGTGAGAAGGGCTTTGCGGGTTTTTGACTTTGCCTCAGTAACAGCTGTCGGTGGTAGTTGCTTTATATCTGTAAAGAGGGACTTAGCCAGCATTCATCAACACAAATTTATATACTCTATTTTCATTGGAATTGACCCAGTGTTTGTGCCAGGCCCTTGCTGGTTCTCTACCACCCGGCCAAAACTTTCTCCGGAGGGCTTCATTGTGTTGCCTGTGCTCCATCCAGCAGGTGGATGAAGGGCAAGGTGTGGGTTTTTTAACTGGACTGTCAGAGAAGCGAAAGACGATGCTCCTGAATGCCCCTTAGGGACTCAGTGTTCTGGTGAGTTGTGTCCCTTGGTCATTATTTTTGAGGACTTTGTTCACAGGTACTTCAGGATTTGTGTTGCGAAGGGAGCGTCTCCCATTTCTCGGAAAGAAAGCGTGGCTGCACTCCCAGCTCGGGACGCCGGCTCTGGCTGTGGTCTGGGTGGCCGCGGTGTACCTGGGACCCCTGCGGGGACCCGGCCTGGGCAGCGGCCCTGGCAGGGAGAGGTTGCGGAGGGGAAGATGGGTATCTGCTTCCTGATTTCTTAGCAAGCTTATTCCACTTAGCAGTATTCTAATTAGGACACTGCTCTTATTTTCGCTCTGTATTCTGCGTCTCTGGGTTTGTGGATGATTTTGGTTAAGGAATTTGAAAATACAAGGAAATATAACTGGAAAGAATAGTAATTGTAGAAATTATGAGCACTAGTACCCCATAACACTCTCTCTTTACAGAGAGCTTAAGGCATTTTATATGTTCTCCTTAATCTTCCTGATGTTCCTGTAAAGCAAGTAGCAAGCTTTGGATCCGTGTATTTATTTAAATAGCTTCTGTCAGTGGAGTACTCGACAGTTTGCCAAGCAGTGTCATTCCGCTGGCCTCCTTGAACAGATGACACTAAGGCTTAAGGGCTTAAGAGACTAGCCCAGTGTCACAGTACAGGAGGATCAGCACGCGGGCGGGGAGCCTAGGGTTCACGGAGGTCGGTGAACATGCCTGAGGTCGCATAGCGAGAGTAACTGGCAGAAAAGGAAGTAGGTTTCTTGACTTCCCTTCCAGGGCTCCCTTCACTGACCGTGCCGTTTCCAGACAACAGATAGTGTGCTGTTCCTGTGACGTTCTTGGCTGTATGCAGCGGGAAGAGCTCGGGAATGCTGTTGGCTCCAGGGGGTGTTAGGGGTCCTCTCGAGCTAGAGATCTGATCTGGGCGTTTGTGTGTGAGTACAGAGCCTTTCTCTTTTCTTCTCTACCCTTCCAGTGCTTGGGCCTTGCCCAAAGGGAGGCTTACCATCGCAGATTAAAGTATGAAGCCCAGATCCACTTTTAGCAAAGTGCTTAATAAAACTGGCTTTTCCTGCATTCTTCAAATATGCTATGCACACACACTGTACTTGATACAGCCTTGTTTCTCGCCAGGGTCCCCTGTCCCACTAGCATGTAAGCTTCATGGGAACAGTGTGTTTATTCTCCGTGGTGTCCCTGGTACTGAGAACTGTGCCTGTCACACAGAAGGTGCTCAAGAAATATCTGGTGACAAGGGAATGCTCACATTCAGATTGAGTTAGCCGAGAATATGTGTGATCTCCTATTTTTAAGGCCTAATAGTTAGGTTGCAGGATAACAAAAAGTGGAGTTTCCAAGCCTAGTTAGGCCTGTGGTGCCTACTTGTTAAGTTCGTGGAAAAAATGACAGACGGAAAGGGAAGTAAAAGCGGCCTAGCTCGGCGTGCCCTTCGGGAGCGAGTTAGGATAAAGTAGAATATATGTATTTCAGCATGTGGAATCTGCCTTTTTAAAGATGAAAACATGAATGCGTCCCAGCTGAATCTAAAATTCAGTTTGAACATCACTATATCACTAGTCAGTGTTAATCTGGAGAATCCTTTTTACTATTAATAAGTCTGTGCACATGTGGTTTGAATGAGTGTGGGGAGATACGGGTCTGAACCATACTGTGGTGTGCTTAGCTAACTACCCTCCAAGTCCGTAAAAATGCCAGTGTCTAGTTCTTTTCCAGGGACAAGGAACTTTAAAGATATGTTAGTTTTTTATCAGTGGAGATGGTATAGTGTTACTGAAAGAGTCACGATTGTAACAGTGATTTTAGAGAGCTTATTGCGTGAATAATATTTCACTTAATCTCACAATAATCTTATGAGATTATAGTATATTATTATTTCCATTTTATATATGAAGAGTCTGAGATACAGAAATCAAGTAACTTCTTGAGATCAACCAACCAGTGAAATAGGTCCTGGGTTTGGCTCCGTTTTCAGATCATTGGTATAATAGATATTTCTGCCATATTCCAAACGCTGGGTTTGGAATACTCTTATTACCAGCATTCTCTCCTCTCTTGCTCTCTTTCTCCCCCCGCCCCAATACTTGACCCACTCAGGGGGTTCAGGTTCTAGTTCTCACCTTACCAGTGACCATCTGTGTGATACTGCTGAGTACCTTAACTTCTCAGGACCACACTTTTCTCAGTTTCAATTAGTAGAAAACAACATTGAGATCCCTTTTAGCTCCTCTGGTCTAAAATGACCCTTTGGTTTTGGTTTGTTATTTTCTGTGACCGTATGACTAGAAATTGAGATTTACTATCACTTCTTTTTAGTCTTAGCAAGTCTCTTTAAACATCTATTCTCTGAATTTGTTTGTTTGTTTTAGCCCAAAATTAACCTGATGAGACTAGGAGTCGGAATGAATATTTTTTTTTTTTAATTTTTTTTTTTTCAACGTTTATTTATTTTTGGGACAGAGAGAGACAGAGCATGAACGGGGGAGGGGCAGAGAGAGAGGGAGACACAGAATCGGAAACAGGCTCCAGGCTCTGAGCCATCAGCCCAGAGCCTGACGCGGGGCTCGAACTCACGGACCGCGAGATCGTGACCTGGCTGAAGTCGGACGCTTAACCGACTGCGCCACCCAGGCGCCCCCGGAATGAATATTTAAATTTATATAGTACTTTATATATTTTACAAGGTACTTTCTCATCCATTATTTAAGTCAGTAATGTTTGCTAAAGCGTTTTCCCTATCCTGTGGATGAATAAAATGAGATGCAAAAGTCAAATGATTAAGTCCCACATTTAATTAGTGGATTGGTCAGAATTCACTGATTCATGTAATATTACTATTACACATAATATAAAAGTATGTAATACCAGTGCTTTTTTTTTAAGTTTATTTATTTTGAGAGAGAGTATGAGCAGGGCATACTCTCTGCAGGAGGGGCAGAGAGAGAGAGGGAGAGAGAGATTCCCAGTAGGCTCCACACTGTCAGCGTGGAGCCCGACACCTGGCTCGACCTCATGAACTGTGTGATGGTGACCTGAGCCAAAATCAGGAGTCAGACGTTTAACTGACTGAGTCACCTGGGTGCTCCGACAATTTTTTTTTTTTTTTTTTTTGTGAACACATGCACTGGGCTAGTGAATCAGTCGGTTCATCTTTATTGCAGATTTTCATTGCTGGTTCATGGACTGATGACCACAGGCCTATTGATTTTTTTTGTACTTCTAACTATGAAGTCTCTAGGACAGGGACGGTACCTTTTACAACCACATGGGAGTGTCCAGAGAACTAATGCATTGAGAGCCAGCCTGGGGTGAGAATGGGATGGAGAGTCCTTGACTGGGTTTTAAAGGATCCACATGGTCCTTGAACTTCTTTGCAGAAGTTTTTCTGTTGGAGAAGAGTCCATAAGCACCCACCGATCCAGTGAGGAAACCCAGACACAAATGAAAGAGTTTGAGAACTACTCTCTGGAGCAGTGGTCTCAAACTGGGGCAGTTCCTTTTTCCCAAGGACGTTTTTGGCCGTGTCTGCAGGTGTTTCTGGTTGTCACAACTTAGGGGCGCTGTTGGCGTGGGATGGCTAGAGGCCAAGAGTCAGCCTTACCTGGCTCCCCTAGTTACTTCAGTCAGTTTGAGAGAACGTGTCAAGCCGTGCTTATCTTTTCAGATTTTCTTGTGATGACAAGCACAGTAGGGGTGGTCGTAGGCTCTTATTTCAGGTTCTGAATGGGGATATTACATGGTCTTCTGTAAACCACTCTCTTTTCTTTTCTCTTAGAAGGAGGCTTTTTCATTGGGACTGTTGGGCTAGTCGAAGTTTATTGGCTTTAGGTGAGGCCCATTTGTCCTGACTACCCATTGAGGGCCCCAGAATTAGTGTTAGTCCTTTCGCAGGGAATAGTTTTGTCCTTTGTGAGCCCGTGTTTGTCCATGCTGAACGTTGTCGGTCACTTCAGCCATTCTCTTGGACGGTCGTCTGGTTGGTACCAAGATGTAGATGATGGACTGGAACCACTTGAGAACTGAGCACGATACCTTGGCTTGATCTGTGCCAGTTCAGGGATCAGGGCAGATCTTGCTGGAAAATAGCCCTTCCTTCTACCCTTTGACTTCGTCTCCTGCTGAGGTCAAAGGGCATTATCTTGTCTTTGTCTAGTCCTGCTCACATTGTAATAAACAAAACGGAACCCTGAGTTTTCTCAGTAGCCTATGAGTCCCGAACTGGATTTGTTTTATTTTTGAATGCATCGGCACTGGTCAGTGGGACAAAGTTTTACTTTGGGCTTACTTCTCCCCCTGCTCCATATTCCGTTGAGCTGTGCTGTGAATGTGGGTGACTGTTTTAAAGGCTTTTGATTTCTTGGGACGTAGAATTGTTTTGGAGTGTGGCTTATTACCACTAAGTACATCTACATCGGTTAACCTCAAAAAAATATAGTTAACCTAAAGTGGCCAATAAAAAACATGGTGGCAGTTCCACAGTTTTACTTGCTTGAATATTTTTTGGCTAACTTGGAGAACACAGAATCCTTGTTTGGGCTTCTTAATGGAGAAATTGTGCCCTGCAAAATTCCAGAATGTCCTTCTTAAGCTTTTACCTTTATGTAGGTTCCGGGAATGTGGAGGTGACAGTTTGGCAGCTCTGTGTCCTTGTGAGCCTTTCCTTCCATTTACAAGGTGGCAGATTTAGGAGAGGCTGGGTCAGGCATAATACATTTATGTACAAAGACCTGGCTTTTTAGTATGGCTGTGTATTTCCAAATGCTCATAGATGGCTCGTAGTTGGGACCTATTGTAACCAGATCTAAGCAGAACTGATAGGATTTTCTTATAATCGAAGCAAGAATTCAGAATATTTTGCATCAATTTTGGATGCATATAGAAAACATTCTGGTAAGATCTTTGTTGCTTTTGGGTTGTTAGATGGTATTCATGCCAGCTTCCCCACTTAGATTTATACTTCCCACTTTTTTCTTTGATTCAGGCGTATCTTGGAGGTATTGTCAGGTTTAGTTCCAGACCATCACTGTAAAGCAAATACTGAAATCAAGTCAAATGAATTTTTTGGTTTCCCAGTGCATATAAAAATTAGGCTCCTATTATACTGTAGTCTATTAAGTGTGCAGTAGCATTATGTCTGAAAAAACCATGCACATACTTACATTGAAAAATACCTTTGGTAAAAAATGCTAGCCATCATCTGTGTTTCCAGTTAGTTGTAATTACTGATCACAGATCGCCCTAAGAAATAGAAGAATAATGAAAAAGTTTGAAATATTGGGAGAATTAACAAAATGTGACACGGGCATAAAACAAGCCAGTGTTGTTGGGAAGATGGCTCCGATAGACTTTCTTGATGGGCTGGCGCAGATTTTCAGCTCGCAAAAAAATACAGTATCTGCGAAACTCAGGAAACTGAAGCATGGTAAAATGGTAAAATGAGGTATGCCTGTATTTGATTTTCCAGTTTGAAGGCATACTTTTGCCACATTTATTTGTTTGAGGCGCACCCCAAGCTTTAACTATCTGAAATGGAAATCTGTAGCTTCTCAAATAGAAATATCTAGAACCAGACCTACAGAAGCTAAGATGATAATCTAAAGACTTTAAACCTGAGCAAGAACTTAACCCTCTTGAGGTTGTTTTATTCCTCCTACATTGAGAGAGCTGCTTGGTCAAGAGACCTCAGAATTAAGGCAAAAGCCCTGATGGCTTTTAATTGTTCTTTGAGCAAATGCTAATAGACCTCCCACTACTTGCGGGGCACACTTTGAGGTCTAGGGAGTTAGAAGAGAGGATAGGCTTGCCTCTGTGGAGATGCTAATCTTTTTATGGCATTTGGACCAGTGTGAACAAAACAAGTTCTCTGACATGGCACTCTGACAGAGACGGAAGAGGGGCAGTCAGGAGTGATTAAGAGCGCTGTTCTTGAGACAGATTCAGGGACATTTCAGTTGGCCCTCGGGGGCAGCGGGGGGAGCACCTAAGAAGAAGGGAAAGGGGATGATTCCAAGTGGAAGCCACATACATAGATGGGAAAGGGCCGTGTCTGTTCAGGTTCTGGTTAGCATTTCTAGCTTGGTTGGGATAGGGGGAGAGAATGGTTGAGAAGGCAGATTTGGGATTCATCTACAGAAGGCCTTGAATGCTAGTATATTATGTGAGCTGTTGAACGAAGGCAAAAAGAAGTTTTAATCAGCCAGGAGGGCGAGGGTGTAGCAGCTAGCATGGGCCCTGACAGCAGATGTTCAATGAATTTTAGCTGAAATGATTTGAGTGGAGAGGCACAGGACTGGAGAGGGACAGGGTTGAGGAGGGATGTGGGACTGGCAAGGAGGAACCCAAGTGACCTAGCAGTTCATTGGACGACGGGTGTGTAAATGCATTCGTTCCTAAGACATTGACCACTGCAGCCTGGCAGAATCATGGTACCACTGATAGAAAAGGAAACCTTCCGGAGGGGGAGGGGAATTGCTCTTGATTATGCTGGCAGTGAGGTGCCTAGGGAGGAGGGAGTGCTAGAAGGAAGAGGAGGAAAGAAAAGTGAGTTTGTTGCTTCTCTGGCCTTCCATGTCTTCATAGCCGCATCTTCCCTTCATCTCCTGCCAAATCTGTATTCCTGCCAAGAACCTCAAGGATTCTTTTTCATAAGACTTGTATTTGTGCCTTATTATTCTATACCCAGGCCACGATGGGCTTTGCCAGGCAGCTCTTTGTGGACAGTGGGTTTAGGAACTCACCATTTTAGGGAACATGTTTGACCTTTGTGTCAGTGTATGAGAGCGAGTGTTGTTCTTCGTCATTTTGCTTGATTACTGCCATTACCTTTATAGACGTAATAGTGGGAGTTTGCAAATTACCTGATTTTTTACTTTTTCCTTTTTAAAGTTTTTTTTTTTTTAAACATTAAAAATAGGTACAGAATCTTCTAAATTATGCATCAGCTGTGGAGACTTTGCTCCAGTCATTCTTTTTTTTTTTTCCTGTTTCCTTTCAATTTTTATATCATTTGGCCAGCAACTGGATAGGTCAGTGATTCCATATCCTTTTTGTCTTGAGAAATTTCGTGGAAACGTGAGGCTGAGTCTGTAATTGTCTTGAGAAACTACTGTATTTCAAAACAAGTAATTATCTCCATTGTTTATTATGTATGAGCTAAATACTGAAATTACAATGGATGCTTTTAGTCAGTGCAAATTAATGTGTGTGGTTAATTTTCTTCTTTTTTTGTAATGTGGCATATTCTGTAGTTTAAACCCCCGCCCCAGACTCTTGTTTTAAACTGCTGTAGTTGAGTGAGAACAGCAATGATAGTAAGGAAAGTTAAGTAAACATGAAATTAAAAAGGCCATAGTGTACATTTTGGTAAACCAAAATATTGCTTGGTGGCATAAAACCACAGATCCATTCCAAAAAAAAAAAACATGCGGAAATGTGGTTTTGCTGTCTGTCATGCAGTCTGTTTTCAACTGTCAGAAACATACGTTGCTTTTCTGGGGTAATTTTTTTTTCAAGTCTGACCACAGCTTTTTTCCTCCGCTCCACCCCCACCTCCCACCACACCTCTACGCATCTTGTGCGAATTTATGGGTGAAATGTCATGACATAATCATCAACCACCAGAGGGGTCAGCAGTTGTGGCAAAAGTTTCTTGTCTCCCATGTGCCCCGAGCCAGTGCTGTGCTTTTGGAAACTTTTATAATCAGCACATAGCGACTGTCCTTTTTTTTGAACTTTTCAATGTAAGTAAAATAAAGACCTTTAAAAGGCAGTTTCAAAGTGCTTTTGCTTTTTTTTTTCCTTTTTTTTGCTAAAAAAGTAGTATATTCATATTACAGACATTTTAGAAAAAGAATCACACATGATCCTTCCACTCTGAAGCTAACTGCTGACCTAGGCAGAAGCCCAACCAAGGCTGAGGCTTCACTGTCTCTACTGGTTGTTCTGTGGCTGATGGAAAATTATGTCTGCCTACCCACCATCGAAAAATACTGGGCAGGGTTCAAAGATACATAAAATAGACAGGTATATGTTCACTTTCTTTTTAAAGTGCAAAACAGGGGCGCCTGGGTGGCGCAGTCGGTTAAGCGTCCGACTTCAGCCAGGTCACGATCTCGCGGTCCTTGAGTTCGAGCCCCGCGTCAGGCTCTGGGCTGATGGCTCAGAGCCTGGAGCCTGTTTCCGATTCTGTGTCTCCCTCTCTCTCTGCCCCTCCCCCGTTCATGCTCTGTCTCTCTCTGTCCCAAAAATAAATAAACGTTGAAAAAAAAAAATTAAAAAAAAAAAATAAAGTGCAAAACAGTTGGGGTGCTTGGGTGGGTCAGTCGGTTGAGTGTCCAACTTCGGCTCAGGTCATGATCTTGCGGTTTGTGAGTTTAAGCCCCTCGTCAGGCTCGCAGCTGTCATTGCAGAGCCCGCTTCAGATCCTCTGTCCCCCTCTCTTTCTGTGCCTCCTCCACTCGTGCCCCTCTCTCTCTCAAAAATAAACATTAACAAAATGAAAAAATAAAAGTACAAAAAAGTATATGTGTAGTAAAATGAAACCTTAGTTCTTTAAAATTAATTTTGGTTTATTGTTAACTTAATGGTTTCTTCATCATTTTTATGGGCAGCATGATCCTAAATACTTTTTTAGGATTTCCTCTAAATTCAGCTGGTAACTTTCTGTGATCTTGGTAAATTACCTAACTTTTCTGAGTCTCAGTTCTCATCCATACCTATAAAACGAGGGGATAGAACTGGACCAATGTGTTGTATAAAATGCTGGTTCCCAGGCCCCACGACCTGGACTTGGGCGTCAGCATTTTTCTAAAAGCTCCAGGGTGATTCCGATGTGCAGCAGGGTTGAGGACCAGTGAACTAAAGTGGTGCTTCTCAAGCTTCGGTGTGTGCACAAGACATTGAGGATCATGTTAAAATCAGATTCTGTTTCCACAGGTCTGGAGTGATGCCTGATACTCACCATTTCTGATGCACAGGTGATGCTGATGCTGCTGGTCCACTGACCATGTTTTGAGTAGCAAGGAGCCAAGGAATGTTTAAAATTTCTTGTGTTTCGTTGTTACTGTCTCCCTGATGTATTTTATATCGTACATGGGGGAGTCCATGTGCTGCTTGAATGACACCCCCAATTTAGGATGTGAGGATTGATAGCTAGTGTGATATCTGCATAACCTGGCCTTGCTTATGTTCCAGACCCGCGTCTCTGTAACAGGTCAGCAAATTGAAGTCGTTTTAATAGTACCTTGTTTTAGGTAGCCTGCCTGGACTCCAGCTGGTCACTGGTGGGGTTGGTACCTTGTTACAGAGAAGGGAGACACTTCCATTTCTCCCTCCTCTGCTCTCTGAGACCCCACTGTGACAGGTACTTACACTTTCAAATTCTGTCCTCTTTCTTCTCATCCTCCAGTGTCTGCCCTGCTCATATTGACCTCTAATTCCTGAGCAGTATTTTAGGTAAATGGGCAAAAAAAAGTCATGAAGTAGTACATTTTGTTTTAACTTCATTTGTCATGTGAGCACATTCTCTGCAGAAATTTTATTTATTTATTTATTTATTTATTTATTTATTTATTTATTATTTTAACGTTTATTTTGAGAGAGAGAGGCCCCGAGACCGAGCGCAAGCAGGGGAGGGAGAGAGAGGGGCAGACATAGACTGACTCCAGGCTCTGAGCTGTCAGCACAGAGCCGGACACAGGGCCCGAACCCACAAACCTGGAGATCATGACCTGAGCCGAAGTCGGATGCTTAACCGACTGAGCCACCCAGGCGTCCCCAGAAAATTTATCAAAGTTAAGTTTAACAAGCAAAACTCCCAATTTTGAAGTGTATTTTGTTGTGGAAGAAGCACAAACATCCTTGAGTGTTTGCCATGGTCTTCTTTCGCCCTGTCATTTAGAAAGAAAAAAGTACTGTTTATAATTGTAGTCCTTTACAGTTGGCTGTAGGATAGCATCCGACTAGCAGGCAGCATGATGCAGTGGGAAGACCCCACTGAGGTCTAGGGTGTCTGCAGAACTGATTTCTAGGCCATCACCTGCCCTTAAGCCAGTGAGTGTAACTGTGGGCATGTAGCTTCTCCACGTAACACAGGCAGGGATCAAAGAATGCTCCATTTTTCAGGGATCTGTCGGAGAATTTTGTTGCCTTGAAGGAATATACTTACCGCTTTTTCTAAAGTCCCAGGCAATAAGAAATTACCGTTTGCAACGTGGGAGTGTTGCTTTAGAACAGTGCTAGTGCATGTGGTCTGTGGACTGGTGCAGGTCTGCGAACAATTTGCCACAGATGGGTGTTAACAATAAGGAGTTTGTACCAGACTGTAAATCAGCACACTGCTTTCTTCATTGGGAATGTCTTCACTGTTCAAAAAAACCAAAGGACGACAACAAAAATTCCACCTAGTTGAGCTGAACTCAACTCTGAGTTGATTTAATTCTGGCACAAGACCATTGTCTTCTTGATAATGGATAACAATGTGAGGATTGACTACTTTTCATTAGCGCTGCTTTACAATATTTAATCAGTGGGTTTATCAGGGCGGTTTTATTAGGACTAGAAAATTGGAGTTCATAAGATAAAGGAAGGTGTAACCTGAAAAATAAAAAAAGTAAATTTAAAAGCAAGTTAGGTGAAAGGTAAAGTCAAGTTCAAGCTGGTTAGGGACATGTGCAAAAATAGTAAGTTAAGTCAAGGCAGTTGACACAGATTCTCAAGTGGGGAGCCGTTCAGTCACTGCAGTTTGTGCTTTGGTTAATGCAAAACTCATTTAAATTCTTCTGAGTACTTCTGAATTCTTAATTTAATAACTTAGAATTTTTGTTTTTCATTTTCATCATCTATCTAATGGAAATAACATATTTCTATAAATCTCACCTGTTTTCTGTAGTCTTAAATTACAAGAAGCTTTGAAATTAAGCCTGACTTCCCCTCCACCTCTCCTCCTTTCCCTGCAGCCTGCTATTCTTTACTCTTTACTACTATATATAAAATTTACTGCATCCAGGGCAAGTATCTGTTTACCAAGAAAAGAGGAAGAGAGATCCTTTGCCAGTAGCGAAACATAAATACTGAGAATGTCTTTTCTGGGTCATAGTGCAAGAAAGTGGAGAAGCAGCACATTTTCTGGGGCTGGGCTTGTGACCTCTTTCCTCTTCCCGATCAATTGGGAGGCACTGTTCTCTTATTACTGTGCCATTGAGTCTGCCCCCCACCCTGCCCCTTTAGATCCGAAGCCCTTCCCTGGTGTAGTATAAATTAGTGAGGGATGGCTTCTTAATTGAGGGACGGGAAGAGCCTAAGCTTGAATCGATACCTAACAATACAGTTACTCAATTTGTAGCACTATCTAATCTCAGTTCTGTTTTAGAACAGAACTACTTACCTTAAGGGATTTTATTCATAAGTGTATCCTCATAAATATTTCTGCCCACCAGATATGGGCAGCGGGTATTCTTCCCATTTCATGGGTGTAGACGTGGAGTCCCAGATCACTTAGGGGTTTGCTTAAAGTCATGGTTCAGCTGGACTAGTAAATAGAGTCATCTTAGGATTTGGGACTCCACAGTTGTATCATTCACAGTATCGGTGTGCTTTCCAGAATGTTTTGTCATTTGAGTTCAGCTTTTTCCCCTTGCCTTTCATAACTGTCCCCCACAACAAACCTTGAAACTAGCCTTGAGACTTCCCTACCCTAATGAGTGGTAGCTCCATACCCAGGCTTTACATGTTGGAGTCATGGATTCCGTACTTCTCATTGTCCAGGTCTAGGGAAGTCACAACACGCTGCTGATTTTCCCTCTGCAGTGTGTCTCCTTTCCTTCCACCGTCACCAAGCCTTATGGGGGCTTTTGGGACTCAGGGAGACTTGGATGTCTATCCATTCATATTAGGTCTTTTTTTCTTTTTCTTTTTCTTTTTCTTTTTCTTTTTCTTTTTCTTTTTCTTTCTCTTTTTCTTATTCTCTTTCTTTCTTTCTTTCTTTTTTTGAGAGAGAGCACATGCACATGAGCTGGGGAGGGGCAGAGAGGGTGGGGGGGAGACATAATATCTTAAGCAGGCTCCACACTTAGTGCAGAGACCGACCTGGGGCTCGATCCCATGACACTGGGATCATGACCAGACCCGAAATCAAGAGTCGGATGCTCAACGACTTGAGCCACCCACGTGCCCCCGTATTTGGTTATTCTTTAGGGGCCCTTCTCCACTCCTGGAAACCTAGTCGGTATTCCCATCATGGCTCTTACCCTCTTTTTTGCTCATTTTACCCTTTACCTTGGTGACCTTGTCCATTTTGCTTAGTAGACGAATCCCAATTTTTTTCTACAGCCTGGATCTCTCCTCTGAGACCGTTGTATGTAACCGAGTCCTCATTTCCCTTCAGTGTCTCACAAGTACTTAAACTCAACATGTCTGCAAACGACATCTTCCCCCGCAAGCCTGCTCGTGGTCCAGTGATCTCTATCTCAGGAAATGCCAGAACCATCCACCCAGTTTGCCAAGCCAGAAACCTGGAGGCAGGTGATGATTGCCTTTCCTTCTTGCTCATTAGCCACACCCAGTCAGTCTCTTGGAATCTGCCCTCAGTTATTCTTGCATCTGTTTACTTCTCTCCAGCTATCTGATCATGGTAGATTACTTACCGAGTTGTTCTTCTTTGGCTTTATCTGTAAAATGAGGACAGAGTAGTTCTCTTAGAATTGTTCTGCACTGACGTGAACTATCTGGTGCAGGGGAAACTGGACGACGATGATGATCGTGATTGGCACATCTAGCCTCCATAGGTGACTTTCATGACAGGCTAACCTGGGTTCTGGATCTGCTTCTTCAGCCTCATCTTGTGCTGCTGCTGCCCCCTTTCTTTCCCTTGTCCCGTTTGTTGAATATGAATGCCCCACATGGGTGCCACAGGCTGATCCTTTTTGGAATGGTGTCGCCCTTTTCCCTGCCTCTCTCTCCTTTGTCTGTAAGACTCATTTCACCCTCAGTTACTCAGGGAAACAGAGACCTCTGTTAAGCATTTTTAAATGCCCTGCATTTTGTATTTTTTCAGTGTCTGTTTCATTTGCTAGATTATGGGCTCTGTAAATCCTGTCTTGTTTCACTCCTCTTTTTCTCAGACTGTGTCTGACACAGTGCCTGGTAGGATAGCAGAGCGGTATTGAGAACTGTGGAATTAACCTGGTTCACATGCGGCTCTTTCCTCAAAGACTTCAGCCAGAAGGGATTTCTTCCGTCCTCACCCTTGCGTATCTAGGGCTCTCTTGTGTACCACCTAGATGCCCCATGCTGTCTGTTACCACGTTTGTTTCCATTTGGTCTTTGCTTTTCCTAGGTTATAAACACTGGAGTCCAGATCAGTTCAGCATTCTCTGCTGTTTCTACCACAGCTGCTAGCTTAGAGTAGGAGTTAATGGATGAGCTGGTATCTGAAAATGTCTTGTTGAATTTCCTAAGTTTGTGGTGCTGTGGGAATTCATATTGTTCCTATTCTGAAGTTATCTTTCATCCTCCATCTTTCCTTTTGTGGTATGTTTTGTGGTTATAAATCTCTTCTATCCTTCCACAGCCACTCAAGTATAATCAGTGGCAAGAAAGGGGTGGAGGGCAGAAATGCACTGGCATGTCTTGACCTCCTGTCTGGTGTTTATCACAGCTTTCCTAGAAATGCCCTTGATAGGTCCTTGCTGCCGTGCAAATAAAGTTCAGGCTCTTTAGTGTGGCATTCAGGACCTTCCACGGTCTGACCTCATGAGCCCTTTCTGTCCTTATTTTCCACTCTGTTTTTTATTTCACGCATCCTGTGCTCTAGCTTAATGGTTTTCAATTCTGCCTGTACATTAGAATCACCTGGGGAGCTGTAAAATAATATACTGAAGCATGGGTTCTACCCTCCAAGAGCATGAGTTCATTGGTCTAGGGTGAGGCCTGGGCGTTGGTGTTTGTGAAGGATCCACTTGTAATGCTAGTGTCAAGTCAGGCCTGGAAATCCTTGACCAGCTCAGTGTTTCCCACAAAATGTGATCCGTTCTAAGAGCTTTGAGAGGAAAGGGTTCCGCCAACAGGTCTGATCAATGCCGTGTGTTTTCTGTCCTCCTTTCCAAAGTTTTGTGACTAAACACTATCAAATGAAAGGTCTGAGATGTCCCAACAGCAAAGGAACCTGTTTCACTTTGTTTGAGCTCCGTGAGGTCATCTGGTCAGGGAGTGCTTTATGTATACAACACTTGCTAGTAACATCTGCCAAACTCCTTGTGGAACCTGCTTTGGGCGATGCTGCTTCCAGCCATATCTCCCCGCTCTCAAGTCTGTTCTTTATTTGTCCTTTAATCATCTCATCCAGAGCAGATCCACGTCCCATCCCAGGCTTCTCTTTTAGGACCCCCCCCCATTTTACCTTCTTCAGCACTTTTTGTTTCTCAGATTCCTCTCCATATACTTTTATGTTTGCTTCTGTCTCCCCCTCCTGCACTGTGAACTCTATGACAGCAGGAACTTACTTGTCTTGTTCACCCCCGTGTCTCTTTTCAGCACCTAAAATAGCTCTGACAAATAGTAGGTGCCTAACAAATATTTGTTGAATGGACAGAAAGGCAGCCATACATTTGTGGGTTTGGCTTTTTCTAAGGTACACGTTTAAATGTTTAAACTGCCTGCACAATTTAATTAAAAGCAGCTTGAAATACATTTAAAAAGTAACTAGGGATACTGGAGCAAAAGGGGATGGTAGGAGTTTCCTGTACTTTAATTTTCTCAACCTGTCTAGTAAAGTATTAGAAAGGAAAAGAAAGACGGGCGCCCGGGTGGCTCAGTCGGTTGAGTTTCCGGCTTTGGCTCAGGTCACATTCTCACAGTTCGTGAGTTCGAGCCCCGTGTCGGACTCTGTGCTGATAGCTCAGAGCCTGGAGCCTGCTTCGGATTCTGTGTCTCCTTCTCTCTCTGCCCCTCTCCCACTCTCTCTCTCTCTCTCTCTGTCAAAAATAAACATTAAAAAAAATTTTTTTTTAAAGATATGAGCCTGACTGTAGAGATAATGCTATTTTTCTGAATATAGAGAGACAACAGTCTGTGGGACTCCTTTTTTTTTTTTTAATTTCTTAACCAGCCTACCACTGTGGCTTCTCCCAGCCTGTGGGGTTCACACCTATGTGAGTCATTACGAGAGTTTGGGTGAGGAGTCATTGAGTGATGGTGGACTTCTGTGTGGGATACATTGCAGGAAGGACAAAGAACACACAAAATGCCTCAGGAGTTAGTAGGTTCTAGGGGAACAACATCCCCCCTCCAGTGAGAGTATTCAAACAGGCTTGTCAGGGAAGGTGGGGAGGGGATTTGCATATTTGAAACTATGCATGGATCCCCGGGATTTCTGGCCCTTGTTTGGAAGGCATTCCAATGGTGCTTTCTCTGTATGAGCCCTCGTGCTGGGGCCGTGACCGTGGCTCCCCAAGCTTGGCTCTGACTGTCCTCCTTCTGGGTGGGGTCGGCATGTGTGGACAGCACTGCACGTGTGGGACGGTGCGTGTGACCCGCTATGCGCTGATTACCAGGAACTGTTCTTTTACTTCCTTGGAGAGCATGGCTGCCAGTGCCTGGCTCGGGCTGGGCCCTTCCTTGGACCGTAAGAGTTATCATACTGTTTTACTCTGAAGATACCATTGTGGAGATCTAACCTAACTCCGCATACGAGGTGCTCCCCCACTGTGCTGTCTAACAAATAGCCTAGTTCAGCTGGGTGAGGTGATCAGTCTGGTGTGAGTAATCTCAGGAGGGAGCTTTGAGTGGCATCGCCTTTATCGTATTTCTCAAATACCTTTTAAAACACATATCCTGCTAAGGTTTTGGAATGGAAGTTTTAGTCACTTACTTATCAGCCAGGAATTGTCCAGAGTGGATTTGCATTTCCTCTTGTCACCCACCGAGATTACTTATTATTCTTTTTGAGCAGCGTGGCATCCTGAATGCCAGAAAAGATGTGTGTTGGGAAGGTAAACAAACCAAATCAGAGTATAAGCAGGACCTCCAGATAGATACTCCTTTCTGGGTGAAATGCTCCTGACTGTTCTCAACTTTAGTGTGCTTGCCAGAGATTTGAGGAGATCCCGCCACCTGACTCAACTGCGGTTGCTTCTGTCCACTCAGCAGATCCTTGTGAGTGCCTTCTGCTCGCTCCTCAAGGTGGCTGCAGACCGAGATCTCTGCCTTCCCTGAGCCTGCGGTCCGCCTGCAGACCGCACCCAGAGAGCCTTGCTGCTCAGGGTGCGGCCTGTAGACCCGCAGCGCCTGTGTCTCTTTGCAGTTTGTTAGAAGTGTAGATGGTCAGGCCTCACTCCAGCCTGGATTTTAACAAGATTCCTGGGTGATTAGTATGCACATTAAAGTTTGAGGAGCACTGCTCTCCTGCATGTAAACAAAAACATGTGAGATGATTTCAGATGATTATAAATGCAGTGAAGAAAGGGCTGTAGTGGGCCAGAGAATGACTGGGAGAAGGAATCAGAGGATGGGGAGTGAAGATGCCTGAGGTATCTTTGGGCTGAGACAGAAAAGGTGAGTCGGCAGCGAGTCCTGGGACTTTCAGGCACGGGGTCTCTCCCTCATCCTTGCATGGGTTATTCACCCCCATCTTGGGGATGCTATTCTTTTCTGCTCTAGCCAGGTAGAGGCCCATGGATTCACTTGCCTGCTCTGCCTGGACCCGGCTGGTAGTTGGGGGTGTTTGGCCGAGCAGTATGAGTGCAAACAGCAGAGGAGTGCATCCTGGTTCTGATAGGAACTGGCTATTTATCAAGGCAAGAAAAGAGTCTAAGGGGCTAGAAGGGTATCTTGACAGTGATGGCTTCAGAGACTTGAGATTTTATATGATTGGGAGGGGTGAGGGGAAGCCAGTAGAGGCCGTGCTAGAATTGAAAGGATGAGAGAAAAAGAAATGCCGAAGAACGTAGATATAGACAGATTTTATGCAAAATGGAGGTAAAGAAAATAGACCAGGAAGCCTTTAGTCTAACGTAAGAGGATAGACTGAGAAGCAGACCATGGCTCTCAGTGTATGAAAGGCGGTTTATTGCTTTCGTGGAGGTACGTATCCTTGACGAGAACTTGAAGAACCATTAATGTTTTTATTTGTCTTGCTGGTTTTATTCCAGTATCCAAAGTTTCCCACATACCAGTTAATCACATAGATAGTGTTGGGAAAACTCAAGGTAAATGATACTCACCTACCACGGGCACAAGGAATATTTGTCCCCTTATATTATCACTAAGTATGAAAACGCTTACTTGTAAATCGACTTACGAAGGTATTTGTATGTTTATGTCAGTAGGAAACAGTAAGGTGAAAAGAGAGCGCGTGTGAGAGATTGATTTGGAAACAGGGAAAGAGAAAAAAGAAATCAGAAAGTAGCAGGCAGGTCTTTGCTATGACACACTGACATGAGTGTCATAGGACTCAGAGTAATCAGGTTCTCTGACCAGCACCGCCGTGTTCCATGAAGGCTAAAGTTAAGCCCACCAGAGAGGTCGTTTTCTCTTCCCACTCCTGACATCCCACTTTTCCCTCCCATCTTTTTCCCCCATTTTCCCTGCCGCTCCCCTCTGGTGGAATGGAACATAATCACGATAACATTGGTTACAGTGTTTTTCAGACTTGAGAGCCGAAATGATTTGACCTTGTAGGAGTAATTGGATGTCTGGCACAACGATCATTGTTCTTAACCTTGATAATACATCACTCTCAACGCTCGGAGTAGTATTTAAACACAATAACGAGAGCCCAGAAGGTGTAGTAAGGATAATAGGCAACTATCTGGATTTCCCTTAAAGACCTAGAAAGCTGAAGAGATGAGAGGAAAGGGCACTTTTTTCTAATCATTGCAAAAAAGCTTCAATAAAATACAGCCTTGCCTTTAGGGACAGATTGGAGTAGTTTTCATGAAACACAGGCATACCGCCATACTCTTCAGGAAAGGCATTGTCCTGAGTATACTTGTACTGGCGCCACAAATGGTAGCACCCATATATCTTGTTAGGACAAACAAATGAGGTACTTCATTGTATGCAATTAACTGAACAACATACTGGGTACTTTATAGCATACTTAGCGCTCAGTAAATTAGCATAAATATGAGTTCAAAGCACAAAGCAGATTGACACCGCTTTGCGGTATTGTTGTCAGTAGAATCATTGCTTTAGTTCAACTCCCTGGGGAGGCGGAGGTTGGGTGGTGGCTAAAAATTAGTTGAATATTGGCACTTTCATATCGTTCAAGGGAAGACTAATTGAGTACTCCAAGATAGTACCTCTTTCTTGTTAGAGGAAGCGGGATGATGACAGCTTTTAAAAGTCTTAATACTTGCACCAAAAAAAAAAAAAAAAAAAAAAAGTCTTAGTTTGAATCAGCCCTTTATGGAAACCGATAGATGTTTTATTAACTTGATTCTTACAACAGTATCACTTCATTTATTGCTGTATTAAGCAATATACAATATTTTGTGCAAAATAAGTACATGAACTAAAATAAAACTTAGCCGTCTAGTTTACCAGCTTGCCAGCAATGTGGACAGTACCTTTAATCTAGATCTCTATGCCTTATTCCAATCTGGCTTTTCTTTTTTTAATCCATAAAATTAGTTTTGTCCATTATATGTTCTTTCTTTCGTACGTAAAGTTCAGTTTTGATGACAAGATCAAACCTGGATTGTCAGTTTAGAGAAATAGTCCCACTTGAGTATTTTTCCTTATGTTTAGTCTGGATTTTTAGTCATTCGGAAAGACTTTCTCATTAGTCCTCTGACTTTTTAATCTAGGGGCAAGCAGGATCAGTTCCCGAAGTTAGGCCATTTCTTAGAACATTTGGAACAGATCAATGAACAAATGAAGATAATTGATTTTCTGATTGAAATAAAACATTACAATCTTTGGTTCTGGGTGAAGGAGAGGCTTGCAAGATTATTTGTACATACTCCAGAAAGGATTTCAGATGGAATAAGAAGAATGTTTTCATCACTTTTTAGAAGTGTTTTATATAATTGGTGAATGTATGTTCCTGATAAAAACTTAAAAAAAACGGAGTCTCTCTTGAAAATGTTTTTGGCGAAGAAACCTGTGTAGAAAGCAAATTAATTGTGAAATGTTATTCTTCAAGAATGTTTTTCTGAAACTATAATTGGTTGTGTTTTGTTGTTGTTTTCTGATTGGGCTGCTAAAATGGTTTCTTAGTAATGTTTTGTTATTCTGTTTTATTTCAATGGTACTGGGTAGTAAGTAGTATGGCTCCTATTTTGATGAGAGACTAAAACTCCAAGAAATGTTTTTTTAAGCCAATAATTGCTTCTGATACATCTCTTTGATTACTAAAATAAAGTTATCTGTACTTTCTTTCAAGTTTATTATGTCATAAAAATAAAATTTGTTTAATTTTTTAAGGAAATCATCTAGGCGGAAGTAATCTAAATAAAAATTAGATTTTTATTATGTTACAACTATTTGAGGGGATGTAATTCAATTCAAGGGTAGGCTTAGCCAGTTTTTTTGTCTTACTTAAATGACTAATGTCATTTGTTGTAAGTGATAAAGAAAATATGTATTTGATATCGTGTTCTCCAGGATTTGTTACTTTTTTAATCTAATGACTGAAATGTGGCATTCTTTTCAATGCCTGATGTTGCTTTCCCATGTTGCAAGGTAGTTAATACATCTTCCGATAGTTACTGAGTTGGAGTGTGAAGGAAAAAGGGATGAAAGCTTTTTGCCTGTTTTTCTGTTCCATTACTAACTAGTTATAGTTAGTTAGACTGTCAGCATTCATGTGCCAAGTGCTGAGTGCTCAGCCAAGGTATTTTCATAGAATACCCTTTTCTAAAATATTTTGGCCAATTTGTTGGTTTTGTGTGCATGTGTGTGGGGGGGTGGTCATTTGTTGGTTCTTTTTACTGGAGGGTGGCATAAAGGTGGGAAATTACAGGGGCAGTTCATAGAATGGTAGTGAATTGAGAGAAGGAAAATACATGTAAAACTTATTTTTAAATGACCGTCTTGATGGCTAGAGGAAGACATAATATAGAAGTATCAAAGATTATTAATGGATTTCACAAATTATGGCTGTGAAAACAAATGATTTTGTCTTGTTTTGGCACAATCGTCCTTTCACTGGGGCCATTAATGCCATTTTGGAATATCGTGGGCATCTACAGACAATAGTCTGGCAGTGTCCGTAAGGCCTCGAATACCACGAGAACAGAGCCAGCAGCCCTGACAGCAGTATTTCAGAATCTTGCCTGTTGAAATGGGTTATCTGTGAATGTACTTGCTCAGGGAAGCATGAGCCACATCACCTATCAATCTGATTGGAAGCTGCAGCCCTGGCGTAGGCTGATGGATAGCAGATTAGAGCCCTGATTAACCATGTGATTCGAAGACTGGGGATATATTGTCTAAGCAAGATTCATCAGACGCAATCAGAATTTCAAGTGGTCAGATGAAATTCAAATGTGTATTGTGGCTTTTCCTCCCCTAGTGCTTTTCCTCCTAGGTTGCCTTTTTTTTTTTTTTTCCCTCTCTTTCCCCAAAGCTGAAAAATACTTCTTTGATGAATCTGCTCCTTACCCTAAAGCTGTCTGTCTGTTATTCATCAGAAAGCAGGTCGCAGTTCAGTGAGCAGAAGAAAAGATTTTAATAGAAGCTGTGCCAAGGGCTGTAATGCATCATTTTAGGGCCCTAATTACATTACAATGACAAATATCAATGGTGACAACAGCAATAACCTACATCCTTTAATGGCTGTGCTGGAAAAGGAGTTTGGGCCCCTCGCCATTAGATTAGACTCAGTTTCAAAACACAGGCCATTAGAAGTGTGTGTCCACAGTATTATTGGCTGATCACTGAAGCCCAGTGGAAAGGCCTGTAAATAAATGATGCCTCCCTAAAGCTGGGTCCTGTGGGACAAAAGAGACAAAATTAGTTGACCATGGAAGCAGCAGTGTTTCCGAGGCAACTTTAGCTTTCAAAGTGAGGAATGACCTGCTTAATTTTATGAAATCACACACACATCCCCCCCCCCCCCCCCGCTGCCAATTAGCCTGACCATGAAAAATCCATTGGCATGACAACTTAAAGAAATTAAGAAGTCTTTTGAACAAAAGGAGACCTAGAGAGAAAAAGTTTGGAAGATCCTCCCCTTTTTCTGTTATGTATGTTAAATATACGGGAATAAATGAACTTTTTAAATTTATTCTTAAGAATACTCAATGTGCTGTTTTTCCTCCCAAAGTTGCTCAGACTTAAAATAGCCTGGGTCCAAAATTGAAGAGGCCAAATAAATACCTTTTGGTCTTTATTTTGCCTGATGGGTAAGTTTCCTTAGAGTAGTTTTTATTGCCTAGATTATGTAGGCAAACTAAAGAACTCAGTTTTCTTATGTGCCCACACATTTTTAAACCCTCCTAGCAAGGGACTATTTTATTTATGTAAACAACATAATGAGGAAAATATGCTTGGCAGATGGTTCTAAGCATTAGAATCATCAGTTTGGTCTGCCCCAAAGTGTCTCATTATCTTTTATTCTCTCCCCCTCCACCTCTCCCTACAAAAAGCTTAACAACCAAATGCCTTTGAGATGCAATGCTTTCGGTCTGGTGAATGCTACTCTATTTTCTCAGCTCACACAGGAATTTCACCCCATAACCACTGTGGTATGTCCGTCCAGGTGGAGAGTGGTTTGGTGATTCCCATTGCAGCTTTTCATGGTGGTTTAAGCATTCTTAAAGGGTAGCTAAATGCTCCATGGGGCCAGTGCAGTAAATTAAATCAGGTCAGCGCAGTTGGGTCCTTATTCACTGCTGCATATTGGTGCTGGGTTTTTGTCCATCCTGTTAGGAATGCAGGCTGGGGTGGAAAGCTTAGGTTTGAAACTTCCTTCATGGTGAATTTGTGTTTTCTCTTGGCTGGCAGAGTTTTTAAGGTGCTGGCATTTAAAAGATTGCATAGCTGCAAAGTCAAAAGGGTTGCTGATGAAAGAAGGAAACCTAGATTGCACAAGTAGAGTGTCGCTGTCATTCTGGTAATGACTTCGCAAGAAAAAGAGCATTTTTGTCCTCTTACAAAATGAGAAACTGACCCTGGATGGAATGTATTTTAAGAATGTCTCAGGAATAGTAATTGCTTTACATTTTCTGCCTCTCAACACTTCTCTCCTGTCCTTCACCCCACCCCGTTATTAAAATATAAGCTATTTTGCATATATGTGTATACAAAAACCCTGTGCTTACATGTCCCATACCGAAGTGTATAAGGAGCCATCTGATAATACAAATTAAGATGAACATGAGTGAAGCTCTGGGTAAATTTTTAAAGAAAAGTTGGCGGGGGGGGGGGTGTCTTTTTTTTTTTTAATTACTGTAGTATCCTATTGATAGAAAATTTCTATACTTAAATTATTAGAGATTAGACTATATTACCAGATATTGCTGGAACTTCACAGCTCTATAGTATAGGAATAATTAACGTTCGCAAGGTTAGTTTTCATATACATACAAATTGCTTTCTGCTAAGTCTAGGAAAATTTTACTGTGTTCTACACTTCTGTACAGTGAAAGCCCAGGCGGCGAGACACATTTGGAAATTTTCATGATTGGCGAAAATACACTATTTCCCAACAATTTATAACTAAGGATCTGAATTAATCAACTTACCTGACTTGGTTGGGTGCTATTCTTTTGGGAGGTTGGGGACTTGAAGCAAAGACCACAGCTGTAGAAATCCAATGAGTTACTAACTGAGAGAAATTGGGATGGAGGGAAGAATGTATCTTTACTATCAAAACTCTAAAAACTCAAGGTTTTATGAATAAACACATCAGAATGAACAAGGGTCTTATTGAAGACTTTTGAAAACTGATTCCCAGTCATGAAAATCAAATTCCTTTTTATGTTGTCCTGGTGCTTGAAGGTTGACTTTTTAAGATGAATGCTGGTTAATAAATCGTGCTATTAATGTGGCACTGTTGTCACTGCCTCCTTTTAATGGGCTCGCTGATGAGAGTTTTCCTCTTCCTTAGGAAATACGCCAGGCAGAATATAAAGTGTGTTTTAATATCATCCTGTTAATATTTCGGGAATGTGTAACCAGCTGACTGTTCTGTTTATTGCTTTCCTTTCCTTTTTATTTTATTTTTTATTTTTATTTTTATACAGGCAGAGATTGTCAAGAGGCTGAATGCTATCTGTGCACAAGTCATTCCCTTCCTGTCCCAAGAGGTAAGGCAGTTGGTTTGAGGCGCTGGGCTAGAAGGTGCCATTTTAGTGGTTTTGCAGAAAAGAGATTGTGGAACTGTCTCTTTGGCCTTGTCAGTCTCTTGGTGTTTGTATGGCACATTTCTAAGATACAGTGTTCACATTCCAACTTCTACGTCTTATTAACATTCAGCAGAATATAATTGTGTTCATATAATGGAACATTTTCTAATGTGTGAAGCAAAATCCAATTGTTAAAATGTGTTGCTGTCATTGGACGATATAGTGTTGCTCAGAATTATGACTGGTTTTCATAATGGCATCTAATAGGGTAGATTGAAAAATCGCCCAGAAGGGCTTGTCCTACATTTTTGTCACCGGGCATTAAGAGCCGGCGGAAGACCTGTCCGTAGAAAGTGCTTTCCGTAGCAGACAAACTAATGTAACTTTTGGCCGGCTGCTTTACAAAAGTTACTTCTTACCCGATGAAGTCTTAGCAACGTGTGTGCACTTGGAAAAAGACGCACGGGATGGGCTCCGTGGGCTCCGTGCTCTGGGCACTGCAGCCTTCATGCATGGCCATGGCCTGTTGGACGGCTCACACGCTTCCTCTTGCTCACCACCGTGGAAGTGCACGCTGTCCGCAGACACGCTTGTGTGGGAACAAGAAGGTGCATTTCTAGTGCGCGGTGGCTTCCTTGTGGCTTTTTTCCCCTCCTCTGGTTTGCTCGCTGGCTTTTGGTAGTTAGCAAAATTGAGGTGAAAGTGCTAGAAAGAGATCACTTTCGCTTCGGGATTACTGAATCCTTCATCTGCTCGGGTCAGCTCAGCCATCAGAAGGCAAGGAGCTACCTCATGGACTGTCTGCATGTCTCGCAGCCACTGAGCTTTGTGCCGTGGGCTAGGAGCACTGTCCCACCCTTCACTTCTCCGGATGTGTTGTGGCGTTGCTGTCCAGGAGAGCGGTCCCTCTGCCTGCCCACCAGTGGGCACGTGCTGATGTTAGCGTGCAGCGGGCATTTGCGCATGGGCGTGTATCATACATACGTGGATTCCTCTGCGACTTCTTACTTGGTTTGAACTAGGTTAGACCTCGGTAACCATGGGTACCTTTCATCGGATACATATCCCACGGAGGTGCTCACGTTCACATACCGTGGACCTGAGTTAATATCCTGATTTCAAATGCTCTGCTGGACCACAAACAACAAAGGATGAGTTGTCTTTCTCCCCCTTTCGCTGTGACCACAAAACCACTGCCCGCTATATCCCCGTTTACCTATTTCTTCTCAGGATTTGCTTTTGTGACTGGATTGGGTGGAGTGGGAGGCAGAGTCAAGAGGCCTGTTTGCATTTCTTTAGGAAGCAGAGTCAGACCAGTGAGGCCACTCTGCCTCGTGGTGGGGGAGGAGAAGGATGTGTAACCCACAGAGCTGTAGCCACGCTGCGGTCTTCCACCCCAAGGTAGAGGGGAGAGTTTGAACTATCCCTGAGGTACTATTAGACTTGAGGCCTTTGCAGGCATGCACCCCCATATAGAATCACTGGTAGAGCTTATTCCCGAGGCCTTTCTGCAGGATCTGTGGGCTTATACGCGGCCGTGGAAGGAGGTCGTGGGGGTGTTGGTGGAGCTCATTTGCAAATAGGTTGCTTTCCCATATGAGTTACGTTGTTTGTGTGAGCGGGCCCAGCAGGAAGGGAGTGTGTAATTGTAGTGGTTCTGAGCAAGACTGGGCTGGAATCACTTGGCCAAGGAAGTGGGACCCTGCAGAGGAAAGCCATGGGGAGCTACTCACAACTCCTTTTCTCTGCTTTAGCTGGGGAGACAGCATCATGATCTCACCACTTACTGTTTATTTCCCCGAAACTTTTCACATTTCTTGGTTGAAATCCTTGACTTACTTGTGTGTAATGAATGACGTGTGTCATAATTTTCTGAATCCTAATTCTGTGTATATCTTTTCTTTTGCTTACTTTGGACTTAATTGGCTCCTCTCTTTTCAGTTCCTTACGGTGTGTGTCTATCTTTTCATGTGTGGGCCACAGACACGTTTGTTCCTGTCTAACCCAGGCCTCTCTGATGTTTTGTGTCTGAACATTGCCCACCTTGTCTCATCTTCTGGGCATTCTGCGAGCATCAGACTCCTCGCTTCTGTCCCGAGGCCAGATGGACCGTAATCTGGAGGGAGGGGAAGAGGCAGGTTATTAGAGGAAGATGAATTCTATTTCCTGTCTCTTCAGAGGCATGGAAAATCACTCTTGCATGGCTGCGAGCGTCACTCGGTGCCAGGACTGAAGGCTCTTAATCTGATCTTTTAACACCGGCTCTCTGTGTGACAGTCCCACTGCCAAAACGGCAGCTGTGGCATTAGAATTTATTTTAAAACGTTTTTATTTAAAAATTAAATGATTGTATTTAGAAAAAAAGAAAAACATTCCCTGAAGACTAGTACATAAGCTACAGGACGGTAGCTGAAAGGATTTTTTTGGAGTTTGACAGGAACAAGAGGTAAATTCACATACTTTGAGAAGTCTGTTTTTAATTTAGCCCCCACATGCTCATTAGTGTACCTGCTTAATATTTATTGCTTGTGGCTAGTGTACCCCATCTTCTAAAATTTAAAAACACACGTATAATACTGAATGGCAGTTATTAAATACATTTAGTTTTAACTGCAAGACTTTTTTTTATTTTTAAAATTTTTTTATTTTTTATAATTTTTCTTTAATGTTTATTTATTTTTGACAGAGAGCCAGAGCGTGAGCCGGGGAGGGGCAGAGAGAGAGGGAGACACAGGATCCGAAGCAGGCTCCAGGCTCTGAGCTGTCAGCACAGAGCCCGACACAGGGCTCGAACTCACAGACCTTGAGATCATGACCTGAGCCGAAGTCGGATGCTCAACTGACTGAGCCACCCAGGCACCCCTGCAAGACCTTTTTTTTAGAAATGAGTTGCATAATTGTAGTTCAGAAGCACTTGAAACGTGTCTACATATCGCAGGAAACAATCACAGAAAAAAACATTTTCCTGTTAGATTTCACAAAAACATTTTTTAGAGTTACAGCCAATGTATATTTTAACGGTGTGCTTGTTGCAATCATATACGACTACTTCCGAAGTCCCAGACATTAGACAAAGATATTGCCAACTTTTGTCATTAAAGTGAGTCACTATCACATAAAAGTTCTAAAAATTTTCTAAGAGCCTTAATACCAGAATTTAAGGAAAGCTTATGAGTGAGTCCTCACTTGTCTGAAGCTGTTTTTTTCTCCCACTTTCTTTTGGCTCTTAGGAATGGGTAGGACTGATCTCTCTTCTCCAGCCTACAAGTTTTTTCTTTAAAAGGCAGACCTCAGTGTAGTAAGTAGGAAGTTCTTCTTTCTCCCGCTTTGGGTCTCATTTGCAGGGGAGGAGCTATAAATAATCAACTCCCCATTGGCAGTTCCATAAGCAGGAGATGCCAGAATGATGACAGTTGGATCTGGGTTGAGTCCTGGCCTCCCTGTTACAAATTGCAAGGCTTACTCTAACCAAGTAAAGCTGGGTGACCTTTAGCCAGGGGTTCGCCTCTCTAAGCCTCAGTTTCCTTATCTGTACATGAGGTTAATAATAGCCTGGGCGGCATGCCGTCACCGCGAGGATTACTTGGGATTACCCACGTTCAGCTTAGCACACCATAACCCCTCCTGCTGTTGGGCGGCAGTAGGGATCGGTGCAGCGGAGCAGCAAAGCTCTGAGTTTCCTTTTTGAGAAGACCTGGAACCAAGCCTCCCCCCCCCCCCCCCCCACCGTTTAGTCATTGCCTTTTGGAAGAATGAATTAGTTATCTTCCTCTCCAATGTCCTTCTTAGAGAGGAAAAGAAATGTAAATTAAAACTGAACCCAGGGCTGTCAACTAGCTAAAAATCTCAGTGAGGCATATTAGGTAGCCCCGAGGGTAATTCCCTTCTAGCTCCCAAAATTAATTTTCCAGTTTAGCAACACCCGAATCTTCTCAGCCAGCAAGCAAAGATCCAAACGGAGTTTAACCTGTAGACTCACCTCCAGAGACGCAGTGGTCTTGGACGGGGTCTGTATTTCACCTGCGAAGCTATCTAGAAAAACAAACTTGTCAGTCAGAAGCTATGGTCAAAATACCTGGTTGCTTAGCTGAAGTTAGTTTTGTTCTTATGAGTAGCTTATGGGTGGACTCTGTCTTCATCAGTGATTTCAGGAGCTGTCTTGTAGACCTGTAGATCTTACGGGGCCTCAGCGACATTGAAAGATGCTAGTAAATTCGGACTCCCCTTCAGTGCCCGTTCTCTCAACCCCCGTTTCTTGTTTCTTGAGTTACTTAAGTGGGAGCAGAACTGCTTAGAAGGCTGGTGGAGGACCCCTGTGGACTCGTCCTCTCCAAGCTGAGGCGAAGTCATGGCGGGGCCCGGCTTTGGGGCCTGGGCTTACCAGCAACTGGCTGTTTCTTCCCTTGTGTGTGAAAATTTTGATTTAGTAAATGAAATAAAGAATTTAAATCATTCTTTTGACCACATTTGACAAGAGTTCTCTGGTCATTGGAAATTTTAGGGTATAAAAGGGAAATTAAGAGTGAAATTTTTCAACCTTTTATTTTTATTCTTCTCTTTACCTAGGGAAAAGAGACCATTCCAAGTTGAATGCTTTCTGGTGCAAATTTAATTTTAACTCATAACTTGGTTTTTATTACCCTGTTAGCTTATCTAATGAGTAGAACCAAATAGTGTTTTCCTCTAGAATTCTGTAGATTTATTTGGTTGCTCATTGCACTTAAATAGTAGAAAATAGTATACAATTACATAATAGTGATAATACATGTTGATTTAAATTCCAATTCCAAAAGGCAAGAATAGCCATGATGCATCAATTTCTATTTTGGACATGCCATAAATTTGGTCCTTTTGATTTAATGGAAAACATACCCCTTCTATAATATGAGATAGGAGTGTTTTTCAAATGCTGTCTTGTTGGTACCTGGGTTAATAGGGGACTGAATTACTCTGAACCACATTTTGCATGTATAGAATAATTGTAAAATGGAAGTTGAAAAATGTGATCAGTCACTTTCATATTGCGCCTCAGGGAGGAAATGAACAAAATACAGTGGTTACATGCACTGGTGGCAGTGTTCTCGCCTCATAATGGCACCAGGTTAACTCATCTTATTGCTTGTTAACTTTGTAAGGAATCAGTGGCTTGTGATAACATGGTTTGATGTAGGTGAGCTTGGCTGAAATCACCAGAGATCCCCTGATAAGTATGTGACACCCGTAAGACCATCTTCAGAGATCGTTCATTAAATGCCAGCAGCCTTCACAGGACATGTCTGCTTTCCAGTCAGGGCCGTTTTGTCAGTGCTGGTAACGTGTTACGACAGTGCTGTATATATAAGGAATGTTCAAAAATGACTAATCTGCCTAGATTGGGACTTTGGATTTTGTCTCGCTTTCTGATTACTCACATTGGACAGCCTTTTGTTTAAAATCTGTTTTGTTTTGTTTTTCCTTCCTCACAATACTGAATGAGGCATCAGGGATTATAATGCTGTCCCGTGTTCCACGGTTTGACCAGTTGGCTCGTTCTGTGTGACCATGCATTTTGGTGACAGTTGGATGTCTGGTGACATCCTTATGGTGGCATTATGGCCTGCTTGCCCTCAGCAAGTAAATGATTCCCAGGAGGGAGAACTTTTCTGCAGGTTTCCACGTCGGCCTCCTTTCAAAGGCAACAGTGCCAAGCTCTATATCTGTGTGTGTCTAAAAAAATTAAGGTGCATTTGAGAAACCTCATTTCTTTGACTTTCAGGTAGGTAGTGATTGGGTTGTTACTGGAGCTAAGCTTTATAATACTTTAAATAGAGCTTGTAATGTCTAATATAGTAGCCAAAGCCATATGTAGCTATTTAGATTTAAATTAAAATTAATCAAAGTTAAATAAGGTTACAAATTAAGTTTCCCAGTCACATTAGCCCTATTTCATGTGCTCAGTATCCATCTGTATGTGGCTAGTGGCTACCATGTTATTAGCACAGATTTAGAATGTTTCCAACATTGCAGAAAGTTCCGGTGGAAAGTACGGACTGTCGGACTTATTGGACAGGTCCGTGAAGAATGCTCTGTCCTCATGTGGCTGAGAACGGAGAAGGTTAGGCTAAATGGTCAGTAGGAAAAAGTCTTGGGCAGCATTTCCCAAGCTTTAATCCCAGGTTCCACAGCCAAAATTGTTTGGAAAACCCTGCATGTATATTCACTCTCTTTGAGATTTGCAGCTCAGGGAAGATCTGCCATTCACCAGGTATTAGCCAAATTAAACAGGTGTTTCAAGTAATGCCTGATTTCTTGTGGGACTAACATTTCTTGGGCTACCATTGAGGAAAGGCTGATTTGAAGTTAAAGCTTATTTGTGCTAGTAAACTTGGTTGAGTTGCTGAAAAGGCCCAGTAGGATTTTAGCCTGACTTACTGGATACGGAGTGACCCTTTCACTCAGATTTGACCCCTTTAGCCATACCTGGACTATTCTTTCTTGTCACCTAGGACGTGACCAGAGGCATGGTCAGAGGATAAGTGGCCTAGAGCCAGCACCTGGAGATGTTTAACCTGGAGTAGAGAAAGTGCGAACATCCATTATGTCGTTTTCATGACTTTGAAGTGCACTCCAGGGGAGGAGAATGTAGAGGCAACATTGGGTCCCCTGGGAAGAAGTTCTGGAGGGAGAGATTTCTAATGAGTGTTAGAGCCCATTATCCCCAAGTGGGAGAAGCTTGTGCATGAGGTAGTGAGGTCCCTTCCAGAGGATATGATGAAGCAGAGACTGCTTGTTGGGTGTGACAGAGGAAGTGCTTTTGGGTTGTGGTTGATACCTGTGACGCTACCACCCGGATGCCCTCCGCCGGGGCAGCATTTGGAAATCTGTAGGCATTTGGGAAAGGGGGTCGGTTTGTTGTTACAGTGCCTGGGGCACTACAGCCTTCTGGGTCCATGATTTCTGAAGGCCTTTTCGAGTTCTGATTGAGTGGCTTTCTCTGTACATGTGGCTAATGAGTCTCATGAGCGGGAGGGGCATTTGGTCCAAGTTCGGGTTTCTCTTTCACCCTGGAGAATTGCTTTAGCCTTCTACCTGTTCTCCCTCCTGTCTGGTTCACCTCCCTGTCATCCAGCTTCATTACTGTTCTTTACTATCCCGGGTCCATCTTCCTAAAGAGCAGAACTGATAGCACTCAGCTGCTTTAAGATTTTTAACCAGAATAAAGTCCAAGTTTTTTGCATGTCAGGCAAAGCCTGGCAGCGTTTTGGGCTCCTCCCACCTCACAGATTTCCCTGGGGGTTCGGTAGGGTATGCCCGTGCTGTCCTCACGTGACTCTGGGTGCTGGCCTCGGCTCTTTCTGTGGATGCCTCTTCCACCTGAAAGTTTTGCACGTGTGTCTTGCCAGGCCCAAGAAGGCTTTCAAAATCCTACCTTAACGTTTGTCTCTCCCAACTTTTCCCCCACCCACTCTTCTCTTGCAGCCACACGTTCATTCTCTTCCTTGACAGAGAAACTCCTTTCTCCTTCAGGGACTTCGCCCATGCTCTTCTCTCTGTCTGGGGTTCTGTTCTCCTTGCTTCCCCCACAGAACTCCTGCACATCCTTCACGTCTCGGTTCCATAGGGACTCTTCCCTCAGCCCTAAGATCCCACGAGATATTTCCCCACTAAGTGATTGCATAGCATCCTGTAATTTTCATCATGGAAATTACTCTCCGGTTGTAATTACCAAGCTCCATGTTACTCATTCACCAAGTGTCTTGTTCATGACTCTCGTCTTAGTGCCTGCCACAGTTGCCTGGTGCACAGTAGGTTCTTAATAAAGAATTGAATGAGTGAATAAGAAAGCAAAGCCTTTCCCAGTGCTCCAGGAAGTGTGCTAGGCATTCCTTCTACCCTGCTCTCCTGTGTTGTATAAGATGCTCCATGTCCGGGAGTTCTCCGAACAGTAGTGGGGCCATTATCTCAGTTGCTCACTTTTGCATCTCCACGTGTCAGGAATGTCAGTGGTTCATTGGAAGAATCCTACTTCATTTTACACCTCTGCCTTTAACTCCCCACTACCTTTATTAGTAAGGGAGGTAAGGGAGGATGAGTGAGTATTAAAACAAAATTCTCAGTTGTAATGTAGAGGGTTTTTTTCTTGTTATTAGAAGGACTACATCTATCGCCATACCCTAAAGTATTGGCCTGGTGGGCATTGTCATTGTAGTCTCTTCCCAAAAACATACATTAAATATCTCTATCGTACACATCTCCGTGGTTTGTTAAGGTCTGTTTCTCAGCAGGCCTTGTTGGACTTAGGACTTCTATTGTTTCAGTCTCTTTCTTGTTAAAAAAGTTATCCTCAGTACTGTGCTGGACAAATGCAAAAAAAAAAAAAATTATGATGAAAGTTAAGTAGGCAGGTGATTAATGTATCGAATTTCATTTTCGTGGCCTTCCCCTCCCCCCATCCATGCTGGTGTTCCTTAAATTACGGTATTTAATTGATATGTAACTTACACATCATTTGTCCTAAGTGTACAATTCAATGATTTTTAGTAAATTTAGAGTCACACAGCCATATCACATTCTAGGTTTTGTTTTTTTAAGGATTTCTTTTCTAAAATTAAAAATCACAGTATTGTAAAGAATAAATAATTGGGCATTTTTTTTCTCTTGCAAATCCCAGTTAGAGCCCCCTCCCCCCCTTGCCTTAGACTTTATCGATGTATTTGCCTTAGCATTTTATTTGGTGGTGCCTGTAGAAAGTTGCGATGGGAGCCCCCCTATGAGTGAGCAGTTTGAGCAGTAAGAGGCCAGAGCGCTGATGCCTTCTGCAGGCCGGCCTGGGGCTGGAGGCACTGTCGTCACTTGTGGTGAGGTGGCAGAGGGGAAGCAGGCAGTGGGAGAGGAAAGGAGATGGCGGGTGGAGTGGGAGGAAGAGGGACAGACGGGGAAGGGGAAGAGAAGGGGAGGAGATGACACACAGAACGGGAAAGCCATCAGGATTCTAAGATGCGAACACTCGCTCTGTTTTCTGAGTCAGCTTATTTGTTGAAATTTGGAAACAGAAAACAAAATGCCACCTCTGGGTCAGTTTATGAGGGTATCTGGGGCTTCTTCCTCCAGTGTTCCTTTTTTTTCTTTTGTGATCGCTTGCCCCTTCTTTCCTGAGTTTTAATTTTCTCACCTTACCTGGTGTTATTACCATGTGGCTGAGTGAGCTATGTCGAAGTGGAGGTGTTTCTGGTGCTTTCAGAGCCATGGGGAGGAGGCACTCCTTGCCTTAGGGAGCTTCTGTTCAAAAGGTCCTTAAACAGCAGATGATTCACAGTTGTAAGCAGAAATAGGGAAGTAAGATCCTGAACGACAGGTAAAGTTCAGATGTGGTATTAGCCCATGGCCATTGTCAGGAGAGAAAACGAAGGAGCTGAATCATGACTTCCATTGTCATTTTAGCTTTTTAGCAAGAGTTTCTATAGGAGCATCAGATGTCTGTTACGGTTCACTGCTGTGTTTCTGGTTTTCTCAGTAAATGCACTTGATATTTTAATGCTGAGCCAGAAAGATATCCCTACTGCCTAAGGCATCTTTGCCCATCTTGGCAGTTGGAATCCAGTTTATGAAGCAAGAGTTGAACAGTCTTCATGGTAGAAAGGCCCCTAAATAGATGTATTTTCTGCATATCTTCCAGAACTGTTCTTTGAATGCTTAACAAAAAGCAGATGACATTTCACTAATGTGGAAGTAGTTCAGTAATATACAGAAATTGCACAGAGTAAGCGCTTTAAAAGGCTTTTGTTGAGTGGATGGTTGCATGAGTGGAATGAATGATATGTGGTTGGTTGGATGTGTGTTCGCGTGGTCCTTTGGTTTTCAGTTTCTTGGACGTTCGGAGCAGCCATTATTGAATGTTGGAAAGTAAAAGGTGGAAAATCCCATAATAGTTTCTGTCTGTATGCTCACTTTGAGTATGAGAAAAATCCCAGAGTCGTCTTACATGTTGTCTTTTTCTCTGTTTTCCAAGTACTGCTTTTTTCCCGACATTGACAACTGGATTGCTTTAAATCTAGACATGAGCTCTGTGCTGACTGGTTAACACACTGCTTAGTCTAGCTTCAAGGAAAAACTGCTGTTACTGGTCATTTTATTGAGTATGCCTCTCTGTTCCTTCCTGTGTCTTTATAAATCTTTAGGACTTTCACTGTCTTCAAAGAAAGAAGGAAATCAATTATTTCACTTTGGCAGATATTTTATTCAACAGTAAGAGTGGATGGAGATATCTAGAAAGACTTTGGGATTGTAACTTAAGCCCTTGTTTTGAAACTCTTACAATTAAAAAAAAAATCAAAGGTACATAGTTTAATGTTCAGAGTTTAGTAAAATCTTAAAATGCAGTGATCTTTTGACAATTTTCTTTCCATTAGATTATAGGCATAAAGTATACATCTCCGTTAGGAAATCAAGGGTGAAAACACTACATGTGGATAACTAAGGCAGTTTCCTTTCCCACACCCTCCCCTTAACCCTACACAGCTGGGAGGTGGAAATATTGGTCACCCTAGTTAATCTCAGTATCTGCATCTTTGAGAGTTTTGGAATGTAGTACCAGGTAGCCCAAGGGAAGTTTCATATATAATGGATGGCTTACCTCTTTGTATGTATTATGACAATAGGTTAGCTAAGCTTCCTGTGCATTTCAGCTACATTTCTCACCTGGGGTCCCACAGGACCAGATTCTCCCTAGCCATGCAGAGGAGTGCCTGTTTCGTAGCACAGTCTTTTTGGCTCTTCATTCACTAAACCTAGTTGAAAATAGTCCAGAGGAGACCTGTTCGAGTGTGTAGATACTAGAGTGTTGCAGTGCATTTGGTGGAGAATAGTATTTATATTTGGGGGTACTTGTGCAAGCACTCGTGAATGTCCAGATGCAAGCGAGCGCCTCGTGCAGGGACTCCTGTTCTACTTAATTTTTCTTAATATTACAAAACTTACCAATACCCTGGTCCTGCTCCTTCTCTTTAGAATTGAACCATGGCTAGACGGAGTGATTTTCCTCTACTTTCCATCCTGTTTTCCAAAAGAAAAATAACACACTTACAGGTTTTAGTTTTTCTATCGCAGGTGAAAGCAACCCCTGAAGTCCTTAAACTTGACTGCTAGTCAAAGCTGTACATTTTTAATCTCTTTTATAAATATGCAGCCCTTCACGACAGAAATTAAAACGTGAACACTTTTCACATTTCCAGAAGATAAACGTTTAATTCTAAGTGGCCTTCTAGTCCTTACTGTAACAAATACCAGGAGAAATTTTAAAAATAAGTACTGCTAGGAAATATTTTCAGACTTTTTATGTAGAGGGCAGAGAAAAGGGGGCACAAAGAAAGCAGGTGGGACGGGGTGTGTTTTGTTTGTCAGCGCCAGTGGGAGACGTTGGGTCACAGTGCACTTCTGACGTCAGGGAAGTCGAAGCTGCTTCTATCCGTAGTAGGGGCGCAATCAGATGCCCCGTTCCTGCGGTTCCTTCTCCGCAGTAGAGACCCAACTTGCCCTAGACGTCCAGTCAGCCGCCCCCACGGGGCTTCTATGTGAAGTATGGAGACCCCTAAAGCCTGTTTTGCATGTAATTGAAGTTAGAGGACGCGTTAGGAAAAGCTGTTCTTGACTGACTAGAAAGCAAATAATTGTATTCTGTTTCTGATCTTCATTTATAGCACCAGCAACAAGTGGTGCAGGCTGTGGAACGGGCCAAGCAGGTGACCATGGCCGAACTGAACGCCATCATTGGGGTACGTGGCCTTTCCATTTTAGCTCTGATCTTAGTGTGTGTCATCAGCTCGCTTGCTCTCTCTTTTTAAATTTTGTGCCATCAAAAGGGCAAAAGGCAATAGAGGACCACAAAGTGGAATTAAGCACTTTGCCTTCTGTCTCGTGAAATTGGATGGCTGCCTCAGAAACTTTGGATCACATTCTCTCCAGTTCCAGTGGACATGTTCGCAGAAATTCTCCCCAAGGAGCCTGGGTAGTTCTTTTTTCATAATATTTCTTACCTTTGCAATCAGTTCCTGTTGCTGGGCTAGGCCTGAAAAAAAGATGGAGATTGCCCTGATGTTAAAATGACCTGATTGATTTCTTTGATCTTTCCACAAATATAGACTAATACCATTTTAGGTGAAATAAATTGTACGGTTTTTTTTGTTTTGTTTTGTTTTGTTTTTTTTAATCTCCCTGCTCCTCTTCCTCCCCTGTGATGAGTGGTTCTTAAGGGCTTGTGGCCATTTGTGGTAGGAATAGTAGGTGAAAGGTGCACCTTTAGGCAGAATCCGTGGCCCCGTTAGAAAACCCTTCCTGGCGAATGTAGCATTAATGTTGCATAGAAATCCTACTGGAATTCATGAGTTTGGACAGTCACTCCGACTCCACTTAGATTTTTGTTCTCTCGGATTAAGGTAACAAATAATAAACAAGGTGCTACAGCATAAGGGATAATAAAGGTGAAACTCTTAGCTGAAAAGTACACAGTATCCATCTCTATTTATGCAGCTGGTACAAGCCTTTCCTTAGATTATTCTAATGAAGACAATACAACTATACTTTCCTCTCTCTGCCCCCTCCCAAATACTTCTTTTGTGTATAGGTTATACACAAAAGTCTTTTCTCTTTTTCTTTTTTTTCCCCTCAGTGTATCAAACACACTTTGAAATGCTAATTATTCCATTTACTTTCATTAAAATTCAAATTGCTGAGTGAAGATGCGGATAAGGGTCGCCTGATAATCAATCTGGAGTGAAGATATTGCTTCAATTATGCCTCTGTCTTTTAACAAGGAGATCAGAACTCTGGGCTCACTGGCGATGGTGGTGGAACACTAGTCCGATTGGAGCTTGTTTTTTAATGGCCTGTTTTGAGCTCTTACCTTGTGTCCCTCTGACCACAAGAAAATACGGGTAGTAAATTGGAAGACAGTAAATGGGAAGGGGTAATAACCTTTAGTTCCTCGGAAGTGCCCTCTTGGAAAGAAGGCTGAATCAGAACAAGCCATGTAGATTTGTTTGGAGCACATTTTCTAGCTCTGGGGATGGGGAAGAGATGAATACATTCTACAATTTTTATTTCCTAAATCTCCAGGAAATAGCAGTATGTCACATTTTTTAGAAAGTTGAAAAAGCGTTAAAGTTAGGTACATATGTATATTCCAGTTGTGTTTGCTTGAAGCCTGCGTGGGCTTCCCATTGGGATGTGTTTTGCTCACCAGACCTCCTAAGGTCACCAGGGATAGAGAGCTTGCCTTTCTCACACACTCCACCACTGTCTGCTGTAGAAGGAGAGAATGCTTGCCGGGAGGACTCCGGGCGGGGGCCGTGCTGGGTCACTTCTGGCTTAGTGTTCATTGTCCCTGTGAACTGCTACAAGGCAGGTAGCCATCTTACCTTACTTAGGACTGGTTGGCAGCAGCTGTTTCTGGCTGTTTTGTTTCTTTTTCCGGTCTTATTAGTTGCCGTCTGTACAGTGGAGAGATTAATCTAAATCACAAACCCATTGTTTTATGTTGAATGTTGCTTAAAAATGTGAGGGAAGATCTAAAAGTCAGAAGAAGTTCCTTTCCCTTCAGTGCAAAATCAAGTATAGTTTTAATACTGTTTCATATCTATTTCATTTTACATACTTCGTTTTGAATGGGATGGCAGATTGCCTTTTCTCAGGGAAAGGATGATTTATTAGACCATAGTCAAGTTACTGACAGACATATTGTATATATATGGGTCCAATTATTAAAATACAGCAAATTTAATTTTGTGACCTAAAAACTTACTTGAAGAGCTAACTCAGAGGGGCAAGCTGTCAAAGCAGCACGAGCGGTTTGTGAATCTGGGGGGCGGGGAGGATTCCAGATTATTTGTGTTTGAGCAGGAAGTGGAGTCACAGTCACACAATCTGACTGTTCTGAAAAATAGATTGCAGAAATAGAAAAACAAACCCAGCAGTTTTAGGGAGCCACAACCCAAGTGAGAAGGAAGAGCCCCATTACAAACTGACTTGATACATTCCTGCTGCTACTGTTCTCTGAGGTGTGTGGTCTTTGTCTATTTCAGCCCTGCCCGGTGCCTTCAGTCCAGTAGTTTTCAGTTTTGTAACATTGTGGAATTCGCAGTGCACCTGCCCTTCTCATGGCTTGTGTTGTTAGGTGGTGCTGTTTTGACTTGCTACCCAAAGTGATGAGGGGGGTCAATCTTAAGATTTTTGTACTTGGTTTTGGGAATGTAGTCGGCAATGGTTTTCTCCCCTGAGGGAATGAAAATTTTCCTCTCAAGAGGCAAAGACCCATCTAAAGCCCCTGCAGACAGACCTTCATTTGTTTATCACTACGTATGTATCTGTTTTATATGTATGCACACCATCCAGACAAGCGCAAATGTTCCCAGATTTAATGAAATCTGATGAAGCACCTTTTTAACTCTGCAATATTATTCTACCTTCATTGGTAAATGAGCCAAACCAGTGATCCATGCAGTTTAAATGCAAAATGCTGAAGTGAGCCCGAAACCTGGAGAGGCGGCTTGTTCTCTTGACAATAAGCTAGTTGTGTTTAATGGAATGAAACACAGTTATAATGATTTCTTTCACAGGTCATGTTCAGTTTAAAACTGTTGATAGATTGAAATAAGTTAAATATCATTTATCTTTTATTTATAAGGAAAAAACCTGTGTTTTTTATAAGGAAAATTCCTGTGTTGTATTTTACAGTCAGTATTTTGTGTTTTGTTTTGAGTTGGTCATGCTCACATTTCCCTGAAGCTTTCCCGGAGTTCCCCTAAATGGGCTGAGGGAATGTTATGTATCTAGTTTGATCTTGTCATGTGTCCTACTAGCCACTGTGTTTTTAAATTAGAATCTCTGCGAGATCACACTGTTGGAACAGCACACAAATTGTAGTTTTAAATCAGTAATATGATCTAATTAGAAATGATGTTTTCATTTCCTGTATTATTAAATTGAGTCATCTGACTGTCTTAAAATGCTTTTTAAATCCATTACACTATATAATCAGCACATGCTGTGTGAATGTGGTTATGCTTCATAAAGGAGACTGGCTTGGAACCTCAGAAGAATTTCACTAAAGAAGCTACCATTAGGGGAAAAAAAAGTTTTGTTAGTATGAACATTGGAGAAGAAAAATTTGGCTTGTAAAAATAGAAAGTGGGGTTCCTTTGGATTTCCCTCCACCCTCTTTTTAACCTAACTTTTTGAGGGGAAAAAAAGGTAGAAATATGCATTTAAAAAAAAAAAAAAAACCAACCCACCCTCTTAAAAAAATTCCTTAAGAACAGGTATGCCATGGTGTTTGTAGGAAAATGCAGTTTAGCACAAGAAATGCTGAACCTCAATTTTTAGCAGTGACATTTTAATGATAGGAAGTCTGCAAAATTATTTGCCATCAATTGTGAAGGCAATAACAAGCCTTGGTGGTTTTTCACACTCTCTGTGTTAAGTGCTTTCAGAATGACAGCGTAAACTGTGTTAGAGAACTCCAAGGAAGTAAAACTGATTAAAATGTTCATGCTTGAATGGTGCTGATGGAATAGTTCATTTGGACTTTCTCTACCTCCTGCAGCTCAAGCTGAAATATTAAAATTCAGTGGATTTAAATCTCTCTCCTCTCAGCTCAGGAAAAAAACATTACATTTTAATAGGTTTTAAACCCATAATTCATTGGTTTGGAGCAGCACTATTAAATCTATTTAAATATTACTTGTATTACTAAGGAAATGATTTAAATGACTTTGCCTTTACCATCCTGTGTGTTTGAGTTAGTTTAAAAAAAGGAAGACAATACCTTCAAGGGTTTTTTCTTCCTCTTAGCATTTTGTTTTATTGTCCTTGTCATATGATTGGCCCTTAAATTATACACATACACACACACACACACACACACACACACACACACATGTATACGTGCACACACACATACACATATTCCAGATTGGCATTTTGGCAGAGGGTCTTACAGTATGACAGTTTTAAAATGTATATCCCTCTTTTTCCATTGTAGATTTCAAAACTGCCATTTTAAGTTTCAGAGGCATTTAGACGTGCTGTTGTAATTTTTCTTGTGCTTTTTTTTTTTAATGTTTATTTGTTTTTGAGCGAGGGAGATAGAAATGAGCGGGGGAGGGGCAGAGAGAGCGAGAGGGAGGAAGGGAGGGAGAGAGACACAAAATCGGAAGCAGGCTCCAGGCTCTGAGCTGTTAGCATAGAGCCCGATGCGGGGCTCGAACTCCAGAATGGCCAGATCATGACCTGAGCCGAAGTCGGATGCTTAACCGACGGAACCACCCAGGTGCCCCCTCTTGTTGTCTTTTTAAGCTAACTGGGCATGAGGCAAAAAACTGAATGATATAAATATGCAGGTATTTATAAAAACGTGTGTGCGTTTGTTCCTGCCCATTATATCACAGCCTCCAGTAACACAAATTTGAAGTAAAATTGAAGAGGCTTCACTTTCTTAACAAACGCAAAACTGTATTAAGTATCAGGAGCCATGCTTTCATCCTCCCTCTGTTTTTGCCCAGTAAAGGGCTTTCTAGAGGCACTGCCAATTGTGCAGGAATTGTGCCGTTGTCCTCTTTTGGACACAGATAGCCAGCCCCGCAGTGCCGAAGCAGTGGTGTCCCTCCAGGGTTACCACGTTCCCCTGGTCAGCCTTCCTTTCTGGCGTTTTCATTGCCATTGCCATTGCCATTGCAACCACAGGCTTCCCAGGGTTTGACAGCGCCTCCCCTCAGACACTGCAGACCTCTTGCATTTCCCAGTGCTCTTTGTGGGGAATCCACTCTTCACTTATGCCTGTGCAGTGTGAGAGGGTGAGGTATTGATACCTACCCCCGTGGGGTAGTCCCGGGCCCACAGGCAAACAGCCCGTGAAATGACCCCCCTCCTGCCCCGTTGGTGGGCAGTTTTGAGGTGCCAGGACGGGGTTTCAGCTAGCCACCCATGGTAGAATACAGCTACTCAAGAATACAGCTTTAGTTACGAGTTTCTTTTCTTCCCTGATTCACTTGCCCTAGGTCCCTCTCCTGTTCTGGGATCATTTCTCAAAATTACTTGCAGCCAGAGCCCTGTCTGTCCACCTTCCTGGATGAACAAGGATACTCACTTCATAGGCCCACACTCTTCCAGGGGCTTTCTGGTATAGGTAGGCACATGTTCTCAGGTGCCGGAGTCCTGCTTTGTTTTCTGACGTGAGTTCTGTGCGTAAAACATTTTCCTTAACACCTCGGCTTTTACGTTGTTTTTTAAATAAATACTTTCCCATAAGTTTATAGGTGAGCTTCCCTTTCTCTTTCTTCTCCCAGCTGATTGCTGCTGATACTTTCTAAACGTACATAATAGGGAGTAAAGTTAAAAACAAGCTATAAAATAGATTTGTGTTTCATCAGAGGTTGTTTGTCCCCCTTTGTTACAGTCTTTACCAAAGAGTGTGCCTGGAGTTTAAAGACTTTATAAAATACGCTGACTGCACGATGGACACAACTTGCTGGGGCCTGGGGGGGAAGAGGTTGGTTTTCTGCACTTGTAGGGCTTTGCTCACCTGCTCTCACAAGTGTGATAAACCCATGATTGCATATCAGCCGAAGCAGTTTTATAAGTCTACACATTCTGTATCTTATGGTGGTATGCCTGCCCCTCGCCTTTTGTTTTGTTTTGTTTTGTTTTGTTTTGTTTTGTTTTGTTTTGTTTTGTTTTAAATGATTCATTTACTGTGGATCAGGGGGCTACCTTATTGAGCGATGCAGTCATAATCTAATCTTTGTGCTACAATTTGATGAGGATCTAAGAGGCAGTAATTTCCCTTCTCTCATAGCAAAGACTCTCATATATTTAAGTAATTTTTTTAGCTCTGTCTCCACTTCAGAACTCCCTGAGAAACCTGGATAAAGAACAAGATTTCTAATTTGTATTTATGGTGTATACTTTGTACATTTCTGTTACTGGGAGACATTTCTGGAAGCTAGTTGGTTTTTCTTTCAGCCTTTTTCTTCCTTTCTTTTTTTTCTCCCTTCCTTCCTTCCTTCCTTCCTTCCTTCCTTCCTTCCTTCCTTTCTTTCTTTCTTTCTTTCTTTCTTTCTTTCTTTCTTTCTTTCTTTCTTTTCCTTTTTTCCCCTTTTTCTCCTTGTTGGCAACCAGAAGGGCTACCACTCTTTTTCTTTCTGTTGAGGAAGGAGCCCCTCTCTCCATCCTTCCTGTTAATATATGTGTTTCCACCGCTCAAGGCAGAGCTCAGCAAAAGTGTGACAAGATTTGCAGAATGTGTCTGAGTGGGTGCATGTGACTTAGCTTAAGGCCTGTGGGCTTGGTGCTTCCACTACTGAGGAGAAAGTGGAGCTTCCCAGATCCGGGAGGCCGCGTTTCATTCACACCCAGCACACCCGAGCGCAGCAGGCTGAGCCTGTGCAGAGGTCCAGGGTGTGGGTGGAAGTGTTACACAGAAGAGCAGGTTTCACTGGAGGCGGCTTACAAGCTTGCATTTGGGTTTCCCTGTTTATTGGCCGGCGGTTTGTTTTGTTTTGCTGTTTTGCATCCCTTTTTCTGATTCTCTTACTGACCTCTTTCCGTCTTTCCGGTAGCGACCCTACAAGCAGCGTCGTCAACTCCTGTGTAGCCAGAGCTTGTGCCTTCAGAGCTGGGGGGAGAGGAGGCAGGCTCCCCCCAAACAGGCACCTCAAGGGCTTAAGGACTTAGACTTCAAAGGACTATTGCTCTGTGTCCTCCTCAGAGCTCCCTAGGAACTCCGTTTCGGAACCTTCTACCTGAGAATGCATTTGTGAACTTAAGCGTTCTTCTAAAGGTTAGAACCTTTTATTGAATGGTGAGAATAATTTAATGATTACATCTGCTCCCCCATTCATTCAGCGAATAGCTGAGTACCTTCACCACATCGTATCAAAGGAGCACATTTTATGTTCTCTTTGAATGATAGTGTTAAACGTTTTCTGAAGTGTATTTTGAAATGGTCCTCAAATTACATTTGAATCAATCACCCTTATTAAGAAGGTTTTGGTAGTTGTAAGCTTTCTGGTTTTACATTTTACTACACAGAATCAACTTTTAATGTACACATTTTAATTTTAATGACACTTGAGTTTCCAAGGACAACAGAATAAAGAGAAACATAGGAGAAAACATAATAAAAATGAGGCTGCGTACATCTGTAAGTTTATATTTTTTATGTTTGGAATTAGGAATCTAGCAATCCACATTCATTATTGATAAATCTTTTCACTAATTTACATATATTTCTGTGGGTTCGGACAACCGAATACAGTCATGGAACTACCACCACTATTGAAATAGAGAATATTTCCCTACTGCCCTGCTGCCCAGATTCCCTTGTTCTGTATGAATAGCCAGTTCTTTTCCGTACCCCAGCCCTTGGCACGTGCCCATAATATTTTTTCCCCCCAAAGCGAACCTTTTGAGAATGTCCTATCAATGGAATTATGTAGGTACACCATGTGGTCTTCTCCATTTTCGTCTTCATGTAGCATAACGCGTTGGAGGTTGGTCCGTGTGCTTGCCGTGTCCATAGTTCCCTTCGCGTGGCCCAGCGATACTCTAGTGTACCGGTGGACTAGTTTGCTTAGCCATTTACTCCTTGAAGGACAGTTCAGTTAGCTGTGGTTTTTGGTGACTGTGAACAAGGTCCCAATTAGTAATAACATACTGACTTTTTAAAGTTTTTGTAAGTAAATAGAAGCTTTCCTGTCTTCTGGGTGATCCCTAGCAGCGGGATTGTGGAGTTACACGGTTCGTGTATTTTCAAAGTAACTGCACTAGGGCTTTCCAGAGTGACCGTGCAGTCTTGCAGTCCCACGAGTACATTATGTGAGAGAACTTTTGCTCTGCCTCTTGAGCAGCACCAGGAACTGTAGGCTTTGGAGCCCGTTAGCCATTTCTGAAAAGTGATGGTGGCCCTCATGTTTTCATGCATCTCCATAACCGCCACTGCTGTTTGAGGGCCTGGGTGCTCACTTGCCATCTCTGTATCTTCCTTGAGGAGTTTCTGCTCATACCTTGCCACACTTTTTCCTTGAGTCTGGGTTTTTACTAGTAATAAGCTGTGAGAGTGTTTACAAAAATTCTCTGGATATACGTCCTTTATATATTTTGCAAATATTTTCTCCCAATCTGCAATCATCCTTTCATCTTTTTTAACAGTATCTTTTGCAGAGTAGAAATTTTTAACACTGGTGAAGTCTGGTTTATGATTTTTTTTTCATGACTCTTAACTTTTGGTGTTGTCTCTCAGTAATCTTTGTCTCACCCAAGACCACAAAAATGTTCTAGGTTATCTTCTAGAAGTTACATGTTTAGGCCTATGATCCAGTTTGAGTTAATTTTGTTTATGGTATGAGATATAGGTTGAGTTTGTTTCTTTCTTTCTGATGGACATTTGATTCAGTTGTTTTAGTACATTTGTTAAAATAACTTTCTCCTTCGAATTGCCATTGAACCATTATAGAAGATCTACTGACTATATGTACGTGGGTCCACTTCTAGACTCTATTTTGTTCTGTTAAACTGTTCTTTCACCAATGACATACTATCTTGATGTCTGTAGCTTTCATTATTGATATTCGCCATTCCATTTTGTGCCTGTTCTTTGCTGTTCTTGTTTGCCCTCTTTCCAGTACCCCTCAGAACTCAGGTCTTTATTATCTGTGTCCTAGAGACTGGCCGAGGGAAGAATGGAAAGAATCGAAGCTCAGTAAAAAACCTCTCCTGTCAAAAATGGTGTCTATTCTGCCTCCAGACTGTCCTGTCAAGGATGACCGCGCTCGCTGCCCTCCCCTGGTCCCAAGTATCCCTCTCCTAGACTCCTGCAGCTTCCTGCTAGTAGGGCTTCTCGTTTGCATATCTGTCTGTCTATACTTCATCCTTCCTGCGGCAGCCGGAGTGATCTTCGGAAATACAGCTTGGATCCTGTGCTGCCCCCTGCTTAAAACGTGTCTGGGAGGGCTGCTGGTTGTCTTAGAACGAAGTCTAAGTGTCTTCCCGTGGCCTACAAAGCTCTGTGTGAGCTGACTCTTCGCCCACCTCTATGACTTCACATAGCGCTCATTCTCTTCATTTGACTGTCTTCCACCTGCATTTCCACGTTGGCCTTGTCTGTCCCTGGGTCACCCCAGCTGCTTCGTGACTGTTTGTGCATCAGCTCTTTTACCGCCTAGAAGGCCTGCCCTCCACGTCCTGACATGGTCGTCCTCGTGCGCCTTAGAGTCCTAGCTCAGACATCTCCTGAAAAAGGCCTTCCCTGGCCAGCAGGCTGTAGTAGCTCTTACCCAGTTCGTTTTCTGGCCCGTTAGCCGGTTCTATTTTTGTCACGGCATTTACTGTTTATTTGTTCATGAATGCATCACTCTCCCTTCACTAGCAAGTGAGATCTTGTTCACTTTTCCTGCCGTGTTGCCTAGAACAAATGTAGCTCATCGTGTTCAATAAATATTTGCACAGTAAGTACTCAGTAACTATTTGTTCACTAAACATGCAGCAGTTTATTATGTTTAATAAATATCTGGTTAATAAATATTTGTTAAGTGAACAAATACTCCATTTTGAGCAGTTTTTGTGTTTTGACCCCTATCTCTCCGACTGGTAGAAAATACACAATCCTGAGTGTCACTCGTAATTTGCTCTTAGGAATTTCATTTAACAGTTTTCTCACCTGTAGGCTGCATGGCTGGAGCAGATAGCCACTAAAACACTATCTGGTTTTCTAACGTATGGTTTCTAAGCTTATTTTTTGGTAACTGGATTTTTTTATTTTAAAACTAGAGGGCCTTTTGAGTCATAGTTATTTCTCTAGATTTACATCCCTAGGCTTATATTCTTTTCCCCAGACAGATAAGTAAAACATAGCAAGCGTTTCTTATTTGTCTTGGGTTAACACTGCGTTAAGGATTCACATGGATTATTTTGTTTAATCTTCACATCAACCCCATGCGGAAGATAGTATTACCCTCTCTCAGCTTTACCAAAAGTGAAACCAAGGCTCTGAAGGGATAAGTCGTTTTCTACAGGCCGCACAGGAGAGGAAGTGGTGGGACTGGGCTCCAAACTTAGACCAACTTCAGAGCTCACACATCTGACCTTGTCCCTTATTTGTTCCCTCAACTCTGTGTTCTTCTTTCTTTTACACTAGGATCAATGGTCTCTTTATCCCAGGATCCACTATAGGGTTGTCCAGTGTTCAGTGCCCGGAGCTCAGCGAGGGAAATGGAAATGGGGTGTGCCTGATGCACATGCTAATTGGTTAGTCTAAGTTGTCTGAAGTGTATTAGTTGCACAGATTATTTGGCTACTCCTGACTCATCCGGTGTTTCTCCCTCTCTGTAACGTACTCTCACACGTAAGAATCAAAGTTGTTATAAACACCACTACCAAATCGGGTATTTTAAACCAGGTCCTTGGATCTTCTTGGATATGGGCTGTCCATTAGCTCCCTGAAATTTTGACACAGTTCTGGGTGGGTGGATGGGATATGTGTACATTTTCTAGAGGAGAGGTTTTGGACTTACTTTCCCAGAAGGTCCCATGACACAAAAAATGTGTGAGCCTATGTTTTAATGGGAGTGGAGCCATGCAGAATCCTGATGTGAAATAGGAAAATACCTGGCAGAATGCATGCAGCTACAAAGCAGTTGTCTGTAGCAGGAGACATAAAAGGAGACATGGCTAGACAATTGTTCAGAAGCCTGGAGAGCAGGAGCTAGCTTCTACTGGATTTGTTTCTCATAGTGCCCAGGGGGTGGGGGAATTCTTTTGAACTGTTGATGGTTTAAAAAAACAACCAAAAAGGGGCACCTGGGTGTCTCAGTCACTTGAGTGTCCGCCTCTTGATTTGGTTCAGGTCACGATCTCACAGTTCATGGGATTGAGCCCTGTGACGGGCTCCACACTGAGCACGGCGCCTAGTTGGGATTCTCTCTTTCTCTCTCTCTCTCTTCGCCCCCCACCCCGCCTTCTTTTCTCCCCCTCCCCTGCTCATGGTTTTTTTTTTTTCCTCTCACTCAAATTTAAAGACAAAAACAAAACAACAGAAAACAAAGCTACATTTTGTTGATATCATCACAGATATGGAAAATAAGTTAGCCACGTTAACATTTTAGCTTTAACAGACAGTTAATGATAATGACTGCCTGGAATATTGTTTATATTAAGAGGCATTAACTGGAGCTAGCAGCTCCCTTCATATAGTCCTATTAAAAAAAATACAGGCAAGTAAATATTCCTTCAGAATACTGTATTTGTTTCCTGTTCATAAAAGCACCTTTCAAGTTCTGGGGACACAGTGACAATTAAAAATCGGTCCCTGCCTCTTCGGTGCTCATGATTTCATGGGAGGGGTATATCCAAAGATGGATAAATCATGTTAATCTTGGGTAATGAACCGAGCATCGGGGTAGCAGTTACCCAGCGAAAGCAGATGTGTGAGGCTAAGTGAACTATAGGCAGCCGTGGGTGAGTGAAGAAGGAAGGGGTACTGGCAGAGGAGGGCCAGGCAGAGGGACGTAAGAATCTATAGGGATTGCCAGTATATTTGGGGGAGTCCTATTTTTGAAATTTTTTTATTGTCTTAGGATAAACCGTGTACTTTTTTTCTGCTTCCATTTCTCCATCTGGAGAAAATCTTGTCCATTCTGCTTGTGAACAGTAACGGCTTCATGAGGTATCGTAATACTCCACACTGAAATAATCGTGTTGCTCTAATAAGCAAGCGTTAGCACTGACCCTTACAAACCTTTTAAGGAAAACTCAAAATGGTACATTCTTGAACCCTTTTTAAGGCAGCTCCACAGCTGTTCTATGTCCCTTGTGATTTTTATACATCTTTTTCCCTTGGCGGGTTTATGAAAAGGTGACAGTTCATACAGGCACCTGAATTATCTTCTCTGACCAGCAGGGGCAGTGCCGCTGTGGCTCCGAAGCAAAGTGGCAGTCGTGTATTTTCACCCCGGGTGTTTCTTGGTTGTAGACGCATCTCTGTACAAACGAATATCTGGGAGAAAGAACTGTTGGCAAGGAGAAGTTTCAGCTGCTGTCTACCTGCGTGGTTTGGGGTCTCTTTCAGCAAATAGGCACAGACCGGCCTGTGAGTAAAGATAGATGTCAAGGCAGGTTTTGTTGGTTGTTTCTTGAAGGCTCAGCCTGCCTCCTGCTGTGGAGGCTACGCCATCTTGGTGCTCTGTCCAGCTGTGGGCCAGTGACCCTGTCCAAGTCCAGCCGTGAGATATAATGAGATATAAGGAGATACCTTTTTCTCCTTAACAGAAGGACCCAGAAAGAGAAAACTGCCCTCTTTCTGCATTTGAACATGGTTGTGTGAGGATGAGATAACACTTGGAGCTTTGGCAGTCATCTTGGTGTGGAAATGGGATATGAGAGAGGCCGTGAGAACCAGAGACATGTTGACTCAAAACCTTGATATTGCCAGGTGATCCAGCTAACCCTGGACTTGTTAAGTGAGAAATAAAAACCTCTGTTATTCAGACCACTTTGATTTGGGTATTCCATGACTTGCAGAGGAACTGTCTTAACTGATACATTGTAACACCATGGTGACTCCGTATATACATCAAAATCGAAAACAACCTAAATTTTAACCAAACAAATGAGGATCACTGAAGTGAACTCTCCTATAGCTATGCAGTGACATATACTATGCGGCCATTACGAGTGATGCAGTCAAAACGGTAGGGATATGGGAAAAAGTTGTTTGATTCACACTAAATAGGAAAAGAAGAACTTTAAACTTCCAGATAGCATGGTGTTCTTTGTGTTTTAAAATGCTTATATATGCATTCACAGAAATACTAGATGGACTCATGATTACATTAGCCATAATTTGGCTGGTAGGATTTTGCATGACTTTTAATTTTTTTTATATTCTGCTTGTCTTCCTCATGCACAGAACTGTTCTAATCTAAAGAAGTTATAATTTCTGTGAACCTAAAATTGCTTTATGAAAATGAAGTAATTAAAAAAGAAAAAAGTACATCGTAAAATTGTATCTGTAGGCCCCCCCTCGTCACTTCCGCCCCATCTGAGTGAACAGGCCAATCGTCCACCCAGTTACTGGGGGCCTGGTGTTAACAAGGGATTCTGGATTCCGTCGGTTCTCCTCGCACCCTTCTCCTTCCAAAACCGTGTCTTTGCAGTGCTGCCTCACCTTATCTTCACTCCTTCTACTCCTGGCAGCTGACACTGCCGCAACGCTTGTTGCTTTTTGATCTGAATCCCTGTATTACCTCCCAGCTGGTCTCTCTTCTTTCACTGTGGCCACTCTCACAGTCTCACAGAAGCATTCTGCGCTTCTAACATTTTCAAATTATTTAATACTCTGGCTCGCAATACTGATTAGTCTTTGTTTTAGACTAGTGGAATAAAGTACTCAGAAATCGATCCATTCATATACGTCAGAGGGCCACGCGGATCCACGAGGGGAAAGATGGCCACTAGTGAGTATTACTGAGGGGGGATAGTTGGTTATTCTTGTGCAAGAAGTGAACTTGGATCCACTTATCATTTGCAGTGTCGATCCAAAAAGCTTATTAGAGACAGAACTTGATGACTTTTGGGAAAAAAACAAGAAGAATCTTTATCTTGGGGTAGAGAAGTATTTCTTAATGGGTCACAGAAAGCTCAAACCATAAGAAAAAAAGATTGATAATGTTACCCAGTTAAAATTAAAAACATCTGTGTATTAAAAGGTATCTTAAAATGGAAAGCCAAGCCCAGAAACTGAGAGAAGGTACTGGCCAGCACATGTAGCCACCAAATGATTACAAGCCAGCTTATGCTCATTAAGGAAAACTAAAAGTTCAATTTGAAAGACAAAACCAAACCAAAAAAAAAAACTCATCACAGCCTCAAGTTCTCCTTATTTTTACGTGAAAGTCTGAAGTCCTTTCTGTCCATGATCTGATTCCCATATTTACATTCTATCCTACTTCTCCCTTGCTCACTGGGCTTCCCCACCAGACTTCATTTTCTTCCTTGGTCACTAAAGTCTACTGACACTTACCTTGGGCCTCACATGTGTGGGTGTTGGCCTATAAAATTCTATACCCCATTCCAGTGGGGTGGGAGGATTCCCACTCCACCAAGCGATTCTCCAGCAGTTCAACTCATTTCTGACACTGTCTACCTGGACATAGCTTCCCGCCGCAGCCCTGTAAGACATCTTCCCTCCACCACTGCCCTCTCCAGGTTGTTACCTGTGTTTCTGATAGTTCCCTTCTTGGGTTCTGTTAATTTGTTGCAGCAGCTCACAGAACTCAGAGAAACATTTTACCTAAACAGATTACCCGTGCATTATAAAAGGATATAACTCAGGGACAGAAAGAAAGAAGAGATTCATAAGACGAAGTATGAGGAAAGCGTGTGGAGGTTCCATGCCCTCTCCTAGTGCACATTCTCTCCAACTCTCCATGTGTTCATCAACTGGGAAGTTTCTCTACCCCTATCCTTTTGACTTTTTACAGAGGCTTGGTCATGATTGATTAGACCATTGGCCCCTGGTGATGCGACTCCATCTGTAGCCCCCTTCTCTCCCCTGGGGTCAGAGAGTGAGGCTGAAAGTTCTAATCTTCTGATCACATGGTTGGTTCTCCTAGCAGCCACCCCTATCCATCTTTAGGTGGTTTCCCAAAGTCACCTCATTAAGTAACACAAAACACCTTGTCTGCAGCCTCCTTGCTTAGGAAATCTCTCAAGGATTCTCTGTGCCAGAAATAGTGGACAGAGACCAAATATATAATTCTTATTATAATCACAATATCACACATATCACAGAACCTGGTTCAGTGTTTTTCGAATTGTGAGTCAGACTGAGTGTGCAGTGAAATCAATTCAGTGAACCATAGTCAACATTTTCTATTAAGAAGTAGAAGAGAACAGAAAATATTACAGTGAGCTACACATACTATTTGCTATTGTTTGTTAAAATTTTCTTTTGTTTATGTGTATATTCCCTGCACATACACGTGTGTACACATGTAAATAGCACACATAGGAGCTTTGGTCAAGATCTTGGAGAGCAGCACATCTCGGTATCATCTGCGATTCATTCTACTTTTGAAGGTCAATTGCATGATTATTTGAAGAACCTAATGCGTATCGCTTTTTATTTTTTTTTTTTTTAAATTTTTTTTTCAACGTTTATTTATTTTTGGGACAGAGAGAGACAGAGCGTGAACGGGGGAGGGGCAGAGAGAGAGGGAGACACAGAATCGGAAACAGGCTCCAGGCTCTGAGCCATCAGCCCAGAGCCCGACGCGGGGCTCGAACTCCCGGACCGCGAGATCGTGACCTGGCTGAAGTCGGACGCTTAACCGACTGCGCCACCCAGGCGCCCCCGTATCGCTTTTTAAACACAGCTTGACTTTTTAAAAGGACTCTGAAATAACTAAAGAAAACTTCTGAGCAAGACACCCTAGCTTGGTGACTTTAATGACTAAAACACAAAATAGAATCATTGGTTTCATTGAGATAATACGTTAAAAAATCTCTAAAAAAAAACTCTTTCAAAAGCTTAAAGAAGTCTCCAGGAAATTATATTTCTCTTATTAATTTGCTTAGAATTACCTTTCCTGGTAAACTTTGGACCAATTCAGAAAAAATTCTGACAGGATCTCAGATGGGAAATTTAACATAATAAATCGGATTTGGGGGATTTTTCCCCTGCTTTTCTTGCCGTTATCAGTCTGTGAGTGAAACTACAAGGTAATCCAATAGAGTCCTTGGCACAGGAGTCACAAGATTACCTGCTTTGCTTGTTACGTGTCTTCCCCTTAAAGACCAGCCCAGGGACCGTGAGAAACATCCTCCTCACAGTGATAATCTTCCTTGGGTTGCTCTCAATGCAGGTTCTTTCCACTGCGGTAAGTCTCATTCATGTTTTAAGTCGTTGGAGTCAGTTACAGATAAACTCCGGTTGAAAAGTTTTCTTTTGTTCTTTTTATTCTTGCTTCTTTCCACGTATTCACTTACAAGCTTTTGCTAAAGATACTTGTTGGAAGCAAGAACTCCCCATCTTTTGGCCAGAAGGGCACATCTTACTGTCCCCACCCCAACAACTACAGGGAAGTGGAAAGAATAGTTAAGTCAACACCGTATACTCATCGCGTAGACTCGGTAGTTAACATTTTGCCTTTTTGTGTGTGCCGAACGTCACAAGGACGGTTTGCCTTGTGATACGTCAGCGTGCATCTTGTATGAACAAGGATATTTTCCTATAAAAGGGCGATACAGTTCACACGTCTGTATATATCTAGTGTATTGTTTGTATTCCTAATTCTCAGTCATCCACAAAACGTCTGTGGTAGCACATTTTCTTCCTAGCATTTTCCCCCCAGTCTATGACTCAGTACTCACAGCTGTCTTTGTTACCATCTTCTCTAAGGTACAGCAGTCCCTGAACCATTTACTTTGTGACTTTGACATTTTGGAAGATTCTAGACCAGTCTTAATGGCATGTCTCATAATCTGGATTTGTCTGATTGTTTCCTCATGTTTAGATTCAGGTTAAGTATTTTTAGTAAAAATACTACCTAGGTGCTCTTGTATATTTACAGTTGTATCACTTTATTGGGGAAGCTCAGTAATCTGTGGGCTGATGCTTGACACTTGAATCACTGGGCCCCCCAACAATTTTTTACCCATTGGCTTTAGCCTCTGTTGATGCTGTTAACACATTTGGAGTGGCAAAATGGTAAATTTTAAATTCTTTCTCCTTGTAAGTTAATATTCTGTAAAAAAGAATCCCCCCACCCCACCGTGTGTGTGTGTGTGTGTGTGTGTGTGTGTGCGTGTGTGTGTGTGGACTTCTGGATACCTTTTTCCAGTGATAGCAGTCACCATTTATTGAGTGTTTATTACTTGCCAAGCACTGTGCTAAAGGTTTTATGTGCATGACCTCATAGAATTCTCCCAGCACCCTCAGGGGATAGATTTTAAAACTGTTCCCACTTTTTACGTGAAGAAACTAAGGCTCAGAAATGTTAAGTGGCTGGCCCTTGCCTCCATAGATGGCAGTGATCCCAGCTGGGTGGCTCTGATGCCTCCTCGTTGCGGTACATCCCTGAGTGCCATTCCGGATGTCTTTTTCCCAGACTCAGCCCAGCCCCCAAGCCAGTGTCCTCACAGAAGGGCGTCTTCACAGTTCACAGAATGTAGACACGAGCCCAGTCTTGGGCCCCTCCCTAGACTCGCTCCATTTCAGTCTGCTACCTCCCCTTCCCAGGCTTCTCTCAAGGTCACTGGGTCCCCCGTTGCTTCTCTGTCAGCACAGTGGCTCCTGGTTGGCTCACGTCACACCTGCGTTGCGCACACCTTGGCCAGCCGGAGGAAGGATGTTGTGAATTTGGAAGCCGTTCCCTAGTCCTGGGCCCCAGAATGACCCCCAGCCCCACCTATTTTCTTTGGGTGCCGAGGACCCCACTCCTGGAAACTTGTTTTTTAAGATGTGTTATAATCGATTACAATTATTATTCTTTATAATGCTTTACGTGCCTCAAGTTTTCGCCAGCCGAACAAAACCTCCTAGTTGGCTCATTGTCCCAGTTGTCACTCCCCATTAATTTAGGTAGCTTTCTTAACGCTCTGTAGTGGGCTCGCCATGCACTTTTTTTTTTTTCTTTTTTTAAAGAAATGAAGATACGGCACTAAGTACGCTCATTGCCGCCGGGGTGGTGGATAAGAAGACTGTCTGGTGTCCAGTTGGAGCTGTCCAGGATTGCCAGGGATCTGTGTTGCACGGAGGCTCTGACTTCCCTGCTCACTGGCCTGTCAGGCCCTGGTGCTCCCGCAGCTGGTGTCATTTGATTAAAATAACTCCTTTTTTGCAGTAGGACAACATTTCAAAAGACATTTCCTGTGAACTTGATTCCCTCGCAAGTCCCTTTCTACCCTTCGTTCCAAACTTGAAACTGCAGGGAAATAATTCTTTGTTACAGAAACTCCAGTAAAAAGCTATTAACGGAATTGAGGCTGTGTCTACCACCTCATTGCTGTATATTTTCAGAAGTAATTACTGGCTATTTTTCAAAATTAAATTAATTATCTTAATGGAATGCTTACTTGTCTAAGTTTAAAGTTCACTCCATTTTAACGTTTATTCTCTTCAATGGCCCATCAAGGGAAGGGGGGAGGATTTTTATTTTGTATTGTGGTTGAGATAAGAGTGTTTTGGGTTTGTTTGTTTTTTTCCTCTCCGCCACCCCCACCCCCCCCCCCTTTTAAATAAGCAACTTAAAGATAGTAACAGTCTAGAGAGCTCTATGAGAGGAATTTTTCCAAGATATGTATCTTTCTCCCTACGTTTTTCTCAGTTAATGGTTACACAGAGTATATTTTCTTTTAATGTTTAATTGGTACTATAGTCTATGCCCTTCTCTTTGATTTTTGACTGTTTTTTATCTTACAAGTTGTTATTTTTCAACTTTTGTTTGTAATTAGAATGGTGATTTATCTTAAATTATTTTAGCGACAGGTCATTGTTGAACTATGTACTCTACATACGTTTCTTTTCATTCTGTCTTTAATAAGGAAGTTTTACGTTTCTTAGCATGACTGTAGGATAAAGTAGTAAACCTTTGCAGGTTAATTGCTCTGTAATTAACATGGATGGGGCAGAGATCAGAGGACAGAGGACGCCATGGATTCCCCATCAGCAAGCTTTGCTCAGGTTGTAGGGCGGGCCATTAGGTTATGCAACTCTCAGATCTGGAATAATATCCAGTGAAACCTGAGGCCTCTTCCTGGGAATCTGCTTTGAGTTTTCCTCTGTTGATGAGAAGACTTGACAAGAGATTCTTTTTTGTATTGAATTCTTGAATGTTATTCGAAATTTGACAGATTGAAGCCATTTTATTTTTAATCGAGGAAAGGGTGTGGTTCGGTTGGTTGGTTGGTGACTCAGTGCTTTTATTTAAAGAAGACGGTGTCTTGTATGTTTGTTTTATTGACTCGTGTCAGTGTGCACTGCCACTCCACTTCCTTGTAGGGTAGTTTCTAAGTGTGAACTCAGAAAGAAACCTAAACGTGACCGCTTAATACAGAAAGTGGTCTGTTCATCGATGCAAACATTTTCAAACGTACCGTATTATTTCTGCATATGTCTTACATTTTTGTCGTATATCTTTGGGTGACTTATTTAATCTCCTTTTTGTCTTAAAATTTTGTATTTTAAACACTTGCTTAAAATCACACCTTTCTACAGGGTACCCTACTGAGTGTGCTTTTTTGTTTGATATTTTGTGTGGCTAGTGGATGACTTGTGAAATGGGTTCCTGGTAGCCCCTTCTCATTCTTTTTTTTCTCTCCTACTCTCCAGGCATATTCTAGTCAACAACGTGACTGTAATTTGAATGTTGCCATTCTCAGGATCTTTGAAAGGGCTTTGTAATTTTGGTATGCTGACATGTGAAAAGTCACAACTTCTCAGTGCAATGAGACATCCTAGGACACAACAATGGCATTTAGTGGGAAAACCAGAGCAATCTGAACCAAGTCCGTGATAGTAACAGTAGTACCATGGGGATTACTTAATAGTAACGTAGTGCTACTGCGTTAAGTTTTTAGTTTTGATCATTTCTGTGGTTATGTAAGTTATCAACTTTAACGGAAGCCAGGTCAAAGGTACGTAGGAACTCTTTTCGTATGTAGTGGAAATCTAATTATCCAAAGCTTTAAATGTATGGTCCTATGACTCAACAGGGGTGAGTTTAGGTGCCAGGGGTACAGAGGCTTGAGGCTGGTCTCTTCTCTGCAGAACTTCTCAGTCTCGCTGGCAAGCCCAAGGTCTTCTTAGCCATAAAAAGGTGAATGACAGTACCTTTACGAGGCAGCCCACGCAGTGAATGATGCAGGGAGTCTTGTGAGATAGTAGACACGGAACGTTTGAGAGGCCCTTGAAGAACAAGTGAAACAGGAGGTGAGCTGGGATGGGTGACTGACTACAACTTGGTGAAATCAGGGTGAGGTGGTTTTAAGAGATGGGAGATGACAGGAATTGAGGGGAAGAAAATGCCAGTGGTGATGCAGGATGAATTCGAGTGAGCTAATGGAGGCTTGCTGTCATCAAAGTATGATAAGGGTCTGCCGGGCATGGTGGTGGTAGAAATTTAAGGAATTATTTGAGAATTGATAGGATTTGGTGATAATGGATATAGGCGCACAGAAGAAAAACAAATCGATGGTGGTTGATGAACTTGAGCCAGTGGAAGTTACCTAGGGCGTTTGTGTTGAACGTTTTTATTTTCCGGGAATATTGGACTGTCAGGTAGAGTTGTCTGGCAAGAAGTTAGACCTGGGCTACCAGAGTATGGGAGAGGAGCAGACAGTTGCGGACTGTTCTCTTTAGTGAGCAGGAAAAGAAAAAGCTGAAAAGGAAATCTAACGGCTGAGCATTGAGAGGTGAAGAGAGGCCGTGGGGTCATTACAGTATTCCTGAAGCAGGTAAAGGAAGGTTTCAGCAAGGAGGGTGTGCGGTCTGTGGCTGCATGTGTGTCAGAGAGAAAGAAAATTGTAAAATCCTGAAATAATTGCTATCTAGGTGGTCAGTTGTATGAGAAGGGTGGGCCTGGAATCCAAATTATAGGGGTTAAGGAGGAAGAGGGTGTGTGTGTATGTGTGTACAGGAGGGGGTTGCTGAGAAGTGGAGAGAGCAAATTTACACTAGTTTTTAGAGAAGTTTGGCTGTGCAAAATCAAGGATATATCTATACAGGCCAGCAGCTGAAGAGGGCAAAAGAAGGTTATTTTAATTAAATTTAACAAACATTTATCAAGTGCCAGTTATGTGCAGGGCACTGTGTTAGGGGCAATGGAGGCCACAAAAAGTGATTAAAATATAGTGTTTTTTTCCCTCCTGAAAAAGCGCTACCTCGGGTTCTTTCAGCGTTCACCGGGCAGTTCATCCTAAACCAAATGCTAGGGATGCTGGTACCCGGCTTGCTAGCAGAAGGACCAGATCGGTGAGAGAACCACCAGAGCAGGAGTAGGGGAGGGAGCTGGAGAATCGACAGCAATGGAAGGGAAGAGGGGCCGACCACAACCTGATGGCCTGGGGAGGTGGGGAAGGGTCTCAGCCTTGGAAGGGAAAAGGGCCCCTCCTTCCTCACGGATGGACATGGAGGAGGGAGGATCAGGTGGTATCAGAGCTGCTTTGAGGTAGAATAGTGAGTGCATATTGTGCACCAGCCTCTAGGGCTGTGTTTTCTGCCTTTGAAAAGTTCCTGGTTGACTGGAAACATGAGGGTGATAGTGTTTCTATTTTGTCCTGCAAGAAAAAAATAACAGTGAAACACCTGCACCTTTGAAGGTTTGTTTTTGACTGAGGGCTTTTTTCTTTGCTTTTGCTTTTTTTTTTTTTTTTGTCTAATGAAATAGACATCTATATTTTGAAGTTGCCCAGATATTCTGAGTCTGGGTGCCTGCAATGAGCTAGGGTTTGAGTCAGATGTAGACTCCCAGAGTTCAGAGTCGAGGGAAGGTGAGAAGAGAGCCACATTTGCAGGCTCTTAATAAATGCTTGCCAATTGAACTCTGATCTGAGGCAGAAAGTGGCTACACGCCTGACCCATACCCACGAAGTATTAGGCGATTTAGAGGAGAAAGGGAATTGGAGCATTGTGTGGTTATTTCAGTGGAATGAGGTTTTGAAATAAATTTGCCATATATTTACCTAAAGGCCTTGTTTTCATCGTAGACATTATTTCCTGCACATCTAGAACATACGATCGTGTGCTCATACTTTTTGGTCACAACTAAGTGACAGTACATAAAGAGTCATGAACATGATTTTGGCTACTCACATGAAAAAATACATTACTTTGAACTGTCCAGACAGTTCGTGCTTTGCAAGACCACAGGGTGGGTGTGAGTTGGTGGAAAGTCTGGAATGCTGCTCCGGTTTTTCTGTTTTATACACGTAAACTTGCTTTGAAAGTGTCATTACTTTATTGATTGTATCTTAACTGCATGTAGCCAGAAAATAGTTGTGGGTCAATTGGAGAAAAGAGCTAATTAGTGCCATACTTTGACTTTTATGGTCAGACACAGGAAGACACGTAGAAGGGAAGAGGAAGGAAATAAAAGTCACTTGGGGAGGAGAAAAAAATACTTTTTCATTGAAATATTTTTTTATATATAAATATAATTTTAATTTTTTAGTATCTATTTATTTGAGAGAGAGACAAAGGCAGAGCACAAGCAGAGGAGGGGCAGAGAGAGGGAGACACAGAATCCGAAGCAGGCTCCAGGCTCTGAGCTGGCAGCACCAGAGCCCGACGCGGGGCTCGAACTCGTGAACTGCGAGATCATGACCTGAGCCGAAGTCGGATGCCTTCCTGACTGAGCCACCCAGGCGCCCCACATACACACTTTAAACAAAGCATTTCAGGATCCTTTTTGCCAGCGAAGGGCAGCAGCATACACCGCCCCACGTATTTTTTTAAAAGCTATTTTGTGCAGTCCTACTTGGAAAGATTATAGAAGCCTCTTTGGCTGTCATAGGATAGACCTGACAAGTGATTTATTTAGAGGCATTAATTAAAATGTAATCACTACAGAAGTTAGTCTGAGAATTTCTCAGCACTTGTTCTCCTCCAGCACTGTTAAGCAGGGTCTCCAGTGGAAGGGGGTTCCTGTTGAGGGACATGTTTAACTTCACGCCCTCCTGTCACCTCCCCCTCCTCCTCCCCACTCCTGGGAGGCAGCAAGGCCTGCCCAGAGCAGTTCCTGTAGCTGAGCTTGATGTGGCCTCTGCTGAGGTCAAGCACTCCCATTCCAGCCTCTCGAGGGCTTTCTCCATGTGTTGCCAGTGTGCTGGTAAAAATGACTTTAAACTCTTGTCAGCACAGTTACTGGTGCATGCATCACAGTCCCCCTCAGATAAACCTGTCACAACACAGAGGCGGCCGCTAGAGAAGAGTACAAGGGCAGGCCTCTAGCTTTCCATTCGAGCATCACTAAACGTGCACAGAGTGCCCAATTATTTCAGCATTATTGAGCAAGCCTACAGGAGGACCCAGGCCTTGCTACATTAGATTTTCTTTAGTAATTTGCTCAAGTACCGCTGAGGACACTTAAAGGGCTTAAAACGGTGGCTGCAACCAGTTTCCTTTTCTGGGTTGTTAATTCAGGTTTTCTCTTTCAAATTAACTCTTGCTGCATGCTGTGCAGCGGTTCTGGGAGAACTGTTTAACGCTAATTTTCTCAATTTTCAGCTTTTTTTTGGTTCACCATAACTGCTCTAACAGTTAGTCACGTATGTGTTTTGATTAGAAATGTATGATAGCAAGGCCTTATGTTTTGGAGAACAAAATATGAACATTTTGAAGAAATCTGACTTTGGGCTATTAAAAGTTACTTAGCTAATTTCAGTGAGAATTAAGTTCTTCACGGTGAAGTGCAAAACCCCCAAATCTAAGGGCATTTCTCCATTATACATCTCCCTCCCTCCCCTTCTAAAAAATAGGTATACAAAAGAGGAACCTTTCCTTCACGGGTGCTGGGTTTTCCATGATCTGTTTGCACCTCTTTTCTTTTGGCGGGGGGTGGGGGGACGTGGAGGTGGGGAACAAGTTCAATATCTGTGTCTCATTTCTCACAGCAGCAACAACTCCAGGCCCAGCATTTGTCACATGGACATGGTCTGCCGGTGCCTCTGACCCCACACCCTTCCGGCCTTCAGCCCCCTGCCATTCCTCCCATTGGGAGCAGCGCTGGCCTCCTGGCCCTCTCCAGTGCCCTGGGAGGCCAGTCCCACCTTCCAATTAAAGATGAGAAGAAGCACCATGACAATGATCACCAAAGAGGTGAGTGATTCCCTCAAGATGTCAATCTGCTGTTACCTGCCTGCCACTGAGGGTGGGTTCTGGATACCGTTGTGCATTCTGGCTCTGGATTTAACTTTACCGGTGACTGACTCGACAAAGGATTTCTGCTGGAAGGGAAATTAATGATTGGAAGCAGTCTTTTTCCAAATGATACCCTAGCGGTTAGCAAGAGTTAATGCAGTCCCCAAAGGCAAGGGCTCCTGTTTCCTGGTTACTGCCTTTGACCCCATGCTACCTCCTGTGTTCCCCAAGTCTAGATCAGTAATGAAGTCCCACAGTGCTCCATGTTTGAAATAGTGAGTGGCATTAATAGCTCATTTTGACCTCCTCTGTTTTGGGAAAAGACTTACTGGTAGAAACTCCTTGATAATTTAACAGAGCCAATTATTATTTATAAATCAGATCAGCCTATCTGGTGCGATAAAAATCTTGCAGGTGAGAAAACAATTTTAGTAGTCTTAGTACTTGAGAAAGTGCAGCCCAAATTAAATCTGTTGATTTAACTACCTCTCTCACACAGGCTGTCTGGAAGCATGAAATGAACTCATCTCTTCCTAAAAGAACAGCACAGTTGTTTATGCAAATAATTGATTTAAAGGACAGTTGTGCTCCTTCTAGATTGGTTTCTTCCCTCCATGAAAGTATATGAGATATTTTGATGTGACCGTCTGTTTGTATGGTGCTTACCGATAATTTTTATTAGTCAGTGGCAGAAAAGCAAACGAGATTTCTCCCAGCATTCCTTTGTGGGAATTTAGTTAGCACAAGGGTGGTTCATTCGTTAGAAGGGTGTGGTTGTAATTAAAACTTCATATCTACTCCTCTTTCAGTGTCATTACCATGAATTACAATCTTGGGTAAATGATTTTTATCACCTAAACATAAATTTCCCATCTCTGATGTTGGAAACGCTGTAATATTGTCAGCCAGTTACCTAAATGCTGTGATGCAGAGCTGAAGCGTGACTATAAACATCTTTGTAAGTGGACAAGTCAATAAGGAGTATAAATAATCTGAGTATCCAGCTTTGGCCTCTGAAATTGTGTCAAAGGTAGATTGGCACTTTGCGTGTGGATCTGGTCGAATGGCATTAATAATGAACTTGAATGCAAAATTGCCATCTGTGCCATTTATTATTTAGCAGAGATCAAGTTTGATAAATGGATGATCTTATGTAAACTAACTGGTACTTTTCTTTTCCCTTCTTCCCACCACCTGTGTTGCTGCCGTTTTGCCTGTAGACAGAGACTCCATCAAGGTAGGACTCAAACCCACAGATTAAGGAATGGCTTACTAGGTCTCTAAATGAGTTGAATAAATCTAGAAATGGAGTCTTCGAAATGTACAGAATGATGTGGTGGGCCAAATAGTGACCAAATAGTGGTCAGCTGCATTTTTTGACTGTTTTCAGTTGTGTGTGGGAGGTTTTTGAAAATCTCAGTCTTACTTTTCTGTCACAATCTGATTTATAGACCAAGATTGTCCTACAGAAGATCTGGCTTGCAGTGCTCATTTTAGCACGTCTTGCTGTGTGACAAAGAATAACTACTTCTTTTCACTTAGGCTTTGGCTGTAAGATAAATAATAATGAAGAGTAAATAAATTGATTGATAAGAAATGTACCTTAGTCTCGTTTTAGAAAACAATTCCATCCTACAAAACTCCTTAACAAAACATTTGTTTTAAAGCGTTTTTCTTCGGGGCGCCTGAAGTAGCTCAGTCGGTTAAGCGTCCAGTTCTTAATTTTGGCTCCTGTCACGATCCCAGGGTTGTGGGATCGAGCCCCATTTGGACTCTGCTCTGAGCGTGGAGCCTGCTTGGGATTCTCTCTCTCTTCCTCTTTCTCTTTCTCTCTCAAAGTAAATAAATAAACTTAAAAAATTTTGTTTGGATCTAAAAGGTATGACCCCATTGAATAACATCTTGTTTCCTGGTATAATAAGGTATTCTCCTTAAGTTTTGCATCTCTCTTATCTGCCTCTATATCTCTTTATAGACAAGTTGTAGGGAAAGAGGAAAAGTATTGGGGGCCTAATAATTTGGATGTGGTTGTGTAACCCCAGAATGGGATGTACTCAGGATGCCTGAATTTATATAGTAAGCAAACAAAAACAGGCCACCACGGCAGGACATGAGGAAAATATGAAAATTGTTCGATCACTTTTGAGCCAGCCACGGTGTAAATATGCCCGTGTGTTACGCATAATTATATATGTAATATGTATTGTATTTTGTACAGATTAGAAGGAAAGCATAGTTCTCAAGCATCGGCCAATGCACAGATGCTGTCAGTTCTTTTCCTTATATTTTGCAGCAGTTGATTGTTGTGGATTATAAGCAGTTCTGTCTCTTGTAGTTTTTAATGAAGTTATGTTTATGAAGACTAAAATCTTCCCCTGAAACCACATGTGCTCTCCCTTTGAACGCCTCTTGACTCCTTGTCCTTTTTTCCAAAACCCTTACATAATGGAAAATAAAAATTAAGTGTATCTATTTTACCCTTCAAGAGTCTTTGTAATTTGAAAGGGCATCTGTACACCCATAGAAATGTCAACATTTACAATTGAAACTGCACACACTGAATTATTTACTTACGCTTTTATAGTTGTGTATTTTGTTGTAGAATATGCATATCAGTATGTAGATTTTTTAAAAGAGCAGTTTTAATCTGAGTGTGGTAAGTGTTCCACACACGTGTACTTAGAAGTAGTGAGTAAATGCATCCACCAGCATTAGCTGATAGCAGCCCTTGGAAAGCCTGTCTAGTTATTCTGAGGCCAGGCATGTAAACACTCCCTGCCTTCTTATGATAAATACATACCTTCAGGCAGGCCAGTGAACTAAACAAAAGCTCCTGTCCTGCCCCACTCTCAGAAGACTATGAAAATATTTATACTCCAGTGCACACTTTTGCGTCAATTACATTTTATATTCCCTTGTGCCAGAGTAGGGTGTATTTTGAAATCATCTATAATCATTCAGGATGAGTCTGGGAGTGAGTGTCTATATAGCCAGCAGCCAGGGGGAAAACAAAAAGCAAATAGAAGTGGATGATTTTCCTTGATTTATTATGGAATGGTAGCTATAAATAGATGTTTCTTGTCGGTTACCGTTCTCAAATTGGAAGTTGTGTCAGCTTTGGGGTTGTGCTGTGGCTTTGCGAGGTGAAACAAGTTTGCTGATTTTCGGCAATGTGTTCTGTGATGCTCAGGGAAAGTTAGTTGCTTGTTCCATTGATCGTCCTCATCCTCCCTTAAGTGGCTCCTGGTTAAGAGGGGCTTTTTATGATTGTCTGCTGTGTGACTCGAGATGGTTTTTTATCAGCCGGAGCGTGCCAGTTGCCTGCAGCTGGAGTCAGGCTTGTATGAAATAATTTATTCATGCAGGATAATGCTCCTTAACATTTAACAGGTAATGAACGTGACATAAATTTCCTTCTTGCTTTTAATTTTTCCCTTTCCTCTTCTAATGTGCAAACAGGCAGCTCTGGTGCTCTAAATAATAAGTAATTTTTGGCCATCTGTCAAAAGGAAATTTCAATACAAATTTAAATTAATGGTGCCTGAAATTTTTTATAGCTCCTCTAAAAGCCTCTAATGTGCAGAAAATTCTGAATCTGCTGGTAGTAATTAGTGTTGCATGTAATGAGGATGTGGGCAATGTTATACAGCCCCAGTGTAACATTTTGATATGGTAGCAAAATTTTGATTTATACAAGGTTGTGGATGGGTTTAATTGTGAGAGACACTTTAAAATGTTTTCTTGACGTTACAGATTATTAAACAGGGCAGATTTCAGAATAGCTCATAAAATGTAATTTAAACTTACTGTAAAGATTCAGATAATTAAGGTGCCTTACCTTTTTAGATGTCGAGTAAAATGAGAAAAATTCACTTGTGAAAGTGTTGGGCCTTTTTCTTCCTTTTCCTTTCTCTTCTTGGAGGTTCTGTGGCCACTAAACCTATGCTATTGGCTTTATTGATCTTGTTTTCTATAGCTCCAGTAGCCAAGTTCATTCCTAAGCCTTTTATTTACAGATCTGTATCTGAAGTTTTTCAACAAGGGTGGAGAAGGTAAATATGGACCTAAACGAGAAAGCACTGTAGAAGCCCAAGAATCGGTCTATTTGGTGACAAGAAACCAGAATGGGGTGTATTGTAGGGCTGTTGACGCGAGGGTCCAGGGCACCTGCTTTTCATTTGGCTCTCTGTAACTCCATATGCCCAAGCCTGGGTCCCAGAAACACAGACCGTGATCCACTCTTATCCTTAGGGGTAGGTTGGAAGGCCCAAATTTAGCTCTCCAAGAAGCTCCCGCAGTGGGGCTCCCACTTCTCTCTCCTGACCGGGGGCTTTCTCACCATCTTCTGGCACATACGGTACCATTTCCCTCATGCCTTGAAGCATCATAAGCGAAACCAAGGGAACATTCTCTAGTGTGGTGGAACCTCGCACTGCCCGTGCCTCCTGAGGGTAAAGGGGTAAAAGTTGGTTGGCTCCAAAGTGGCATTCCCATATCCTGCCAGGAGCTGCCCAGTTAGTTGCTGGTGGCACCAGTTCATGAAGAGAAATCATTAGGCTCCTCACATCACTCTCCCATTTTTATCTGAGCGGCTGATGGTGAGGATGATGAATCAGAGGTATGAAGGCCAAGTTACCCAAAACTTGGTAGGAATTTGAGGTTGAGCAGTTAGTCTTATTACCCCCAAATGTCTATACAACTCTGCTACCGACTCGCAAATGACAGATACCCAAATCAAGACCAGCTTAAATAGAAATAGAAAAATAGCGAAATTCACTCTCACCAACTATTGGTAAACTCCATGGCCCCTCTCAAATTGGTATTGTGCAAACTTTGTGATTTCATTAGTCCTTTTAATATATATTATGTATCCCAAATGCAGTAACCTCCTCGAGTCAGACCTGTGAAGGATTTGCCATGTTTTTTGGTAAAATATAGCACAAGTACATTTGTTTCCTCCAAAGTGGTGGTGGTTTTATCTTACTATTTTCATTGGATTGTTTTCCCCAAAATGCCATGCTCATCTTGAGAGTATGATCATCTTTAGTGACTTGTACACTGCCAGATTAATCTCCAGAAACAGCATACCATCTTAAAATGCCGTGTTTATGTTTCCACACAGTCCGCCAATATGGCACTTACAATTTTTGTAAGTCTTGCTAGCATAAGTATGGGTGGTGCACTTTATTTTTCTAAACTTACATGTAGTTATTTTTCAACCAAAATGCTTTTCTGTGAGTGCATATACTGTGTTTTCCCTCCATTTCCTACGTGAATTCTTTTTGTTTGTTTGTTTCACGGTTTTCAGAATGATCTGCTCATTAGTGGTGTCTAAGGCAATGCTTGTGTATTCTGCCTCTGCTATATTTTGGTGTTTATTCTATGTAGATGATTAAAACATCATACGTTGCTTTTCTTCTTGCTTCCAGTTCTTTCCTGTTGGCAGTAAAGGTTTGTCAGTGGAGAATTAGACTCAGACTGTTTTTATATAGAAATTGAAGTGTATGATTCAGGCCAAGAAAGCACTTTTACCTCATTAGTTGGGTGTTACAGGTGAAAGTGGGCTTTTAGCTTGAATTAACAGAATGATTACTTCTGTTTGCCACTTTACTTGGTACACCAAGACTTAATGGTTAAGGTTCTGTTCCAGGATCTTGTGTGACCTGTATGATTTGATGATGGGTTTTTTTCCTGTCTCAAAGGAGTGTCAGTCTGAAAAAAGTGTGCCTTTTATACGTTTAGCCCTTTGGCATGTCTCGTGTGGGGGAAAGTGGGGAAGAAGCCGCTTGAGAAAGAAGAAAGGGGGACCAGTGCGAGAGGGGATAACCCAATGGCCCAGTCAGTTTTGTTTTTAACGCTGCCCCCCCCTCCCCGCCCCTATGCACCTGTTTAAGATGGGAATGTTTGGCATTTTACCGTGTGGGAGAAAGCTTGATGGGATTGATTCCCATCTTTCATTACTGTAGACTTTAGAAGGACATGTTATAGAAAGACAAAGGCATAAAGTGATAGGAGACTAGGTTAAAAAGAGGAGTAGATGAAATCTATAAAACACTAGCGAGACGGTATAAACAAAACACCAGCCCTAAACCAAACTCTACTGGAGCTTGCATTGTCTCCTCTTTTCCTCTCAGGCATCAGTACTCTGAGAAAAGGATGTATCTAAATAAGGGCTGTAACTCGGACACTGCAGCTTATCCGCTCTAACCTAGGGAAAAATACGGTGGATTCTTACTCAGTCCCACTGCTGCACGTGCAGCTCAGTTTAGATTTCAGCGGCGAAGGTGGGAGGCTGGCATATGCTCGTCTTTCAGACGTGAGGAGGTGCTAAGGCCTTGTCCAAGGTCACATAGGCAGTGCCATCCTCAAAAAAGAAGCTTTTGGGGTGACTCTGCCTTCTTTTTTGCTAGTAAAAATTGGAAAAACTTAGAAATAGAGATAATAGTGCAAAGATCCTCCATATACTTAACATGGAGGTATAAGAGCTGTCAATTTACAGCCACAGTTTAGTCTATTCCTCCTTTGCTGAAGTATGTTAAAGCAAATCCCAGATAGCATGCCTTCGCCTTTATGTACTTCAGCGTGTAAAGTGAACACATGTCTTTAAATAATGGACATGTTTTTGGTAACCGTAATGCCTTTAATCACTTGGTAAAAATAATTATTTGATAGCTTCTAATATCCAGCCTACAAGCAAACTTCTTTGATGATTTCCAATAATTTATTTGCTTGAAATGGGGTCCAAATAGGATCAATTTCATTTTGTTGTAATACCCTCAGGTTTCTTTTAATCTAGGTGTTTCCTTCACGTTTAAAATTTTCCCTCTGCCACTGACTGGTTGACGAACCTGGCCTGGGCTTCCTGTAGAATGGTCCATATTCTAAATGTCTCTTTGTGCTTCCTGGTGGTGGCAAGAATACTTTGTGCTGAATCGTACCGGGAAATGTCTTTTTCTTACGATGGGAGAATGGGTAGAAGAATGACCCCTTGGTTTGCGTGTACGTGTTGGCGATGACCAATCTAATGAGGTTTATTAATACACAAAGGTGTATTACAAATGATGCTGATCGTTGATAAATGGAATTCTCTTTGTGTCCTTTAACCTTCACACACACACTGTGATGTATTTGAAATCCAACTCCACTTTCCCAACGTAAATATGACTCAAGATGGGCTTTCAAAAATAGGTTTTTAAGTAGGATTTTTAAAATATGTTAAGTACATCTGTTTCCTTGTGCGTGATGTCCTAGATGCCCTGTGCTCCAACAGAATAAAGTTCTCTCCCACTAAATTTTTAGCTCCTTGAGGGCAAAAATCTTAATCTTCTTTGTGGAACCGTATAGGATGACACATCAAGGATTAGTTAAGAAGGGAATTGTAATAGAGTTAGGAAAATCCTGACCCTGCTTGGAATCCTCTCTCCCTCTAGGTTAAGCTGTGTCACAGTGGCAGGTCCCTGGATCGCAAAGCTATTCTGCCAGGTATTTTTTTCAAGCATTTGGAATGTAGATGTTTTCTTAGGTAATTTAATTCTGCCCTACAAGTGAACTTTACAATAAAAATCTTATACCATAGGGTATGTTTCATTAATAAAGTTGGCCACACCATTAGCCAAATAAATACAAGTGGCAGTTTTATTTCATTTTGGGAGTGGGGTGCCTAGGGGATAGTTTAGTGTTTTAAAGTAGGCTTCTCAAGCATTTAATGTTTAACTCTTCAGTTTTCCAAAATAAGATGGTAATTTGTAATGAAATGTTTGAGTATCATTGTTGCTTTTCTGTTCTTTGTAGAAGTATTTGTTTCTAATGTGCATCTTACTATGTACAGTTACCTTATCGAGGGACAACTGGGAACTTTTGTTCTGTGGGTTTATGATGCAGTAATTTGTTCAGTATTAATTGATACCTGCCTCCAGGCGTGTAAGCTGTGTGAAATGTAACAGGTGCCCTAATTCCAGAAAATATGTTGTAATTGTTTGTTTGTCGAACGGATGAATAAATATCTTTAGGGCATAGCTGGTCCTCAGGTGGCAGGCACAAATGGATTAATGATGTGACTGGGGGAGAGGTGCTGCTCCTTTGCTGTGCCCTCCTCCCCCCCCCCCATCACCCAGGCAGAAGGAATAATTACCAGGGGGTGGGGGGGTGGGGGTGGGGGTGGGGCTTCTTCCCCAGCTGATTTTTGGCAAGGGTGGTTGGTTTCTTTATCTCCGTGAACCATCCCTCTTCGTTATTAGACATTTTCATCCTGATGTTTAACGTGTCTAATTTGCTTACTTAGAATGCATTTCATCTCTTGAAAAGTTAATATCTAACATTTCAGTTTTGTGGAAGGGCCTGAGATTAATTTTACTGGTCCTTGAATTTCAAAAGTGTTTGTTTCTTCAAATGTAGATAGTTCTTGCAAAAAAAGTATTCCAAAGAATTGTTCACCATCTTTTTTGTGTTTTACAGTAACACCCATAACCTACTCTGGCAAAATTACAAAACCACTCAGGGTGGCTGTGCATTGTTGCCTCTCAGGCTTTGTTGAATCATTTTTGCTGGAAATCATTGTATTTACTTGTATCCAACTCCCGTATTTTACTCTGTGGTGGTTTAAAGTAATTCATGTGTGTCTGGAGTTCAAGACTCCCTACTCCTGAGGGCCATCACTACTAAGGGTTGTAATGTCAGGTGTAGAGAGGAGTCTTATCTAATTATGGCCGTGCCAGCCACGTTGGGGCAGGATTGAACACCATTCTGGTGTCGTGACAGAGGAGTAGAAAGGAAGGGTGCTGAGGGCTGAGAAGCGCTTTCTGCAAGAATTTTAGATTCCTTTAAATAAGCTTGTCATTAAATGACAGTAAGAAAATCATATTTTGAGACTCAGTAAATGCTGCTTAGATCTGCCAGATCGGAAGTTTAAATGTTAGCGTTGAACTGCTTCGTTGTTTTCCTTTGAATCTAAAAAGTGAACAAAAGTACCGTTACTTTAGCTTTATCAGATGCATTACTCGGAACCAATCCAGTTGTTTCTGTATGCTTTAGAAAGCATGTCCGGCTTCCAGCACTAGTCCCATAAGTTAGTTAGATTCCTGTTTCTTTGCGATGGCTGAAGGTGGTGGATAAACACACGGTCCCCCCACCCCCGGGTCCAGTGCCTCCCGTAGTCGTGCAGCTTCAGCCGCAGGCTGCAAACAACAGCATGCCCTTGCGCGAAACCCACCCCTGCGTCATCTACCTTTCTTCCCTCGCTGTTTAATATTCCATCCCCTCCTCAACCTCTGAATGTTCAAGAAAAGCTTACACTTTCCTTTCCTTCACACCCCTCGCCCCTGTACTGAATTGCAGTGAGGTGGAAGTTAAAATGTCTTAAGCATTATTGTTGTAAGTGAGCTTTCTTAAGACGGTGATAGGGTCGAGCGAGGGGAATTCTTTTTCATGGAAATGGACTCATTATTTAATTGTATCACACCCTAAGGATTCTTGAATTTGTCTTTCAAAATTGGTGCTTTCCAAGTTGCTGAGTATTCAGATTTTTAAGGGGAAGAGGAGAGGGGAGGGGGAAGGTAAACAGGTTTAGCGATGCCACCCAATGAGAGAAGCTAGTAGGCAATGTAATGACGCCTCGTTTTGATTTACTCTTTCCTATGGTCATTTTAATTCTAGAAATTTTTGAGTAGTCTCTTCATTTATCTTTCTTTAAACTTCTGTTTTCTTGAGCGACATTTGGCCTTTTGAACAACAAAATAAAATTGGAAATGCTAATGTTTTGAGCCAACTAAAGGCGGAAAATAAAAATGTCACCATGGTAACAAAGCTGCTTTCTAGATGGTTTCCTAAGATATGCCTGAACTAGAAGCAGATGTCTGATTTGAGAATCTTGCCTCCTTCAATGTAAACAAATAACTTCTGGGCAGGTGTTGGAAATAATATGGAAATCCTATTAAGGGGCCCTGGGTTCCTGTCAGTCAGGAAGCCCGTGCCACAAAAGGGCTGGTTGTCACATAAAGGAGCAGAGTAAATTCTCATTAGGCTTGAGCTTTTCCCAGGAAATGATTGTCTCGGTGTGTTCTTTCTCCTGTGAATCTGAATGTAAGCTGTTGCTTCTATTGATCTATTCACTGGCTTTATTTTTCTCCTCTTCATTCCAGATCCTCCCTCGCCCGGCCAGCCTGTATTCTCCCCCTCACCCACCCCTTCCCTTTAGATTAACACTTGATCTGTGCTACTGCTCTGAGAGTTGTGACATTTGTGATTTTAACCTCCCGCCCTGGGGTGGGGTGTGGGGGGAGGGGACGTCAGTCTCCATCCCGGGCCCGTTGGACAAAGAACCGGGCTGATAGGCCGCCGCCAGCGGCTGTTTGGAGCCAGCACAGTGAGCCATGGCCAGCCCTGAATGCTGTGCTGTGTACGTTTACTTGGAGTCATATTTGTGTTAATTAAGCAGAAACTAAAAGCGTGAAGAGACAGCACTTCGTGAACTTTTTAAAACCTACCTAGTTGTTTCGGTAAGCCTCTAAAACTGCCTGAAAACGGTAGCCACTGGCCACGTGAAGCATTACAAATTTAAATTTGTTGAAATGAAATAAAATTTTAAAAACTAGCTTCGTGGCAGCAGCTAGCCACACTTTCATGTGCTCAGTAGCGGATGTGGCTGCCGTGACTGCCTTCCCAGTGCAGGTGTGGAACGGTCCCATCATTGCAGAAAGTTCTCTCCCCTGGGAAAAGACTTTGGCCTTACAAGGCTTCCTGGTCCTGCTGGTTAAAACCAACTGTGATATTCAGCAGCAAGGGTCTTTCCCGAGCGTAGGAAGTCAGGGGCATGTACACGTTTTGGTTTTTGTAGTAGCTTCTGTGCTACTCAGAAATCGTTGGTGTGGTCGGCGGCGCTACTAATAGAGGGATTTTTAAATGGTTGTAGGTCTTTTTTTCCCTAGTGCAACTGGTTGAGCAGTTTAACGTGGATCTTCCCAAAATGGACCCCCAGGAGATACATTTTAATGCTTCTAGATAGAAAGTTGGGGCAGTTTGGTGGTGGTGGTGGGAGGGTTTGAAGGCCGTGCATAACGATGCCTCTTCATAATGCTCAGAAGGTTAAATGTGGATAAGCACAAAACAAGGCTTCAGAAAAGCCACACTATTATTATGCAGCATTTCTCGGACTATAGTCCCCGAGACGCACTTCATAAAGCCAATAAAGCTCGCACTGGTGGTCTCCCGTTGCCCTAGCAACGGACCATGGGGCACAGTGTATGTGAAATGCATGAACATCTGTGAATTAATCTTTTTTAGTTTGTTCTTTTCTTGGCACTGATTGGGCCACTCTGGCTTGTGCCTGTGACACTGTGTGTGGAGGGGTAATCTGGAGCGTTCCCCAGGGTCTTGCCCTAAAGTGGATGGTGGGATGGCCAGCGAAGGGAGATTGATCCTGCCAGTGCATTCAGCAGCAGAGGGATTTGGCCTGACAGCACTCTCGGTGGGATGTTATTAGCTTACTTTCTGGTGCATGGGGAAATGAATAAAAAATTTTCTAGTAAATCTGGGCATTATTGGGTTTATTGGGCTGCCCTGAAAAAATAATCTTTGGAGAAAATTGAAATCATCGCTTGTGTTTATACCACAGTGATCAGGACTTGACCGGCCTCTGAGTTACCCCACACCCTTGCCCTAGCCTCAGGCCGAGCCTCTGCCCGGGGATTATAACCAAACCATATTGGGCTAGTCAGAGGGAGGCTCCCGAATTGGGTGCTTAGGCTGGAATCTGTTTTCATAATAAAATCTGGTAGTAACCTAGTCTGCCCCTATTTAGGAAATTTTAAACTGAGCTGGTGACATTTTTGCCCTTGGGAAAATCGAGCAAACTATGACTAATAGAGAATTAGAGAGTGGGGCGTCCAGCAATAATCCTTTGGTTAGATAAGTTACACCCCCAATCCTAACAGGATTGTCTTCAGTTCTTCCCATTTTCAAACTGGCGCCCTCCTTCCAGATTGTAGCACGTTCCGCAGACTCTGTGCTCAGTTCTCCTGTCAGTGCCAGATGCTCACTTGTGAACTGTTTGGCTCACCCTTGTCGTTTTCAATTCCCTTCTTCTCTTCCTTTTTTCCTTCTTCTCCCTCATTTTGGTCTCCCTCCATTCTTCTTTGTGGCTCCACCTGTTTCCTTCCTGGGGAGGAATAAAAGAATACTACATATGAAAGGTGTCCCAGGTTGGATGTAGTCTGTGCTTAGTATGTAGGGTGAGGAATTGCTTTAATAAGTGTGTTAAGATAAAAGTCCATGGTGGGGCGCCTGGGTGGCTCAGTCGATTAAGCGTCCGACTTTGGCCCAGGTCATGATATCGCGGTTCGTGGGTTCGAGCCCCGTGTCGGGCTCTGTGCCGACAGCTCGGAGCCTGGAGCCTGCTTTGGATTCTGTGTCTCCCTCTCTCTCTCTGCCCCTCCCTAGCTCATGCTCCCACTGTCTCTGTCAAAAATAAATAAATAAACTTAAAAAAAAAAAAAGATAAAAGTCCATGGTACCTGCTAGTCCATATGATTTGCTTGATTGTCATTCATATTGAGGGTCATCTAAGTAGAAAGAACTGTCATGGGGTATGTTTGCCTTTGGATATTAAAAGCGCACAGCTGAACTTCTGTAGCTGGACAGTTTTCCTGATTTTCTTTTGACAGCTTACCCCAAATTATTATCTTAATGGTTCCTGACTTTGAAACCTGTGTTGGTGTTGGTGTTGATAGATGAGCTTGAAAATTGAGCAATGTGGTCAAAATAAAATATTGAAAGTTTGTTGGTAGGTATTGATTTGGCAGCTGGAGGGCAAATAGACCTGCGTTGCGCCTTTGGGGGTGTGTGGTGGAGATTAGATACA